>NC_056729.1:26814862-27126467 GCF_019279795.1 Protopterus annectens
TCAAAGGGTGTGAGAAAAGGGGCTGCTCAGTGGGAAAATGAGCAGAAATAGCAGAGACATGAATTTTAATAGAGGAAAATGAGAGGCCACTGTGTAGTAGGTCTGCTAAGTAATCCAGGATGAGAGGGAGGGAGGGATTTGCCATATTGGCTCCCTTAGCCTGGATCCAGGTGCAGAACCTTTTCCATTTATCAGCATAAGTCTTTCTGGTGTAAGGACATCTGACATCACGGATAACATCCAGAACCTGTTTACTGAGGTAGAGATGACCCTTAGACGAAGAGGAGTTTTGCGGCATACCTGATTCTGAAAGGGTCTCGGTAGTGACCTGTGAATCAACAGAAACGGGCATCGGGGACTGCGGAAGTGCCTCACTGAGTAACAGAGAACTGACTACTAGCTTAACATAAGCGTCATTGGTAGGTTTTGACCTGTGCGGTCTGTCTCTGTCTCTATCTTTACGTTTTTTTCAGAAGATCTGCTGTCAAATGGCTTACTGAAGCCATATTGGAATTTGAGGACTGTAAGTGAAAATATCTGGCTACAATAAGGGCCCGACAATGGATAGTTCTGGCATTGAACAAAGCACAGAAGTGACAATAAGGGACATTGTGGTCTGGGCCTAAACAAGTGATGCAGTAAGTTTGTCCCACACAATCACCATGTGATGTAATGGGCACCCTGTCCACATCAGGCAGGGTAGTTACCTACACCTTTGCATGCATAACCTGGTCAGCTGGATGGTTAACAGCACATACAGCCGTGGGATACCAACTGCGTCTCTGTTGGGCGGGGACATCAGCTGCTGCCTTGCATGCACATGGGCTTAGATGTGGCCTAGAGATATGGCTGCTCAGGGACCATAGCCTAGTAACCAGGTATGGTACCAGGAACATCTTATATGTTCAGACTGCTGTTTCTGTTTATGTCTTGCACCATGGAGCTCAGGTTGTGACTCAAGAGTCTCTCAGCCTCCCACTTGCAATTAACAAGTACACAAACAAACAGCTGAATAAAGAAATAAGGAAAACACATCAAATAATTTCAAACAGAGATTAACTTTAATTTCTGGTAACTTGGAGAGTACAGTGCACATCTATTTGTTGTTTTATTACATACTGAAACAAACAAATGGTTGCTAACAGATACCTTGTTATGTGTGTATATAGTTGGTAGTCCTACAGTACATAAATCACAGTAGGGGTATTCAGACAGGAAAAATAGCACACTGTGGAAAGCTAAACTATGCAGTCAGTGTTGATGTGCAGGGCATGTGCAATTCAAAGGTATTTGTAGCACAATGATGGCAGTATAAAAATTGGTGTGGTCAGTAGTTTATATTAATGACCATATAATGACATTCAAATGAGTGCTTATAGAAATACATTCATCAATTAATTGATGTTTTTGTCTGCATATATATTCTATATGCAGCATGTACATTTGTAAGATACCTGGTAACTGTATATTCGTTTGATAAATTTATTGGTATATAGTAGGCATGGAGTTAAAAAAAACATTAATAAACATAACCAGCTAAGCCCAAGTACTGTTGAGTGAGCTAAGCTCCATGGTTAAGAAGCACCATGCTATATACCCCAGAGAGGATTAATGATGTACAGGCTATTCGTTCAGAATATTACTGAATACAGACCATGTGTAGTATTGCTTGACATGCACAGGAAGTTTTATTGAGTAAGTATAGGATTCCTTGTGGTAGAAATCTGTTGCGCCAGCCATTTTCCATTTCTGTCTATAAAAGATTACAGTCTTTGTTGGTGGTGTGCATATTGCATAGCTGTTAGAGGTCAAGCAGGGTGGAATGGGCCATATACCATATGGATGGACAGTAGTCTGTCTGCTGAAGAATGGCATACAGAGCAAGAACTGCACATTTCAAAAATACCATTTGAACCCTTGATATAAGTATCACCATGAATAGTAGGCATCATTAAGGGTTGTGGAAGAGTGTACAGCTCAGCAAACTTTGTGGCCTCAGCGTAAATATCATAATTTGGGCTTTAACTCAAATTTTACGTTATGCCTTTGATACCACAATACATTGCATTGTCAGCATGTTCCAAGAGGTGATATACAAGATAGGTGTTTACATTCACATGGAAGAGCAAGAACAAGGTTCCAGGTGATCAAACATGCAGGAATCTCCAGTCAACAAAGTATTGTTGAAAGGTACGATGTATGTCTTACAGGTAATACCCAGTTTCTGCAAATAAGAAACAACAATGTTAGGTGTGGTAAAAGAGGTTATTTTTCAGCTATCTTTCAAAAGCATTGTACTACCATCTTCTTAATCTCTTAATGTTCTCCCATGATGTCTTTACCCACTGAACATGAGAAGCTGCCACTAAGCTAAATGAGTGTGGAATCTAACTGAGAGCGGGGTACATGTTTGGGGTATAAACTTCATCACTCCACTGTTTTCTTGAATACAGCCCTCACCTGAAGATGGATAAGCAGGATACCCTTCTCATGGCAGAAAACTACTCCTTCTTAAGTGCCATTCTATGACGAAACTGTGTGAGTGGACTTCTTTGTTGTAGTCACAGCGTTTGGTAACATTGTACCCATTGGACTACATTCTATTCTGTGGCCACTGGTGCTTCACACCCTGATCAGTCATAAGTTGCTCCTATTTATCCTTAGAATATTCTTATTTTGACCAGCTAGATTCTCTACATAGGGCTGATAAACAATAGGCTATGAGAAGCAATCTGTTGTATTACTGATGATATGTATGTTGGAGTTTGTCCCATAAGGCTCACACCACCTCCCCATGGCTTTGTACAGCCAGCTGATAGCTTGCCAGGTATAATGCTGCCTTCAACTTGTTTTATTCAGCCTCTAACAGTAGCCGAGTGTGTGCCCTCCATTATTTTACTGCTATGAGCCACACAACTGGACAACCTGGCACCTTCCTGGTGTCTCTAACTGCTGTAGTACCCTTCTGAATCCACCTAATTACCATTACTGTGGGTGTTAATTATCTGTTATTCTTGTACAGCCACTGTACTGTGAATGAATTTGTATCCGCACTGGTACTGCTGCTGTTTCCAGTGCCACTCTCTTGAATTGACCCCACTGTGAAAGCAACATAGTGTAGAATGTTCAAGTATTCTTCACCTCACCCTTTTTGTTGATTGCTCCCTGCCTGAACTATACATCTGTTTTCCGATTTTGAGTTTGGAGTGCCTTGTTTGCCTTCTGTTTGTATATCCAGGAATAACTCAAACTATGTAGTGGCAATTAATGTTTACATGTAATTACTCTTGGCCACCTGCTGCTGAGCTTGCTTTCTCCTAAGTTCCTCTCCCGACCCAATTCTTAGGAATATGGCAACAGTTATCCTGAAAAAAAAAAATCCAGTGCAGTATGAGAGTGTGCCAACACTCAAGTAAGATTAAGATCTCCAAAAACTTAGGTGACTGAAGGAAAGAATACTCTTGTTACTTGATAGGTTCATTGGTGGTTACTAGGATACTGACCCAAAGGTCTTTATAAGCCTTTCCATGTGTACCCGATATAATACTAGAGAAACCCAATATAAAGGATCTAGCCTAAACTCAAAATCTTAGTTAACAATGGCTGCACATATCTAGGAGGATCATAGGTGAAATCCTGGCAAGAAATTTATGTTTTCCCATCCAGTCATCCAGGCTACACATAAACTGGCTCACAGAGGGGCTCTGTTTGATGTGAACTGGTTTCCTATTCATGAGGAGTGGCAACCTCAGAGACATATCTGTCTCTCCAGCAGGTTCTATTTATGTTGAAGGCCAGGTAAAGGTCCCTGGAGCAAGTGACCCTTATCCCATTAGTCTTGTGGATATGCAGCATTTCGATTAAGTTTGGATCTGAGATTGCTGTATAGGCCAGGCACAAGTCTTCTAAGTAGTCTGTATGCTACTTGAGTACAGTGACGATGACTTGAGTCTGTCAGTGCATGACATGTGATGGAGACCCTGTAATTTCTTGTTTAGAAATCTCTGGGGTCTCTCAAGTTGCTGCAGGTGCCAGGTGAGGTACATACAAAGGGAGCATTGTACTCAGTTATTGGCCTGATGAGGGTTGAGTACAGGGGAGTTATGACCTGTTTTGCTCTTGAGGCAATGCCTTTGCTAATGAGGTGAGCAATGTAGAAGGCCTTCCTTACCACAGTAGACACATGGTGGTCAAAGATTAGGCTACAGTCAGCTTGCATTCCCAATTTTATCAGTGCTGAGTTGTTACTTAGGGTATTATTATCTATATGGTAGTCTGCATGGATATAATTTTTACCGAATGGGATGATAATGCATTTTTTAGCATTGAGTTGGAGTCCATGGCTTTGACATCAATCATTCATTTGTGTAAGTCCTTCTAAAAGTATATTAACATCTTCTGGGCATAAAATGATTACACCTAATTTGCAGTCATCAGCAAAGTTAGGCACAGGCCCCCAGTTTTGGCCTGAAGTTCTGAGAAGTATATTCTAAACAATAGGGGGCACAGCACTGACCTCCACTGCTGACAGCTCTGCTGGTCGAGGTAAAGTCCCCAATTTTGACTGAGTGTTATCTGAAAGTCAGATGGTTAGCAACATACCTGACAATGTAAAGGTTTATATTCAACTGGGAGAGTTTATCAGTGGTGCCTGAATGTGGGAGTGTATTGAAGGCCTTTGCTAAGTCAAGGTAGGTTGTATGCACAGATTGGTCTTCATTTATGCCTCACCTTGGTGATGCTTTTGAATAAGTCTACCAGGTTTAACAGGTATGACCTCTTTGACAAAAGCAAATGTGTCAGATTAAGGGTATGGAGGTCATCTATGTCCTTATTTATAGGGTTCATGATGATTTGTTCCATGGCCTTACAGATAAGGCTGGTTAAGCTTATGGATCTGTAGTTTCTATAGTCTGAACCACACTTTTAATATTGTTGTCAAGTGGCATATGACGAATGAAAAAAAAAATATTACTTGTAAAACTAGCAATAAAGGGTCAGTGGCACGAATGTTGTAAGGAGCAGCTATACTGTCACCTTAGTCAAAATGCCTCCTGCATGACAGTGAATGAGTGTCTGCATGTATATATATCCATGAACACACCACATGTACAGGTGTGTGTACATCTGTGTATATAAACAGAGACACAAACAAATTCAGGGACAGGTTTGTGTGTGTGTGTGTGTGTGTGTGTGTGTGTGTGTGTGTGTGTGTGTGTGTGTGTGTGTGTGTGTGTGTGCATTTTTTAGCCTTTTTTATGGGTCTCCACTGAAATGGGCCTTTGGCTCAGTTATAACAAATGTCAAATAAGAAAATAAATAAAAACACACACACACACATATATATATATATATATATATATATATATATATATATATATATATATATATATATATTGATCTATAACAAAGATATACAGCAAATCCATTTGAATCAACCAAAGCAATGCATATGATAACCACATAATGACATGGCATATGCATTTATTTCTTTAAATTATTATCTATTTCCATCTTGATAAGGGGGTAAGTGGTCTCATCAGCACAGCCATTTAAGTTGCAAAAAAGGCAAGTTTGAGAAAAGTTATGTGAATTCCAATATTACAGGTGAAGTATACCATTAAAACAAATAGGTGCACTGCATGCCAAGGCCTAATAAAATGCACGCATTATTACATATCCAGCCTACAACAAGTAGGTCGCTGCATACAAAGGTCTAATAAAATGCATGCATTATTACATATCCAGCCTACAACAAGTAGGTCGCTGCATACAAAGGTCTAATAAAATACACACATTATTAAATATCCAGCATGATTCCACAGTGGTACAGTGGTAGTGTGGTTACCTCACAGTAAGAGGTTCTCCGTTCGATTCTCAGCTTGGCTTGGCAGTGCCTTCTGTGTGGAGTCTGCATGTCCTCCCCGCAGTTGGGTAGCGTTCGAAAGACATGCGTGCATAAATGGGCGAGCCTTTGTTGAAGGTTGGGCGTTGAGTTGGCACCTCGGCGTTTCATAAAATCTACTGCCAATCATTAGCAGACCGGAGTTCCGCTGTGGTGACCCCTTACCGGGAAAAAGCCGAAAGACAAACAGCAATTAAATATCCAGCATATACAAATTTGACTGGCAGTCAAGAATGCCTTGAATTACAAGCCGGTCAGTAAGACATAGCAAGGCTGTGGTTTTACAACCACATGAATATAAACTTAGATTACATATTTCATACATACTTATGCACACAGATAGGGAAATAGAGTTACTGCATTTACCTCAACTTTCAAATGGTAACCAGTGCAACTCTACTACAGTCAAATATTCAGCAAAAGAGTGAACGATCCAAACATTTTACCACAATGCAGGAAAGATAAAGAGAAAGATAAAGAAAATAAATTCAGTGGAATGGAATCCATATTATACAGACAGTCACTGCGAGTGATTCATGAAGGGTGTCACCTAATGTGAAAATACTTTTAGTACAGTAACAAGATTCAATTTCACGGATGTCTGACATATTTTTTTTTACTATTATAAGATTTTATTCTTCTAGAATCTTAGGATATTTGCAACTCAGGGGATTTGTTTCCAAGACGAAAATGTCCAAAGCAATGCTTCCTGTGAAATGTGGAGAAACTGTGTTATAAATATATGTCTGCATGGGTACATGCACTAATAAGCAACACTGTTGCAGAACATATGACAAATAATTACCAGTGAAGGGAAAAAGCATGTAGCAACTAACATAAAACAAAAGCAAACAAAATAAAATACAATTGCCTAAGTTGGGATAATCTTTCCACTAAGTTTTACAAAAAGCAAGCACATACTAAAGATGTAATTTCACTGCTGCAAAGGCTGCAGGTTTGAGTTTGACTAGATAGCATCTCAGGCTACTGCTAAACCAGTCATTCAACTAATAGTCTCTGGGTAGGGGAGGGAAGTTCAAAACAACAAACTGTAAATTCTAAGCAGTTCCTATCATAAACATCCAACAGTGAAGTTTGTGAAATCTAACCTGCAGTATGCACACAAGCTTGTCTGAAAATTCTGACTCTGTGTGAATATGTGACTTACACTACACTAAAGGTAAACAAAATAGTCTAGCAAGCAACTGATTTTAGAAACAAAATAATGCCCCTTTATAAGGATTGCATTACTGCTGTGCTTTCTAGAGTAGCAGCAGCAGTCTGGTCGTAAAATGTCTGAAAGGCTACTTTTCTGAATGGATAAAATGCACAGATTACACCAATGAATGGCTCACATGGAAAGCTGTTGTCAGTAGAGCTGCAATTTGAGATGGAATGTGGCTAACTCCTTTGAAGCTTCCTGCAGGCACACTTCCCTACCCCTCAGCCACAGGTGAGCATGCTCAGAAAGGCAAACTTGAAAAGTAAACAAAGGCTGAATCAAAACAAAAAATCCCTGGGATTGTCCCTTTAAGTCTAAAGACAAAGATGCCTTTAGGGAATCCAGACTGAAACTAAGTAGAGGAATAAGAGAGGCTAAGTGGGCCTATGGACCTGAGAGACCCCAGGTGTCTGTGGCAAGGTATACAATCTATATCAGACTACAGGCCCCTACCCTCTCAATGTGATGAGAACATGGAGTTTCTCAATGAGCTTGACACCTACTTCAGCAGGTTTGAGAAGGGAAACAATACAACAGCAATGCAGCTGTCCACCAACCAAGAAGATGAAGTGCTCCGCCTTCACCTAGCGGATGTCCAAAGGGTGCTGCGACAAGTAAACCTAAGAAAGACAGCTGGTCCTGACAATATTCTGGGATGGGTGCTCAGGGACTGTGCTGACCAATTAACTACTGTTCTCACCAACCTATTCAATATCTCTCTGCATCAAGCAACAGTACTCAAGTGCTTCAAGAATACAACCATTATACCACTGCCCAAGAAGTCCCCATCCTCAGGCCTGAAAGACTACCACCCAGTAGCTCTCACCTCAACTGTAATGAAGTGCTTTGAGAGATTGGTCAAAGACTATTTAACATCAAGTCTTCCTGCAACACTGGACCCACTCAAATTTGCTTATAGATCCAGTTGCTTTACAGCAGATGTCATCTCACTGGCACTTCACTTATCCTTGGCACACCTTGAGAACAAAAACTGCTATGTCTGCATGTTATTTGTTTACTTCAGCTCAGCCTTCAACACGGTCATCCCCAACATCTGATTGAGAAACTGGTCCATCTGGGTGTTAGCACTCCTTTTTACAACTGGATTCTGGCCTTTCTTACTGACAGACCACAAAAGGTATGTGTAGGCAACAACACCTCTATGAGCATCACACTGAACACTGGGGTACCTCAGGGATGTGTCCTGAGTCACCTGCTGTTCACCATGCTGACACATGACTGCATTGCTAGGTGCAACACAAACCATATTATTAAGTTTGCGGATGATACTATAGTGGTGAGTCTCATCAGCAATGATGAAGAAAAAGCCTATAGAGAGGAGGAGAACCAACTGATTGTGTGGTGTGACAACAACAACTTGACTCTCAATGTGAATAAAACAAAGAAGATAATGGTAGACTGCAGGAAGAGATGCAAGCTCATTCTCCACTCACATTCAAAGGAGAAACAGTGGAAAGGATGAAGAGCACCAAGTTTCTGGGGGTGTATATCACTGAAGCCTTGTCTTGGTGAATAAATACTAATCACATTGTCAAGAAGGCGCAACAGTGTCTATAAGGAGAGCAAAACTATCACCTTTATTTCTCATAACCTTTTACAGGGGTACCATCAAAAGCATCCTGACTAGTAATCTCTCAGTGTGGTATGGAAACTGTATGGTTTCAGATTGCAAATCTGTCCAGAGGGTGGTGAAAGTGGTGGAGAGAATTACAGAGTCCACGCTCCCATCTCTCTAGGACTTACACTCTCCTCAGTGCAGCTATGAAAACAGTCAAAGACTGCACTCACCCTACCCATGATCTGTTCTTGTGTTTGTCTTCAGGCAGGAGATACTGTAGCTTATGTTGCAAAACCAACAGATTTAATAGAAGCTTTTTCCCACAAGCCATCAGACTTCTGAACTCCAGTAATAACATACACCATGCTAGTTATGAAGGTCTGGAGTTACAATGCTGAAGTAATTCACAGACATATGCAATAACTCTACGAAAGTACAATCTTATACCTTATGTGCAATATTAACAAAGCCAAGTTAACATTCTGTGCAATATGCCAAGTTAGCATTCCCTGCAATTTGAAATCTGTCTGATTTTGATCTGTGCAATATATTATCTGTGAAATATTTTGGTTATTGACGAAGACATGTAAGTGGAATAGTCCTGGTGCATGTCATTGTACTTGTTATTGCACTGCATAAATGTCTTACTGTTGGCATTGTTGGATTAGCGTTAGTATATGTGTTATTGCTCTTATTAATATTAGTATATTAGTATATGGTGTATGCACATTGAGTATGAAGTAATGCAATTTTGTTTAGTTGCACTGTTGTGCGATGCAAATGAACATAAAGTTCACGTTGACTTTAACTTTGAATATCACAAAACCCATATGGCTGCTTGTTCCTGCATGTCAGGCACACCTACCATCAATCTGTACCTGCAACTTTCTGTATAATATATATATGTATATATATATATATATATATATATATATATGTATACTTACATATATATATATATATATATATATTTATATATATATCATCTCCCGCTTAGGAATGGAGTATGCTTAGGTTCATCACCATGCAACTTACATACTAGTGTAAAAGAATCCCAACTGCACAAAAGCTTCAGTTTGTATAGACCTTTAGGAGCAAAAACACTTCAGACAGACTGCTCCAGCAAGATGAAATCACTTTTCTTCAGATGTTAGGAATGAGATGGAATGCATCCAGTTTAGGAGTAAACTAATATAGTACCTAAACTAAGATTATTTCTAAACCTGCTTCAGAGATGATGGCAGGTAAAAATTGCTATAGCTGATGCTGCCCCTCATGAATCTATTAAATCCACCTTGTTTGCTTCAATAGTACTCCTGTAGACAGTTAACATACAAATGCAGAAATGTACTCGGCAACTAAATGCAAGTCTGTCATGGTATAAAAGCAAAGGTATCCAGGAGTCTGTAAGCCCAAATAATCCACAAAAGTTCCTTGAATGCAATTTTATTTGTAAAACAAAAAGTGTTTTCGCTGCTGAAATAAACAGTAGCTTCTTCAGAAAGACAAGCAAATCCTTTGCGCCAAAAGTTTTAAAAACTAAAACAGGTGTGTCAAATGACATCACTTCCTAAAATACGCACACTTTAGAATAAAGCCAAACAGTGAACTAATGTTAAATCATACATTCAAAATTATTATTACAGCTATTATGAAAACTGTTATTAAAAATATTAAGACAACTATTGGAACACTTCAGCTAACCTCAAGCTTTTAATAGATCATAAATATGAAATGTTGAGGATTTTTTTGTTTAAAAAAACTTTTATAAAAATTCATATATACCACTTCCTTAAATTGTAAAGTGGGTAAATCATAAAATCGTGTCAACCTCAAAAAATTAAAATAAGGCCAACTAAAAATTACTTTTGTATGAAATAGATTAAATTGCAAAAATTTGAAAATATTAATATAAAAAATAATGAAAATAATATTACAAATATATAAAGAAATGTCCTACTTAGTCACAAAACTATAAAATTAAACTTAAAAAGTTATGAATGACTAGCCATGTTATCTCATATAACTTTTTAATTTCAATACAGCAGAAATGTTGCAGTTCTCATTAAGGCCCGGGACATTAAAGGCATCAAGTTTTATCTGCCACTCAAGTTCACGTGTTTCTAAGAAAAGAGATACGGGACCACCCCTAAACCTAGGGGGAAGATGGTCAATGCCCATAAACTGAAAGTTATGGGCAGGGTTATGAATAATATGTTTTGCCAAGGCATTCTCAATTTTTTCATTCCTGATGGCATAAAAATGTTGGTAAATCCGTTCACGTAGTTTTCGGTCCGTTTTACCTACGTAGAATGCCCTACAGCAACTACACGAAGCTACATAGACAACGGATCTAGTTTCACAATTAATCCTATGATGGATCAAATACTTTCTGTTTCGGACATTAAATGTTTGTCCCATCTTGATAGTGTGGCACCAATTACAGGCACCACATGTGAAAGACCCTTTATGTCTTCTAAGCATGTTGGAATCTGTATTATTTTGCATAAGTTCATTCAGGTTATTGCCTCTTCTATAAACCACTTTTGGCCGAGGACCCAATTTACCTGCAAGGTAAGAGTCATTACTGATAAAGTGCCAATTTTTGCAAATGGTGGCCCAAATATACCTCGATTCGATATTAAATATAGTAATGAAACTTGTTTGGAACTTTCCTTGACTAAAAAAAGCAGGACTAATATCCATTGACTCACCAGTCTCTACCATGTTGGACAGATTGGGGCTGGTAGCCGTAACATCTGGTGAATTCTTATTTTGGTAGAGGAGAGGTTTAAAAAGACCTGTAGATCTTTTTAAAGAAATCTCCTCAATAATCACATCAACCAGAGTGAGCGGGTAACCTCTGTTGGTGAAAAGTTCTTTCAAAAAATCACACTCTTTCTGAAAGGAACTGTATGTGCTACACATACGCACTGCTCTGACAAATTGGCCTTTTACTATCACTCGTTTCTGCTTAAATGGGTGGAAACTGGAAAAGTGCAAGAGGGAATTACAGAAGGTGGACTTCCTAAAAACGGACGATGCTAATTTCTCACCCTCTGAACCTTTAACCAGTTTAACATCCAGATAGTCGATTTCTTCAACTGAAAATCGGTGAGTGAACCTGAGAAAAGTCGTAGTGCTATTCATGTAGTTCACCAAACCTTGAGCTTCAAGGGCACCAGCGTGGAATAGTATGAAAATATCATCAAGGAAGCGTGTATACATTTTAATATGGTGTTTAAATTCTGGGCAAGCCAAAACAAACTTACTCTCCCAGTAAGCCATAAAAAAATTGGCCACACTATTTACATGGTGATCCCATTGCCACCCCCTGTTTTTGGAGATAGTATTGTTTGTCAAAGATGAAAAAATTGGAACTTAAGATGATGTCCAACAGTTCTGTAATGACATCAATTTCTTTCTGTGTAGCTTTGATCTCCCTTAATAACAATCCAATCCATTCAGTAGCTTCCAAATGGGGGATGGAAGTATAGATATCTACAACATCGATGGTAAGAAAGTTGTCAAAATGGTCAAAATCAATGTTGCTGATATTATTCAGGAAGGACCAAGAGTCCTTACACACCTCAGGGATAGTTTTAATGTATTTAGCCAGTATCTTATCAATAAGTCTAGCACAAGGGTGGGTCATGGAGGATCTACCATCCACAAGGGCTCTCATCGGTGGATTATGTAGGTCCTTGTGGATTTTAGGGATCCCAAACATGACATGGGTTTTTGGAAAGGAAATATCGATAAAATTGTACATAAAAATGTCAATTTTACCTGCCATAAACATATCCCTAAAATACCCTCTAATCCTCCTGTAAGTTTCATTCATCTCATTTAGTGAAGACAAACAGTAAGCTGGAGAGTCCAAGAACTTTAGCATTTTTTCTGTGTAAGCCGCATTATTCAATACAACCAACCCACCCCCTTTGTCAGGCTTAATAACCCTGACAGAAGCCTGGCGGAGGTTGGTCAGTGCCAT
Source organism: Protopterus annectens (assembly GCF_019279795.1). Lineage (NCBI taxonomy): Eukaryota > Metazoa > Chordata > Ceratodontiformes > Protopteridae > Protopterus > Protopterus annectens. Next base: position 26,827,563 of record NC_056729.1, read on the forward strand.
TATTTGTTCCCTACTGATGTTGAATCTAGGTGGATTTAAGTTGGGACCAAAAGAAGTCTCCATTTGTCTTATATCAACCTCACATACTCTTTCAAAAGTGTGTAAGCCAGTATGTAATGGGGGGTTGAATGTACTAGTTAACTTCAAACCTGGTCCTAAAACATTAGTATCATTATTAAACAAAAGATCTAAATTCAATTTACGAACGAAACATTTCAAATCAATGATTGTCTTGGTTAAATTGAAATGTCGGCTGGGAATAAAAGTATTCCCCAAAGACAACAATTCAACAAGTTCAGGTTCCAAATATACATTAGAAAAATTATAAATCTTGAAATCTCCTTTGGTATTCGATTAAATTAAAGGAAAAGGTTTGTCCATGTCATCTCCACTGTCCGTAAAGGACAACTCGGGGCTAGCACCAGGAAGAGAAGAACCGCTTAGTTGTTCCGGGCTCTGTTCCTGTTCATGTAAGTCTGCTGAGCTCATGGTCCTAAAAAATTATCATTGTTGTTACTTGGATTGTTATAGCCCCTGGTGTTTTTGGACATATTAAAGTTATTAGCTTTGATCCTATTACTACGCCTTAGGCCAGTGTCATTAGAGTCAACTAGCTCTTCATCAGGACCAAAAGAATTGGCAATGGAAGGTTCAGCATTATTCTTTTGAATGCTAGTGGCAGCCCTGTCACTGGATGTGTCACAAGAGGTGGAATTTTGAAGTTTAGGGTAGGCATTAAAATGCTGATAGGCAAGCCTATCTCTAGCCAATTTCTTTGTTTTATTTTGTTTTAATTTCACCATTAGAGCATCGATGCTGTTAAAAATATGATTGTAATCGTATTTATACCTCAAAAAGTCAATATCAAGTTTGATAATTCCATTGAGGTTATTTATTTCAGTAGTGAGCATGTCAATATGGTTAGTGTAATGCTTGACCAAAAGTTCAATCAGCTGTGCTCCCTGTTGTTCGAATAGAGCCAACAGGTCGGACTGGAAAGAAGAGTCAAAGATGAGCCCAGAAGGTGAAAAAGGGCTCCGCAAACCTTTAGGAACAATATTTTCCTTTAAACATTGTTGGAAGTAAATCACTTCCAATTGTAATTTCTTTAGTTTGACCAATTTTAAGTCAAGTTGTTTTAATTTGTTCATGATGGTGACCACATTGCCGGTAGACTCTACCGATCCCGGAGCCGGTCGCTCCTCAGTTAACCTTTGAGTGAATTAGAAGGGTTCGAAATTACCGATCCACTCTGCTATAGGGGGAACGCCAATAAGCCCAGGATTACTGTTGTCATTACGAACTATGTCATCACTCATAGTTCATAATGACAACAGTAATCCTGGGCTTATTGGCGTTCCCCCTATAGCAGAGTGGATCGGTAATTTGGAACCCTTCGAATTCACTCAAAGGTTAACTGAGGAGCGACCAGCTCCAGAATCGGTAGAGTCCACCGGCAATGTGGTCACCATCATGAACAAATTAAAACAACTTGACTTGAAATTGGTCAAACTAAAGAAATTACAATTGGAAGTGGTTTACTTCCAACAATGTTTAAAGGAAAATATTGTTCCTAAAGGTTTGCAGAGTCCTTTTTCACCTTCTGGGCTCATCTTTGACTCTTCTTTCCAGTCCGACCTGTTGGCTCTATTCGAACGACAGGGAGCACAGCTGATTGAACTTTTGGTCAAGCATTACACTAACCATACTGACATGCTCACTACTGAAATAAATAACCTCGATGGAATTATCAAACTTGATATTGACTTTTTGAGGTATAAATACGATTGCAATCGTATTTTTAACAGCATTGATGCTCTAATGGTGAAATTAAAACAAAATAAAACAAAGAAATTGGCTAGAGATAGGCTTGCCTATCAGCATTTTAATGCCTACCCTAAACTTCAAAATTCCACCTCTTGTGACACATCCAGTGACAGGGCTGCCACTAGCATTCAAAAGAATAATGCTGAACCTTCCATTGCCAATTTTTTTGGTCCTGATGAAGAGCTAGTTGACCCTAATGACACTGGCCTAAGGCGTAGTAATAGGATCAAAGCTAATAACTTTAATAAGTCCAAAAACACCAGGGGCTATAACAATCCAAGTAACAACAATGATAATTTTTTAGGACCATGAGCTCAGCAGACTTACACGAACAGGAACAGAGCCCGGAACAACTAAGCGGTTCTTCTCTTCCTGGTGCTAGCCCCGAGTTGTCCTTTACGGACAGTGGAGATGACATGGACAAACCTTTTCCTTTAATTCAATCGAATACCAAAGGAGATTTCAAGATTCATAATTTTTCTAATGTATATTTGGAACCTGAACTTGTTGAATTGTTGTCTTTGGGGAATACTTTTATTCCCAGCTGACATTTCAGTTTAACCAAGACAATCATTGATTTGAAATGTTTCATTCGTAAATTGAATTTAGATCTTTTGTTTAATAATGATACTAATGTTTTAGGACCAGGTTTGAAGTTAACTAGCACATTCAACCCCCCATTACATACTGGCTTACACACTTTTGAAAGAGTATGTGAGGTTGATATAAGACAAATGGAGACTTCTTTTGGTCCCAACTTAAATCCACCTAGATTCAACATCAGTAGGGAACAAATAATGGCACTGACCAACCTCCGCCAGGCTTCTGTCAGGGTTATTAAGCCTGACAAAAGGGGTGGGTTGGTTGTATTGAGTAATGCGGCTTACACAGAAAAAATGCTAAAGGTCTTGGACTCTCCGGCTTACTGTTTGTCTTCACTAAATGAGATGAATGGAACTTACAGGAGGATTAGAGGGTATTTTAGGGATATGTTTTTGGCAGGTAAAATTGACATCGATACATACAATTTTATCGATATTTCATTTCCAAAAACCCCTGTCATGTTTGGGATCCCTAAAATCCACAAGGACCTACATAATCCACCAATGAGAGTCATTGTGGATGGTAGATCCTCCATGACCAACCCTTGTGCTAGACTTATTGATAAGATACTGGCTAAATACATTAAAACTATCCCTGAGGTGTGTAAGGACTCTTGGTCCTTCCTGAATAATATCAGCAACATTGATTTTGACCATTTTGACAACTTTCTTACCATCGATGTTGTAGATCTCTATACTTCCATCCCCCATTTGGAAGCTATTGAATGGATTGGATTGTTATTAAGGGAGATCAAAGCTACACAGAAAGATATTGATGTCATTACAGAACTGTTGGACATTGTCTTAAGTTCCAATTTTTTCATCTTTGACAAACAATACTATTTCCAAAAACAGGGGTGGCAATGGGATCACCATGTGGGGCCAGTGTGGCCAATTTTTTTATGGCTTACTGGGAGAGGAAGTTTGTTTTGGCTTGCCCAGAATTTAAACACCATATTAAAATGTATACACGCTTCCTTGATGATATTTTCATACTATTCCACGCTGGTGCCCTTGAAGCTCAAGGTTTGGTGAACTACATGAATAGCACTACGACTTTTCTCAGGTTCACTCACCAATTTTCAGTTGAAGAAATCGACTATCTGGACGTTAAACTGGTTAAAGGTTCAGAGGGTGAGAAATTAGCATCGTCCATTTTTAGGAAGTCCACCTTCTGTAATTCCTTCTTGCACTTTTCCAGTTTCCACCCATTTAAGCAGAAACGAGCGATAGTAAAAGGCCAATTTGTCAGAGCAGTGCGTATGTGTAGCACATACAGTTCCTTTCAGAAAGAGTGTGATTTTTTCAAAGAACTTTTCACCAACAGAGGTTACCCGCTCACTCTGGTTGATGTGATTATTGAGGAGATTTCTTTAAAAAGATCTACAGGTTTTTTTAAACCTCTCCACTACCAAAATAGGAATTCACCAGATGTTACGGCTACCAGCCCCAATCTGTCCAACATGGTAGAGACTGGTGAGTCAATGGATATTAGTTCCGCTTCTTTTAGTCAAGGAAAGTTCCAAACAAGTTTCATTACTACATTTAATATCGAATCGAGGTATATTTGGGCCACCATTTGCAAAAATTGGCACTTTATCAGTAATGACTCTTACCTTGCAGGTAAATTGGGTCCTCGGCCAAAAGTGGTTTATAGAAGAGGCAATAACCTGAAGGAACTTATGCAAAATAATACAGATTCCAACATGCTTAGTAGACATAAAGGGTCTTTCACATGTGGTGCCTGTAATTGGTGCCACACTATCAAGACGGGACAAACATTTTATGTCCGAAACAGAAAGTATTTGATCCATCATAGGATTAATTGTGAAACTAGATCCGTTGTCTGTGTAGCTTTGTGTAGTTGCTGTAAGGCATTCTATGTAGGTAAAACGGACCAAAAACTACGTGAATGGATTTACCAACATTTTTATGCCATCAGGAATGAAAAAATTGAGAATGCCTTGGAAAAACATATTATTCATAACCCTGCCCATAACTTTCAGTTTATGGGCATTGACCATCTTCCCCCTAGGTTTAGGGGTGGTCCCGTATCTCTTTTCTTAGAAACACGTGAAACTGAGTAGCAGATTAAACTTGATGCCTTTAATGTCCCAGACCTTAATGAGAACTGCAACATTTCTGCTGTATTGAAATTAAAAAGTTATATGAGATAACTTGGCTAGTCATTCATAACTTTTTAAGTTTAATTTTATAGTTTTGTGACTAAGTAGGACATTTCTTTATATATTTGTAATATTATTTTCATTATTTTTTATATTAATATTTTCAAATTTTTGCAATTTAATCTATTTCATACAAAAGTAATTTTTAGTTGGCCTTATTTTAATTTTTTGAGGTTGACACGATTTTATGATTTACCTACTTTACAATTTAAGGAAGTGGTATATATGAATTTTTATAAAAGTTTTTTTAAACAAAAAAAATCCTCAACATTTCATATTTATGATCTATTAAAAGCTTGAGGTTAGCTGAAGTGTTCCAATAGTTGTCTTAATATTTTTAATAACAGTTTTCATAATAGCTGTAATAATAATTTTGAATGTATGATTTAACATTAGTTCACTGTTTGGCTTTATTCTAAAGTATGTGTATTTTAGGAAGTGATGTCATTTGACACACCTCTTTTAGTTTTTAAAACTTTTGGCGCAAAGGATTTGCTTGTCTTTCTGAAGAAGCTACTGTTTATTTCAGCAGCGAAAACGCTTTTTGTTTTACAAATAAAATTGCGTTCAAGGAACTTTGGTGGATTATTTGGGCTTACAGACTCCTGGATACCTTTGTTTTCATCAGTTTTCGTGTTCTTTGCTTGTTTGTTATGGTATAAACGCATGTCTGTTTCTCTACTAGAAGCTACTTCTTATTTAAAGATAGAGTTTTGTTCTGTCATTTTATGTCAGCTTCTACACCTACCTGTGTCACACTGTTGCCATATTTCTACATTATTTTGTTTCTTCCAGACTTATCACTGTTTCTTCTGCTCTCTTTAACATATATTTAGCTCTGTTTGGTACTTTTTTCATTCTTTATACCTTTGTTCTTAATTTGTATTAGTAATTCTCTTTCTCTAACTTGTATCACTCTTACTTTTTGCCACAAACTGTAAACAATAACTTTAATACTTCCTTTAATTAATAACATGGTCTGCAAAGCATACCTTTCCAACTCCGAGGGCAAGAAATGTGGACAAAGCAAAAAGTAATGGGGTAGGGGGGCCAAACGCTCAAAATCAGGGACAGATTTTAAATATTGCTCCTATAAATGTAACACATTGCTAGAATAATGGGTTTTGCATTAGCATTCATTTTTGTAGGATATGACATCTGAAACTTGAATGTCAATTAATGATTTTAATCCTCAAAGATTTGCCAGAAAACCAAACATTTTATGAGGAACAGACCAAAAATATGAGGAAAAAATCCGGGTGTTATACAAAAATCTAAACAGAGAGAGGCATGCTGCAAAGTTTAATTGCAAAGGTTGCTGAGTTTTAGTGTTAGTATTGCAACAATTTTAAAAACTGACATTCAAGAACCTATTAATTTTGGCAACTGTAATAATGTGATGTACTTGACTCTACAAAAGAATATAAAGGTCATGATTTCTTTGGTGCTATAATATCTGTACTGTGTAATATCCACTAAAACTACTGAATGTTAATATACTAGTGCAAAGTGGACTAGCCATCCAATATTACAAGCACAAGTTTCATTATTGTCTAATATAAACTTTTCCACACTCCAAAATTTAGAAAAAAACTCATTTGGCACAAAAAAAGTCACTTTATTAGAAACCAGGAACAATGTGTAAAAACCAAAAATGAACTAGCGCCTTGGCATATGCTTTCAAGGTCCTTGAATACCTTAAAAGCGTATGATGAGGTGCTAGTTCATTTTTGGTTTTTACACATTGGTCCTGGCTTCTAATAAAGTTGCTTTTTAGTGCCAAATGATGTTTTTCCAAATTTTGTACTAGCCAACCAACCTGAACAGCAAATCAGAAAAATAAATCATCAAACATAGTTCACTGCATACTTAATAAGTGAAATAAATGGAGCAGAGACTTTCAACTGTCCCTGTTTTAGAGGAACATTCATATTTTCAGGCTTGATTTACTCCTGCACATGACGTACCTATTTTTTGTGGTATGTCCCTCTTTTCAGGCTTGATTTACCCTTTCACATCACACTATCTTCTGAACCTCCTATCACACTTCAAACAGCAAGATAGACAACAAGACACAAAACACTTTTTTTTTGTTTTTTTTTTATAAGGGAACAAGCTCCCCTGCACCCCCCCCCCCCACACACACACATAGACTATCCTGATAATTAATTATAAAAATTCAGAGATCACAACTCAGTGGGGAAATAGAGCAATACCCTTAATCCCCACTGCAATCTCACATAATACACACCTGTTCTATTTAATATTTAGAGTATTTGAGCTTTTCAGCTAAATATTTTGATGTTCACTCATCTGTGCATCTGATAATATGATAGAGATCCTATGAAAAAGTATGAACAGGAGAAATACTTTTCTCTACAGCAACACTTGTAAATGGCTGTACCACAGTTCATCCCTAGAATGCCCCATGGTCTTCTTAGAAATTAATTTACATAACTCGTAGTGCAATGAAGAAATCACTGCAGTTTTGCCAAATTACACACTTTTCAGCCATTATCTTAAAATCAAGCTTATTACTGTGACTAAAAGGAGAGTCTGGTTCCTCTTTAGATTTGACACACACTGAAATTTCTTAGGCACAGAATGTCTGAGCTTTTCTGATTTATGCATGTTTGTCCTGTTTTGAGTCTAGAAGAAGGCACAGCAGAAGAAAGTAGTGTAATTTGTCCTAAGGTGGAAGATGAGTCATAAGGGTTAGAGTTTCAGGCAAAATATTTGTGTCCTCAAATTATTTTGGACTGCCTTTTTTCTTTCCTTTCTTTTCTTTTGTTTTCTCCTTTTCATATACCAATCCAGATGGACATATGCTACTTGGTGCTTCAACTATTTCCATTTTAAGCACCCCCAGTACTTCGTCATGGCCCTCGGACCTCCATGATAATCAGCAGGTTGAAAAAGGGAAATAAAAAAGTGAAGCAACCTGGCAATTTCACATATGCTTGCTTAGTGTGCTGAGGAATTTTTGAAATACCTTAACTGGGCAGGACTGCTAGACACCACACACATCATCACACATAACATCAATGAGCAGTTATCCTGTCTGGTATGATATCACATACATTACTGCACCATAACATCACTAAGCTGTCATCCTCCCTGCTATAAAATATACAATACTGCGCCATAACATCAATAAGCTGTCATCCTCCCTAGTATGACATCACACAAATTACCATACCGTAACATCAATGAGCTGTCGTCCTCTCTGGTATGATGTCACACACTTTACTATACCATAACATCAATGAGCTATCATTCTCCCTTGTATGACATCAGACACATTACTGCACTATAACATCAATGATCTGTCATCCACCCTAGTATATAATACACAGTAGCTCACCATAACATCAATGACCATCATCCTCTCTGGTATGACATCACACACATTACCGCATCATAACATCAATGAGCTGTCATCCTCCCTGATATGCAGAATTCATCAGTTATCTTCTGTGAGATTACAGCACTACTATATCACTGGAAGACTGTTAAACTGCATGCTGAAAAACACCCCTTCCTCCCATAATAGTCAAACAGACAGGTTATCACTCTTTTCCACCCCTTACCACCCAGCTCATTATAGTCTTCCTTTTTTCAATGTTGCTTGAAGTGAATACAAGCAAGGCAGTTTTGCATGTTGTGGCTCATTACTACACAAACTGATCATGTTGTGTACTTGTTGGCAATATCTGCATGCCACAGGTACACTTGGTGACAACACAAGTCATAATAACAACTTCATGTTGGGTCTAAGCTTAAAAAGGCAGAGAGAAAAGGGACTGGAAAAGAAGAAATCTCCACGACTGTGAAAAACGAAAAAAGTTCATCAAATAGTCTTTAAACCTGAAGGAGAAGCATGGGACTGTTTTCCTTCTTGCTAAAGCTTTCAAAATGGGAACTTGAAGGAGACAGATGAAAATGGTGTATTTTGGGACTGGGTTTGGCAACCTTGGAAATCTTTACTCCCTCAGTACTACTTATGCCAGGGCAGCTGTTATATTTGTTACTGCAGACGGACTGTTTGACATCAGATTGCACATTGGTGCTATCTTCATATTACTATCACCCACCACACATGTATGGATGCCTCACCCTCAGTGTGTGTGCTGCCTTCTGGAATCAAAGTATTACACTGCATCTATGCACTGTGCTACCTGATGATGTGATCTTTGTGGGTAGTTCTAGAGAGGACACAGTAAGAATAACCCCCCCTCACCCACTTAACCGTAGAGCTTCAATGTGTTCATTTTGGTCTGCTTCTTAGACTTAGTGAGCTGGTCATTAATAAGTCCGACCTTTGAGGCCATAGATATGGATCTTCTCCCATCTGGGAGTGGTAGCATAGCCTCCCAACTCTTCTCCACCACCTGTTCATGTCTGTGCTTAGCATGTGGATTGTGTGTGCCAGTGTAAACCATGTCAATTTCTGAGCATGTGCACTCTCCCATAAAATGGCTGCATGGAGTATAAGCATCATGAACTGCAGCAGTACTCATCACTGACTCTAAGTCTTTGGCAAACATAGGCAGGCAGAGTTTCTGGGAAAATGCAACAAAGTTTGTATGTGTTAATCAAGGGATATAGCACTTGATTATGTACAGTACTGGCAGAGGAAGTCATTATTTGTGTCTGTGGTACCTGCCTGCCTGTCAGGGACAACCCCCTTTCTGATGCTAGTAGATGACAATTGTATAGATATATGTACCATTCATTCTTGCCTGACTGGATGCCCCAAGGCATGCTGTTGGTATACCAAACAATTTGTACACAGAAAATCAAAGTAATTCTGTATGTTGCTGTTCAATCACATTGCATATGTACCCTGCTTTATACAATTTATATACATTCGTGGAATACTCAAATAAATTGTTTAATTATGCAGCCACAGACTGTGTCCTGCTACTGTACAGATGTGTATAACATTTGCTGCAAATAAATTTGAGCAAAGTTATGCAAAGAAACAAAATAAAAATTAGTGTGTCAGTCCTAAGCTAAGATGCTATGTGCGCATTACTCCTAGTTTATGCATTTGTGTATATTGCATGTTGACATATTACACCGATATGCCTATATATGACCAGTATATGTGTGAAACAATAACATTTTCCAGGAAACAATAAATGCACAATAACAATACATGTTAGCTTTGACTTTCTCTCCTACAGATACAATAGCACCTGGAAGAACGCTTTCTCAAAATTATAAATAGCTCCTAAGTTAGATGTATCACGTGTGATTATTTCTAATGGAATATGTGAGCTTCTGAACTGGATACTAATCAGCATTGGTTGTGAAGCATAAAATAGCAACCATACCCACCTCATCCAAAATTAGAAAATAAACTGTCTTATGTTGGGGTAATGAAGAAATCCTACCCAAACTTCAAAGGCCATTAAAGATGCAGGTTGGATAAACAAGCAAACAGCACCTATATTAATAACAAACACTAGAAGGTAAAAAAGGGTCACCCAGCTGGTAAGTCAAATACCCATAAGGCAACAAAGTCAAGCTAACATATCTGGTAAAGTCCTAGTCATAGGTAACTCCAGAGAGAGAGGGAGAGAGAGAGAGAGAAAGAGAGAAAAAAGAGAGAGAGAGAGGGAGAAAAAATGGGTATAATTCTGTGGGATGAGCAAGGAAAGAGTGACTACAAGCTGCCGATCATGCGCCAAGATCTGCCATGTCACACAGCTGTCATGTCCCTTCACCACACATGTGACCTGGTCACTGAACACATGAGAGTAAATGATTTTGAGACACACTGTCTTGGATCACATGAAGAGAGTCATGAGGGAATTCTCAGAAGATGTTTCTGAGGCTGTATGAAACTAGTCTTTAGTAACACCCCAGCATCATCAAGAATTATGCCACAATACAAATAAAAGATAATTCCCTTTAAATATCGGGCTTAGTTATTTGGTGCTATTTAGAGGGGGAGTATTTTTCGGATTACTATCAAAAAATGCGATATTGTAAAGTGCAAATGGTGATGTTACCGATGCATATGCTTGACTCATGAATATTAAGTAGGTCCAAAGGTCGGCGTGGCAACATAGATACCATTTTGTCGATATTAATGTTGACAGTTGCTGTTGCCAACCATACGTCATGTCCCTGCCTTGTTTACATCCATATGAACTGACGAACACTTGTACTTCGACATTCTGAATGTTGCTCCTACTATGTTTGAGGAGGTGCCTGTCGTGTAACTGACTTTCTACCTTTTGATTGTAAACTGTATTTTTCAATATAGGATGAGATGACTGGCAACCCTTCTTGCTTTGATAGACAGGGCCGGCACCTCTGTCCTCAAGGATTTTTATACTCTCCAAAACTTTTTCCAGCTCCTTAGTGCCATTTTCTTACTAGTGCCAGTCTACTTAAACTACCAACATAGTCAAATGAATTCAAAGCTACATAAACTAGCACTACTCAATGACAGAAGCATAAATAAGGAGTTGAAATCTTAGAAGCCTTCCTGATACTTGAAAATAAAGATATCTGCATTGTTACTGAAATATGGTTTCAGTGTAGGGATAGCAGCCACTCAGTGATGGGTTTCATTGCCTACCACTCAGACCCACCTCTGAAAATTACTGTGTTGGTAGTGGTGACACATTCATATCACTGAAAAACACAATCACATTGGGACTGATAAGGCATGACAATGACATTGAGCTCATCTGTATCTTATATATTTTAAATAAATATCCATACCATATTATACCAACTACAGTACCCCACCATGTCACCCAGGGCCTATGAGGTATATCCAAACAAACTGGATTCCCTTTCCACTGAAACAAATATTATTCTACTGGGGATTTTAATTACCAGTGAATTAACTGGGAGACCTACATTATCTCATATAGGTATGCACAACACTTCCTAGATGCTAGCTCCTTAAGCCATCTAGTTCATGGACCAAACTGGGGGTCAAAAATATTACATATATCTGGCATTTGGCAGAGAGGTTAAGGCAGAGAGCTGTGGTGCAGAGTTTGATTCCATCAGTCCTGGTTTGCCTATTGTGTGACCTTGACAAAGTCAATTAACCAGCCATTGCTCTCAGGTCACTCCTGAAAAAGAACTGTGTGTCCAGTGGGCCTACCTGTTTAACAGCCAGGATTATTATTATCTAGTAAATTATATATAAATTATATGTAGTATTAACTCAATAAAGGTTATCTGTAGTATTAACTATAAGGGTGAATCCTGATTTACAGTCATATCTTTCTGTCTTTCAGAGATTATTCAAGAGTAAATCTAGTACAGCTGCTTGATGACTTGATGAAATGTAAACACCCTCACCTCATGACCCATTGTCACACCCTGCTACATCCATGGACAATTTCTATGTTCACCCTTATGCTTGCTTTGAGGCATCAATCCCCAACAGACTCAAATACTATGCTAAGTTCAAGGAACAAATCCTTATGGTGGAGCCCTAGTATAAAGTAAAGAAAACTGTCCATAAAAATAATCTGAATACTCCCACTACTAAAAATAAACTCATTAAGATGAGCAAAGAACTTAGAAGCAAAATCAAATCCTCCAAGGATAGGTAAGAATTGAAAATTGCCACTTTTGTAAAGGACAACCACAAAGCCTTTTTAAACTATGTAAGAAGCCTTAGAAGAGACACCCAACACTGTACTGAGCTAATACATAACAACAGCACACATTCATCCTGAAAGGACATACCCAACATTTTAACTCAATACTCTTATATTCCCCTACCTTTCCTCTGCATATCTGCAGAATCACAGCCCTGCTAATATCACCTTGGAGTAAGTCCAGATGACACTCTCCAAGGCCCAAAACAATAGATCAGTGGGCCCAGACAATGTACTGGGCTATTTTTTTGTCAACAGCAAGCACAGCCTTAAACCTATCCCTTCTCAGTCTCACCAATGCATTTATACGTGAAGTGAGAACTGCTATATTCATCTCACTCTACCAAGGGGCACTCATCACCGACCATGGTAACTATAGCCCTATAAGCCTAATCAGCCTTATTTATAAATGCAGTAGAGTGCATCATGTAGAACTTAATAACAAGGACATTATCAGCCTGCATTCCTTTGACCCAAATCCCTTTGCTTTTGTTTAAGGTAAATCCTGCCTCCTAACTTTAGTGGACTTCTTTGAAGAGGTCATTGATGCATTGGATGCAGACAAATTGATATACACTGCTTACCTTGACGTACTGAAGGCCTTTGACATAATCTCACATTCTGGCATTAAGGACAAACTAATCAAACTAAATGTAAATCCTTATGTAAGCCAGTGGATAGCAAACTAGCTTTTTGACAGAGTGTAATCTGTTAGTGTAAGAAGGCACATTCTCATCAAAAATGGCTATTATTAGTGGTGTTCCTCAGGAAATTGGTCTTTTGGTCACTTCTGTTTGCTATTTACTTCACTGATGTCAAGGTTAATATAAAGGGCTGGTGGCCGACCAACTTTGTAGATGACTGCAAACTCTGAGTTATAATAAACTTTCTAAATGACGCTCAACTTCTCCAGGAGACCACAGACTTAGGCTAAATGCCAAGGAGTTTAGCATAGTGTCCTTTAGTAAACATCATCACCCATGTATTTACCACATTGGTGACACCCCTTTGAAAGCTGACACAGTTGCTATGGGTCTGGGCACTTTCATAGAGAATAAGCTATCCTTTCACCACCATGTACCTACTGTCATTAGGACATTACCAGGGGCATAGCTTCTAGGTCAAAGGAATCTATTATCCTTCTCTCTTCTTCCTTATTAGGTCCATAATAGAATATAAGGCCTTTCGGTAATTACTTTTCTAAACATATTCCTCAGTTTAAAAGACTACAGCATTTCCTCACAAAGAAAATCAAGGCATGTCTTTCATATGCTACACTGACTGCCTTAAAGGATTTTCTCTCTTCTTTGTTTCTTATAGACTTTTGACGGGGGTCCTTTGCCTTAGCTCCAAAGCCCTGAAGGATCCATTCTTAATCTAAATCCTGCACATTTGTAAAATTAACAACAATTTATAAAACCTCCTTAAAGGAACTAAACTTCCACCGCAGTATATACAAGACACAGATACATCTCTCTCATAAAGAGTCACTCTTCTATGGAACAGACTTCCCTTAAATGTAAAATAATGTTGCTGCCTTACCCTCCTCAGATGCAACCTAGACAAATGGATGGAACACCATAAATTCACAACTGATCTGGTCCCTCAAGCTCTATTTGAGAGGGGACGTAGTTAGGAAGTAATTGCTTAACTGCTGTAGGGTACTCATGAAATGGAATTTTAAGGATAGGCTACATGTTATGGGGTACTAAAAACTGAAGTCTTGCGGCTAAATTACAAATGCTCTATTTGATCAACATATATGAACCTAGGAACCTATGAACAACTTCAGAACAAGATTGCAAAGCAAACCAAAGTAAAAACAGAAGATTCCAGAATTTGTAAAGATAAGCAAACTCTATGTATATGTACTATTCCTGGTTTTATTTTCTTTTATAATGTGAAATGCTTTTTATTCCACCTGGTTTAATTTAAATCTAATAATATTAAATTAACACCATTTCTTCTTCATTAGGTGAGGTTTCATCAAGGTGGTCATTTATTTATTTATGTATAGTTGTTTAACAGGGTAGTGCTCTGATCTCAATGAACCAGTTTCAGGCACAGCCCAGGTGAATAGGATCACATGGAAAATGAACAAAAGACATTTGCAGATGCAAGGATATGCTAAAAAGTATACACACGTGAGTATACATATAAATAAATATATATATATATATATATATATATATATATATATATATATATATATATATATGTGTGTGTGTGTGTGTGTGTGTGTGTGGGTCTTGTACTGTTCCCTGAACGGTCGTTTCACCGAAAGTGAAACGGTCGGGCATACTTTTGTGAGTGATTTTCACTGAAAAAGCACTTTCATGGAAGTATGCTGAAAAGTAAGGGAAATCGTGGGGGAATAGCTGTTGCTGAGATCGTAGAACAGTGGGGATAAGGGAATATTCCATTTTCCCCACTGTAGTATGATCTCAGAGTGAAAATATAAAAGTAGGGGGTATGGGAGGTACAGCCCCCCACATGGGGGGTGCAGGGGAGCTTGCCCCCCTGCGTAAACATTAGTTGTGTGTTTTTTTTGTTTTTGTTTTTTGTTTTTTCTTGGTTTTTTTTTACTTTTTTGAGGGACTTCAGCGAAAGTGCTTTTTCGGTAAAAAGCACTTTTCCTAAAGTGTATTTGGTAGATGTGGTTTCGGACTATTGAACTTTCGTTTAATAGTCCTAGACCCATATATACATATATATATATATATATATATATATATATATATATATATATATATATATATATATATACTGAGGCAAGAATATGCTACAACATTTAGTTCAAGAAGCAGTTAACAGTGTTCAAACATGGATAGAAAAATGGAATTATAATTAGCAAAGCTTTATGGATAAGCTGTAGCCATAATGACTGAGATGGCTTATGCAACAGGGGTACCAGCTTATCATTATACAGAGAGCTATGAAGACTTTATAATAGGCAAGTTAGAATAGCTGAAAGAAAGTATACCATGGAGAGAAGAGAGAAAAAAGGTGAGGGAAGTATAGAGAGGGAAGAGGAGTGGAAAGGAGTAGTGGTATGAGAGATGCAAAGAGAAGAGGGATGTAGGATGAATGAAAAGCAGTAAGTAAGGGGATGACAAGATGAGATAAGAAAGGATAAAACAGGGATAAAGGGGTGTGGGAGCTCACGTAACATAACCTGGGTGAGTACAGCTGGCTTTTGCTTGGATGCGGAGGCTGTCTGAAGACTGAGTGCTTTTGGCTGTCTCTGACTGAGAGATGAATGGACTCCCATAGTTTAGGTGCTAGGAGGGTGAAAGCATGGTCAGTGCACTGAAGTTTAGTTTTTAGAATTAGTATGGTGGGTTGAGACTGAGAGATACGTCTGAGATTATATGTGTGGGTTTTGGTGAAAACTTGATGAATGAAAGAGGACAATACCACAGGAGGAAGGGGCTTTGTGATTTAATGATCTTAGTAGGAGGTTGGCTCTGAAATGTACTGCAAGCCATTTAGCTTCGATGAGAGTTAGGCAATGGTGTTCATTATTGGGGGAGGTTGTAATGAACAGGCAGATTTTATTGGAAATGGTTTGTATGTTGGTAGCATTTTTCTTTTAGGTTGAAGCTATAATGGGTAGTCCATATTCAAGTTCAGATTAGAGTATTCCTTTGCCTATGGCAGCTTTGGCTGGCTGGCACAGAAGAGGCAGTAACTTGTTCACCCAGAACAGTAGTTATTTGATCTTTTTATGTTTGTTTTGAACATGAAGCTGAAAGTTAAGAAATTAGTCTAGCCACATGTCAAGGTATTTGAAGGATGTGGTAGTTTCTATGGTGGTATTGATAACATCTTAATATTAAGGAAGCTGGATGCATTGGCTATTGTTGATTGGTTCCAAATAGCATTGATTTTGTTTTTCAAGGATTGGATAAAAGTTTCTGGCCTGTCAGCCACTGGTTAAGAGTTTGGAGGTCATCCGGGAGCTGAGTTTGTATAACAGAGTGGCATTTGTTTAACCTGCAGATGACCATGTCATCTGCATGAAGAATAAGAAATATCTGAGGATGATTAGGTGGGAGTTTGTTGATAAATATGGAAAATAGCAGAGGGGCTAAAGAAGAACCCAGGAACTATTTCAAAAGTCGTGGTGCCTACTTTCACCTTAAAGGATAAATTGGTAACGAAGTCTACAAATCAAGGTTATGCACCATCACTAATCTCTTTTTCAATTAATTTGTCAAATAGCAAGTTGTGGCTAATTAGATTAAAGTCTTTTGTCAGGTCAGCAAAGACAGCTCCTGTCAGGTTGCCTTTGTCCATACTGGATAGGATGTCATCCATGAGGGAGTAGAGAGCTATTGTGGTGCTGTGACTAGGCAAGAATCCATGTTTCTTCCTCGGTAGAAGATGGTATTGATGTAAATAAGCAGTAATTTGGTTGTAGATAATTTTTGTAGTATTTTACCTAAGGTTGGAAATACTGAGATGGAACAGAATTATGAAGCTAGCTGACTTGGATAGTTTTAGAACTGAATATTGCTATTTTCCATGTCTGAGGCATAATCATATTAGTTAAGCAGATGTTGCAAATGTGAATGGGAGCGTGGGAAATGAAGTCCTTACAAAGATGAATGAACCAAGAGGCGATGTTATTTGAGCCTAGGGGAGTATACATTTGTCCAATTGGGTTACAGACTCTTTGTTTCTAATCTTTTTGAAGTGGAATAGTGGAATGTAAAGGGATAAGGAGAGGGTGGCTGTGGGGGTGGTATTGTTTGTGTTGTTGACATGTGGAAGGTTGCAGAACATATTTAGGAAGTCACTGTATGAGAGTTTGTATGTGGTAGTGTTACTGGGATTCAGCCATAGAGGAGTTGTGTTGCATTTTTCAAGCAGTCAGCAAGCTGATTTCTCTCAAGAATCTTCTAGGTTTGAATAAAAGTGAGATTTGTTTATTTTAGTAGTCATTGTTTTGTATCTCTGGGTAGATTGCTTTGTTATGTTGTATATTGAGGTATATTTTGCTCAGGAATTTGTGGCAGGGTTGCATTTCCAGTTGTGCCATGTTTCATTATGTAATTTGAGGAGGTGTTTCAGTTCCTTAAATACCCAATCATGTTTGTGAGGTCAACGTAGCTTTTGCACTAAGTGAAAGAATTTGTTTTGCAAGTGCAGTCTGGTATTGTTAAAGTTGTCAGCTGCTTCACTGGTGTCTTTTATGGCAAGTAAGTGAGACCAATCAAGGGTGGCAAGGTGTTTTTTTTTTTTTTAAGATTAGTGATATTCTGAATGGTTTTGGGTATGAATGTGATAAGTTTATATTCTAAAGTTAGATCATGTATTATGAAAGTTATGGGACAGTGATCACTAGAGGAGGGTGCATGTATGGTGAGGTTAGATACCATTGTAGAATTATTAGTTATGACAAGGTCGAGTAAGGTGTGCCTATTGGATTGAAGGTTTGGTCTAGTTCAGAGTTGATTTAGGTAAGATTTAAGCTGGCCAGGAGTTCTGACATATCAATGGCTTTTTTGTTCCAAAGTAATTAATGTTGAAGGCTCCAAAAATGATTGGCGTACAGGTTTTGGGAACTTTGGCATGTATTTGTTGGATGAGGGTAATGAATTTTGTTAGTGAGGCTGGTGGAGGAAGGCATGCACTGGCTATACCAAGAGGTTTTTGGGTTGCTTGTTGGAAATTTTAAAAGGATCCAGTTAGAATTCAATTCTGAGTTGCTGTTAGCCCGGGCAAGGATTGTGTAGTTAAGGTTATTTTGAAGAGAATTAATGCTCCTCCCCTAGGTTAGTTGTCTGTTATGTAATCTTGTAGGTGTGAATACTTTGGTTTGAGGTGGAAAACTAGGGGTTTCAGGTTTCGGCCATATTTCTATATTGATTTGAACTAAGGAATTATGTTAAGCTGTCCTGTAACTGGGCTCAATGTTGCCTCTTAGCAAAAGTATAAAGACAATGGGATTGATTTTGAGTAGTGTTATGGGAATGTGTAGTTTTCAGTATAAAAAGGGTTTTCTACCAAAATTTGAGATGATGAGATATTGGTACCATGATGTGTTTGATGTATGTGAGTTGGGTGTTGGCATGAGTGTGATGTAATGTGAATGCTTAATAGAGTATGGCTAGGTTGTATGTGTAGCTAAGAGGAATGGGTAGTTATTATATATGTAGGTATCTGGCATGGATAGCTAGTATGTGCGTGGGTATGGGGTATGAGTGAGTAGTATGTGTTTAGGTATGGGTATGGGTTAGTAGTATGTGTGAAGGTATGGGTAGGTAGTATGTGTGTACCTATGATGTATGGGTAGGTAGTTTGTGTGTAGGTATGGGGTATGGATTGTAGCATGTGTGCAGGTATGGGGTATGGGTAGGTAGTATGTGTGTAGCTATGAGGTATGGGTAGGTAATATGGAGTATGAGTAGGTAGTATGTGTGTAGCTATAATGTATAGGTAGGCAGTATGTATGTAGGTATGGGATTTGATTAGGTAGTATGTGTGTGTCAGTATGGCATATGGATAGGAAGTATGTGTCTAGGTATAGTGTATAGGTAGGTAATATGTGTGTAGCTATGACGTATGGGTAGGTAGCATGTGTGAAGGTATGGGGAAGAGGTATATAGTATCTGTATAGGGTGGGTTATAGGTAGGTAGTATGTGTGTCGGTATGGGATTTGATTAGGTAGTATGTGTGTGTCAGTATGGCATATGGGTAGGTAGTATGTGTCTAGGTATGGGGTAGAGGTAGGTATGCATGTAGCTACAGGGCTTGGGTAGATAGTATGTCTATCTGTATGGAGTATGGGTAGGTAGTATGCATGTAGAAATGGAGTATGGGTAGTCAGTGGTGTATGGGTAGTCAGTATGGGTGTAGGTATGGGGTTTGGGTAGGTAGTATGTGTGTAGCTATGAGGCATGGGTAGGTAGTATGTGTTCTGGTATGGATTATGGGTGGGTAGTATGTGTGTAGGTAAGGGGTATGGGTAGGTAGTATGTGTGTATGTATGAGGTATGGGTAGGTAGTATGTGTGTCTGTGTGGGGTATGGGTAGGTAGCATGTGTGTAGTATGGGGTATGGATAGGTAGTATGTGTGCAGTTATGGAGTATGGGTATGTAATATGTGTGTAGGTATAGGGTATGGGTAGGAATTATGCATGTAGGTATGAGGTATGGGTAGGCAGTATGTGTGTAGGTATAGGGTATGGGTAGGCAGTATGTGTGCAGGTATGTGGTATGGGTAAGCAGTATGTGTGTAGGTATGGGGTATGAGTAGGTAGTATTCATGTAGCTATGAGGTATGGGTAGGTAGCATGTGTGTATGTATGCAGTATGTGTAAGTAGTATGTTTGTAGGTATGTGGTATGGATAGGTAGTATGTATGCAGTTATGGAGTATGGGTAGGTAATATCTGTGTAGGTATAGGGTATGAGTAGGCAGTATATATGTAGGTATGAGGTATGGGTAGGTAGTATGTGTGTAGCTATAAGGTATAGGTAGGCAGTATGTGTAGGCATGGGATATGGGTAGGTAGTATGTGTGTGGGTATAGAGTATAGGTAGGTAGTATGTGTGTAGCTATGATGTATGGGTAGGTACTGCACATGTAGATATGGGATAAAGGTAAGTAGTATCTGTGTAGGGAAGGGTAGAGGTAGGTAGAATGTGTGTAGGTATGGAGTTTAGGTATGTAGCATGTTTGTCTGTATGGGATATGGTTAGGTAGTATTTGTGCAGCTAGAAGGCATGAGTAGGTAGTATGTCTGTAGCTATAAGGTATGAGTAGGCAATATGTGTGTAGTTATGGGGTATGGGTAGTGTGTGTGTGTGTGTGTGTGTGTGTGTGTGTGTGTGTGTGTGTGTGTGTGTGTGTGTGTGTGTGTGTGTGTGTGTGTGTGTGTGTGTGTGAGTGTGTGTGTGTGGGTATAGGGTATGGGTAGGTAGCATGCATGTAGCTATGAGGTATGTGTAGGTAGTATGTGTTTAGGTATGGGTAGCTAGTATGTGTGCAGTTATGGAGTATGGGTAGGTAATATGTGTATAGGTATAGGGTATGGGTAGGCGGTATCTATGTAGACATGACAGATGAATAGGCAGTATGTGTGAAGGTATAGGGTATGGATAGGCAGTATGTGTGTAGGTATGTGGTATTGGTAGGCAGTATGTGTGGAGGTATAGGGTATGGGTAGGTAGTATGCATGTAGCAATGAGGTATGGGTATGTAGTATGTGTGTAGCTATAGGATATGGGTAAGTAGCATGTGTGCAGGCAGGGGGTATGGATAGGTAGTATTTGTGCAGGTATGGGCTATGGTGTCTATGTTAGATATTCGAACATCCAAAAATGTCGAACGTTACATGGTCGAGACCAAATGTTCAACATTTGGTTGTTCGAATATCATATAAAAAAAATGAAACAAGAGAAACAAACCTTAACAGTGTGAGCAGGGAGGCAAGCTCCCCTGTCCCCCCACACCCCCCTACTTAAATATACCAATTCTGAGACTACACCAAAATTCTCCCTATATGCACTGTACGGTGCAGTTGAAAGTCAATCTTTGAACACTTGAAATTTTGAATGTTTGGTTTTGACCATGTAACGTTCGAAATTTTAAGTATTCGAAGAACTGACATAGACCCGGGGTATGAATAAGTAGTATGTGTGTAGTTATGAGTTATGGTCAGGTAGTATGTGTGCAGGTGTGGGGTATGGATAGGTAGTATATGTGTAGGTATGAGTAGGTATTATTTGTGTATGTATGGAGTATGGGTAGGTATTATGTGTGTAGGAATGGGGTATGGGTAAGTAGCATGTGTGTAGGAATGGGGTATGGGTGGGTAACATTTGTGTAGGCATGGGGTATGGGTATTTAGTATATGTGTAGGTAGGGGGTATGGGTAGGCAGTATGCATGTAGCTATGCGGTAGGGGTAGGTAGTATGTGTGTATATAGGGGGTTTGGGTAGATAGTATGTCTGGTGTTATGGAGTATAGATAGGTAGTGTGTGTGTACATATGGGGTATGGGTAGTCAGCATGTGTGTAGGTATGGGTACGGGTAGGCAGTATGTGTGTAGGGTGTGGAATGAGTAGTCAGTATGAGTGTACATATGGGTTATGGGTAGATAGTATGTGTGTAGCTATGGGGTATGGTCAGGTAGTATGTGTGCAGGTGTGGGGTATGGGTAGGTAGTATGTGTGTAGGTATGAGTAGGTATTATTTGTGTATGTATGGAGTATGGGTAGGTATTATGTGTGTAGGAATGGGGTATGTGTAGGTAGCATGTGTGTAGGTATGGGGTATGGGTACGTAGTATGTTTATAGGTGTGGGGTATGGGTTTGTAGAGTGTGTGCAGGTATGAGATATGGGTATGTAATATGTACACAAGTATGAGGTATGGCCAGGTAGTATGTGTGTAGGTTTGGGGCATGAATATGTAGCATGTTTGTAGGTATGGGGTAGAGGTTGGTAGTATGTGATAGATAGGGGGTTTGGGTAGATAGTATGTCTGTTGGTATGGAGTATAGGTAGGTAGTATGTGTTTAGGTATGGGGTATGGATAGTCAGTATGTGTGTAGGTATGGATTATGGGTAGATAGTATGTGTGTAGTTATGAGGTATGGTTAGGTAGTATGTGTGTAGGTTTGAGGTATGGGGAGGTAGTATGTGTGTAGGTATGGGTAGGTACTATTTGTGTATGTATGGAGTATAGGTAGGTAGTATATGTGTAGTTATGGTGTATGGGTAGAGAATATGTGTGTAGTTATAGGGTACAGGTAGGTAGTACATGTGTATGTATGGGCTATGGGTAGATAGCATGTGTGTGGGTATAGGGTTTGGGTAGGCAGTATGTGTGTAGGCATGAGGTATGGGTAGGTAGTACGTGCGTAGCTATTAGATATGGGTGGTACTATGTGTGTAGGTATGGAGTATGGGTAGGCAGCATGTATGTAGGTATGAGGTATGGGTAGGTAGTATGTGTGTAGCTATAAGATATAGGATAGGTAGTATGTGTGTAAGTATGGGGTATGGGTAGGTAGTGCATGTGTGGGTATAAGGTATGAGTAGGTAGTATGTGTGTAGCTATGAGATATGGGTAGGTAGTGTGTGCAGGTATGGGGTAGAGGTAGGTAGTATGTGTGTAGCTATGAGATATGGGTAGGTAGTATGTGTGTAGGTATAGGGTATGGGTATGTAGTATGTGTGTACAGGGTATAGGTAGGTAGTGTGTGTAGCTATGAGGTATGGATAGGTAGTATGTGTGTTGGTATGGGGTGGAGGTAGGTAGTATCTGTGTGGTGTGGGGTAGAGGTAGGTAGTATCTGTGTAGGTATGGGGTTTAGGTAGGTGGTATGTCTGTCAGTATGAAATATGGGTAGGTAGTATGTTTGCAGGTATGGGGTAAAGGAAGGTAGTTTATGTGTAGATATGGGGTTTGAGTAGGTAGTATGTGTGTGTCAGTATGGTGTATCTAGTATGTGTGTAGGTATGTGGTATGGGTAGTCAGTATGTGTGTAAGCATGGGGTAAGGGTAGGTAGTATGTATGTAGGTATGGGGTAGAGGTAGGCAGTATCTGTGTAGGGTGGGGTAGAGGTAGGTTGGATTTGTCTGTGTATGGGGTTTGGTAGATAGCATGTGTGTCTGCATGGAGTATGGGTAGGTGGTATGTGTGTAGGTATGGGTTATGGGTAGATAGTATGTGTGCAGCTAGGAGGTATGTGTAGGTAGTATGTGTGTAGGTATGAGGTATGGGTAGGTTCTATGTGTGTGTGTGTGTGTGTGTGTGTGTGTGTGTGTGTGTGTGTGTGTGTGTGTGTGTGTAGAGTATGGGTAGGTGGTATGTGTGTAGCTATGAGGTATGGATAGGTAGTATGTATGTAGGTATGGGGTTGAGGTAGGTAGTATCTGTGTGGTGTAGGGTAGAGGTTGGTAGTATATGTATAGATACAGGGATTGGGTAGATAGTATGCATGTCTGTATGGAGTATGGGTGGGTAGTATGTGTGTAGGAATGGGGTATGGGTAGTCCTTGAGGTATGGGTAGGCAGTATGTTTGTAGGGTGGGGTATTGGTAGTCAGCATGGGTGTAGGTATGGGGTATGTGTGGGTATTATGTGTGTAGCTATGAGGTATGGGTAGGTACTATGTGTGTAGGTATGGGGTAGAGATAGGTAGTATGTGGGTAGATGGGGATATGGATAGGTATTATGCATGTAGCTATGAGGTATGTGTAGGTAGTATGTCTGTAGGTATGGGGTATGGATAGGAAGTATGTGTGTAGGTATGAAGTAGAGGTAGGTAGTATGTGTGTATATAAGGGGTTTGGGTAGGTACTATGTCTGTTGGTATGGAGTATAGGTAGGTAGCATGTGTGTAGGTATGGGGTATGCATAGTCAGTATGTGTGTAGGTATGGGTTATGGGCACACAGTATGTGTGTAGCTATGGGTAGGTACTATTTGTGTATGTATGGAGTATGGGTAGGTAGTATATGTAAACTTATGGTGTATGGGCAGGTAATATGTGTGTAGTTATGGGGTACAGTTAGGTAGTACATGTGTAGGTATGGGATATGGGTAGGCAGCATGTATGCAGGTATGAGGTATGGGTAGGTAGTATGTGTGTAGCTATACTAAAGATGCTGATATTCCAAGAAGTAAAACATGTAGCAAAGTCAGAGAACAGCAAGCTGGAAGGTAATGTGCTTGTGGTAAGTAACGCAAGAAGAATAAATACTAAGGAAATAGAGATTGTCTGTTGGGATTCAAAGAATGTACAGGTGGTATTTTTCAAAGAAGGGGGAAAATGAGTATGTGGAACATTTCAAGCAAACCACATCAAAGTGTGGCAACAGGATGTTTTGTTAATAGGTGGCAAGATAACTGATAATAAGAACTGTGCAGCAACTTGGGGATGGAGACAGTTATGTACAGCTAGAGTTATTTGTGACTAGTTACTGCAGGGAAATAAAAATATCAGCTGGAAGGTGGCCAGGCAACAGTATAATTTATAAAGTAGGTATTATATGCATTATACCACATTAAGAGGAATTAAAGGTAAAGAGATGGGTCTATTTTAGGAAAAAGTAATGGTCAGGAATAATAAAATGGATCTTGAATGTCAGATGAAAGCAGGCATTTACAAAGGAGATTATCATGAGATTATGTAAGCATCTGAAAGTGGTATGGAATAATGAGTAAAGAATAACAAAATAAGAGTAAAGGAGAAAAGTGAGTAAGGATATTACAGAGGCACAAAAGCAAAGGAGTTTACCAGGAAAGGTTATAAGAGGAAGGGAGTTTAATATTTTTGTATGGAGATGTTTGTGGAAGTACTTTTGCACACTGACAAGGCTAAGGAAAATTGATTCATTGGTTAGTGATGTATGCTGGTGGTGTGATACATAGAAGAATCGATATTGGAAACTTATGTATATATTTCGGGAGTGTGAATATTTAAGATAGTACAAAATTGAATTGCAAAATGTGGTACAGAAATTAGGAGGTGAATAAACAGTTTTGACAGAAAAGTGTCTGCTTTAGGGGATTTTAGGAGAAGGGTAATATGATTCAAAAATGCAAAAACTGATATGGATATTGACGTTGGTGATGAAAAAAACTATCATGAGAAAATGGAAGAGAAAGGAAAAGCTCGCTGGTAGGAAGTTGTCAATTTGAGGGTGACGTTATAACAGTAGAAAAAGGTGGCTAGAATGGACAAACCAGAAATTCAAATTTAGTGCTACGTTGGCTTAAATTATAGAACAAAGACAAATAATCAAAATAGTAACTGCAGAGTTCAGAATCATAGGAAATATGTTAAAACAACATTGCAGGACAGTCTCAAATAAATACAGAAAACATCTAAACTAATCTTTACTATATTCCTATCTATATCTAAGAGATACTATGCCCTAAATAACTTACTTAAAGAGCAAAATGCAGGCAGAAGTGCTGATTGGATGTTTCTAGGTCCAAGACAAGATATAAAATACAAAGTCTCACTCTGAGAAAGTTCTTAAATTACTATCAAACATTACTCCTGGGTCAGCTTGGATGACGTCACTCTTTGACACCTGCCTTCAGTTCCCAGGCTAACAGAAACAAATAGAATGTTGCCATCTCTGTGTGAGAAATACATATCTCTCAGATCTTTGCTCAGAACTGTGTAGCTCCAAGGAAGTCATAAAGCAATCAAACACTTTACATTTTAAACCTAGTAATTACTTTTCTTTTCAGACAATAGAAAAACCTCTAGCTTTAGACATTGTGTCTGTTTCACAGAAGCTGAGAGATAACACAGTCATAAAACAATTTCAACTTATTTTCTTGAAGTTTTGTAAGTTAGCTCTGTGTGTTCCAGTTTCTACTATTAAAACATACATTTGCACAGGTATATAGTTTATATACACTTCTATTCTTTTCCAGTAGAGTACACTATGGACACATCCTTGAAGCTCAGTACTGTACCAACCCTGTTCAACACACACTTCTACACCATACATATGTTATGTTAACATACATATAACATATAGTTCTCTTACATTATCTTACATTTGTAAGACAAGCATATGAATCATGTTGATATTCACAAATCACATATGATTATTTACAAAATTCCATATAGCTGGGCTGGCAGTGTCACAGGGCCTTATTAGGTGGGATTACAAGGATATTATGAACGCGATGTCCCTGGATGACATACTTGTATGTATGAGGTGGGCCATGTACAATGCTTTCCTTACAATGAAAGCAACATGTTGGCCAAATGTCATGTTGCCATCAACCTGTGTACACAAATCAGTCTCTACTGATTGCATGCTTAGGATATTGTTAGTACTGTGATAATATGCGGGGACATCACTCTCCCCAAAGGGGATGATGCTGCATTTCATTGTATGCAGCCTGAGGCCATGTTTCTGGCACCAGTTGTGTCTGCATGAGACCTCTTGGTGGATGTTCACATCACTAGGGAATGTAGTGACAGTACCCAACATACATTCTTCTATATACATGGTCAGCCATAGCCCACTGGCTGTGCCCTGCACCTCAGAAGTGTTAATCACACATAACAGAGGCCCAAACACAAAACACTGGGTTATGCTGCTAGTTATGGGTCTACCACTTGAGGTAGTTTTTCCTATGTGGACTAGGTGGGTTCTGTCATTGCACCAGTGTGTGGCCCATCTGGTAACATATGGACTGATGCCTAGTTGGGAGCATGTATCTATTATGTGCAAGCGGGGAATACTGGCAAAGTCTTTGGCCAGGTCAAGGTAGACAGTGTGCACTATCTCCCCTCATCCATGGCTTTGGTGACTGTGGCATAGAAGTCAACCAAATGTAACAGACATGACCCCCCCCTTGACAAAGCCTAACTGTGCATGATCAAGTGTGTGGAGGTCACCAATGTTCTTGTTAATGAGGTTCATTATAAACTCTTCAATGTCCTTGCAGGTCAATCTAGTTAGGGTGATGGGTCTATAATGTACCAGATAGGTGGATGCCCCACCTTAGTGTAAAAGGGTGAGATTGGGTGTCCTCCACTCGGCTGGGAGAAAAGCAGTATTCAGGCTTTGGTTGAATCCAGTGCCTTCTGGTGCTCCAAGGTCATGCTTGAGTCATGTAGGATATATCCTGTGATGTGCTTGGCTCCCATGGTGGCTGTATACCATGACTATGAGATTGCACTGATCATCTGCTCCCTACATATAAGGGGAAGGGGGCAGATACTGGGGTTATCCTGATGTACTGATGGGGGGACAGGAGGTGAAGCTTCCACGGTCTCTGTCAGGCATCATGTATGCCATACCTACAGCAATTGTATATCTGGTTTACTTGACCAGCACTACTGAGCAGATCTGAGCACTTCCACTGATGTTGCAGAGATATTTGAAGAAGGAGATATGATTGTCTATAGTGGATGTTGCCAATGTGGGCTTGGAGTTTGCTTTGCAGGATTCCAGTAGTGCTCTTATTTGCTTGTGCAGGCTAAGGAGACATTGCTTCAAATTGGACACCTGCACCTTCATTGTCTCGGATAGCAGTGTGTCATCCCTGTTATAGACACTATTTACTGTGGATGTTCACAGCATAGGTGTACTTATCCTTGCAGAGGATGATGTAGTCCTGTCAGGTATACCTGTCTCCATGCATGCATACAAATGCATGGATAGCACATTTTTTTGTATATTTGGATATTGGTGCCAGTTCCTTCAGAGGGGGTGAGGGCTGTGAAGCTGTTTATACCATCCCTCAGGAGGCTGTATTCAACTATGTATGTCTGACCCTAGCTAGATGGGTATTGTGTTAGATGCTGACTGCAAATATGACCACTTTATTGTTGTTCTGACCATGGAGGATGATACTGTAAGGATGCTGCATTGGTTACACATTTTGTTCAATATCAACTCCAGTAGACCTTCATCTCATGTGGGGGGAGCACCTAATTGCTCCAAGGGGTGTGCAGTCCCACTGTTGATAGATCTGTGGGCATTTGTGTGCTGGCATGAGTGTGTCCTCCCATGTTTGTTTGGGTAGTTAAAGTCACCCAGGATCAGGGTACAGACTCAAATCCTGTTAGAGTTGATCAGGTCCATATAGGCAGAATGGGCTTTCTGGTCATATGTGGGGGCCAGTAGCTACCTATGTTTTGAATAGGTGTCTTTGCAATGATTAACTCTCCCTGCAGTGTCCCCTGTGTGTCTTACTGTTTGAACAGTCTATCATATATAGTGAAACCCCATGTCCTATGACTTTACTGCCCACAGATTGGAGTATGACTGTATGATAGGATGGTTGACCATGTAAGGCTGGGGTGCTCTCTGCAGCTTTGAACCATATGTCTATGACTGCACAGATGTTATAATTTCCCAGGGTTAAGACTACTTGCAATGAGCACAGATTCATGTTTAGACTCCTAGTGTTTAGCAGCATGGCCTTCAATTTGTAATGTGCTGACAGTTGAATGTTGGTATTGTTAACCTCACCAATTTTCCCAATAAAGGCACTATGGGAGTGGCAAGAAGCATTGCCAGATACCTGAAGGCCAGTTGAGACAGATGGAGGCCTTCTCTGGCAAAGCATCATGATCTGTTGATCATATCATCCTAGGCTGTCAGGTACTGGATCCCCCTGGAATGGCACCTGAAACCAAGCCAATTGTTAAGGTCAATCATTTCCTGATTGTATTGTGGCATAATTCTGGGTGACAGCAGAATGCTGCATAAGGCTAGGGACATACCCGCCTGGGACACAATCAGCATGCTCAATCATGTCTCACTGCATATAAGTCTGGGGAGGTATGTCTCAGGTCAGGCATGTCAACATGGACTGTGACAGAATCAGAACAGTCCCTGTTGTTGAGAGACAGCAATGCATATGTGATATGGCAGATTCTAGCACCTGACTGACAAGTAACTGTGATATTTCCCCATATACAGCCTGGTGAGAGGCACATTTGTGTGTCTCACAATGGAGTCTCCTATGAATATGTTTGACTTATGGTGATGCCTTTGTGGCTGTGGGTCACAGGTGTGTGGATATGCATGGCATGTGGTGTGGAGGGCTGTTGAGTTCATGTGTGTCTTTGCCTCAGAAGTCTCCTTCATTTGTGGATATGTATGTTGAGGACTTCTGCATACGTGGGTGTGTGTTGTGTAGGTGTGGGTGGTGTGTGAGGTCTACTGATTGTGTTGACAACCTGTTCAGTGGCAGATATGTGGGCATGAGAGGGAGACAGTATGGACTGTAGGTTCCTAATGTTATTGCATCTCTCACAAATTGTGTTCCTTGGTAGTGTTTGCAGATAGTTGTCCATGTACATGAGGCAGTTGATACACTGTGCCAGGATGCCCATATCAACCAGAATGGCAGGGGAAATTGTAGGACATTGTCAAGCCATATTATCCAGAATCTGAGGGATGAAGGGCAGGGAGATCTAAGTGGTGGACCTACAACCCAGGTATTTAAAACAAAAGTAGGAGGTTGACACTACTGCATATAATGTAGACAGGCTATAAACAAGAGAACATGAAGCAAGTAGCAGGAAACAGCAAGATCAGGTGGGTAATGCATGATGTATTGTGGCTATGTTGCTGATAGCCACATACATACTGTGGTGATAGATGGTGGGATATGATGTGGGAGTTAGTGGAGGATAATGCTGGCAAATGTGGATATGTAGGGTGTACACATAATGGAGAGCAATGTATTTGGTCCTGTGATGTGTACCCCTTTTCTTGTCTTTCAGGAGTGATGTACAGATGTAGGAACCTGCCATTTTCAGCAGTGGAGAATGATGCCATAGTTGATGGACTGAGACTCCATCACCAGATCCTGCTGTTGAGGAGTCGCCATAATCAGCAACAATGAGCTGCACTGTGGGCAGACCTCATGTCATCTGTAAATCATGTTGGGCTATAGAAAAGGAGATATGAGCAGGTCAGACACTGGGCCACAGATATGATAAATAAGGCATGGCAAAGGGCCACAGCTGTGGCCTGGGACTATGCTGGCACCGGTGGAGGGCCTGCAACACAACAACCACTCTCAGCCACAGAGGAGTCCCTGGCAAACCTGGGTTC
Source organism: Protopterus annectens (assembly GCF_019279795.1). Classification (NCBI taxonomy): domain Eukaryota; kingdom Metazoa; phylum Chordata; order Ceratodontiformes; family Protopteridae; genus Protopterus; species Protopterus annectens. The sequence continues at coordinate 26,857,389 of NC_056729.1, forward strand.
AGCAACCAGCTTACAAAGATCCATCACCCATATGTCGTGGAAGTTGCTAGCGCAGCTTCCACAGCAGAGAAGCATCCAGGTAAGCCTCCTGTGGTTATCACTTTAACAATGTAGCAGTCATGATGGCAGCCTCTGCATACCTCTACACAGATGTCAGGTCAATGTGCATTTGGGAAGGGTTTGTAATGCACACGTGTACACACATGTCAGCAATGTGGGCAGTGTCACAGTTTGTACTGTACATGTTGATATATGCACATAATAACCTGTAACAATGCCACATGTGTGCCTGCTGACAATACCTCTCCCCCACAATTCCATAGGTACCTCTGGTGTGGCCAGAGTCCAACATCCTGTAGCTGGTGAGTGTGAAACTATTTTGTTATGGTTCATCTATACCCTAGGCATGTTAAGGAGTGCCAGTTTGCCATGGACACAACTGTGAAGCTTAAACACATTGCAAAACTTGTATGTTGAGTTGTGGAGGAGTTTGCTGCAATGCATGACATCTGTAATCATAGTAGCATATTTGTAGGAGCCGTAACATATTTTCATGCATTTTTGTGAAGGTGTAGGCTGTCTGCTAGAAAGGTAGGCATTAGCATGGTGTGTGTGTGTGTGTCTGTTTGTGTGTGTGTGTGTGTGTGTGTGTGTGTGTGTGTGTGTGTGTGTGTGTGTGTGTGTGTGTGTGTGGATCAGCAGACATAATAGTGCAGGCATTAATGTAGTCATGTTGTCTTCCTCATCACAGGTGGCCATGGAGGTTTGCATTTGTCCCCCTCACAACCTAAGGTCAGTGTCTCAGTGGACTCTGATGATGATGGTGGCCATAGTGAGGCACAGGTGGGGTTTTTGGGGGCTGAATCTGTCCCATGGGTTGACATCCCATTTCCTCCCTCAATGTCCTGCACACAGTCAGTATACCCACACATACCCAGTCCTCTGCAGACACAGGTATTGGACAGTGACAGGGTGGTGGCATTGAACAGGATAGTGTAGTTTGGTGACTATGGCATCTGTGACTGTGGACAGTAGCCAAAGCCAGACAGCTGGTGATGTTCCACACAGGTAGATTGACAGGGGGGTTTGAAGGAGGACTGCTTCCCATCCACCATTGACAGAGGTGTCACATCATGTGTCACTCGACACATGTTTCGGTCCATTATGGAGGCACAGGCATGTTCTGAATGCAACACCAGATGGATGCTCAGGATCAAGGGTGCATTGCTGCTTGGCATCCATGACTCCATCCACAGCATTGGTGATGACTTATATCATTTCACCGATGTAGTAGACTGACAGTGGGGTGAGACATTGTCCCTTAACCGTGCAATGTCTGTGCTTGAAAATGAGGTGGGAGTAGGGTTTCAGACACTTGGATGTAGGTCAGCAACAACATCAGCTGAGAGCCCATGTGACCATGCACAGTTATACTCCTGCGGTGGTAGTATCACAAGCACTACCAAAGGGAGGGTGCTGTCCACACCATAACATGGCAGGCCATAAGCACATGGTCCTGGTCAGTCCCATGAGGGACATGGACCCGGAAGACACCAGTCATCATCAGCAAGTAGTACCTCATTTGACCCTGGGCATGGTGGTGCCAGTGGCACTCCTGACCCAGTCAGTTCCTGTGTTCATGGCCAGAGATGGTAAACTGTGCATTTTGCCATGGAAAGTCCACAGCTGTCCAACAAACCCTTGTGTAGGGCTGGTACATGGCTTGACTGTATACACACATCCACTCACACATCACTGTCACATGCATGTCACCAGCAGACACACAAAGCTCCTCTCCATGGCCCAGCTGAGCAGCACCCCTCCAGGCACACACACACAATGTCAACGGTGTGGCACAGTCTAGGACTGTGCTGTCCACACCACAACATGGCAAGTCATAAGCACATGGTCCTGGTCAGTCCCATGAGGGACATGGACCCAGAAGACACCAGTCATCATCAGCAAGTAGTACCTCATCTGACCCTGGGCATGGTGGTGCCAGTGGCACTCCTGACCCAGTCAGTTCCTGTGATTATGTCCATAGATGGTGAACTGTGCATTCTGCCATGGAAAGTCCACAGCTGTCCAACATGCCCTTGTGTAGGGCTGGTACATGGCTTGACTGTATACACACTTCCACTCACACATCACTGTCACATGCAGGTCACCAGCAGACACACAAAGCTCCTCTCCATGGCCCAGCTGAGCAGCACCCCTCCAGGCACACACACACACACACACACACACACACACACACACACACACACACACACACACACACAAAATGTCAACTGTGTGGCGCAGTCAAGGAATTTGGCAACTACATCCTGTTCATGTGATGATACCTGTGCCACAACCCTGTTGCCCATACCATCAATGAAGGGACATGCAAATATGTGTCTGATGCACAGGGTGACTATAGTACAGTTAATGACAGTCTGTAGTGCAGTACTGCTATGCCCTGTAAGATGCTGTCTGCTGGCATGTGTCATGAGCACACATGAAAGTGTATGTACCTTTGTTCCATGATGCTGCATTGTTGTTAGTATTGCTAACTGACTGTTGTCTCCCAGACCTTTATCTGTTTCTGTTCCAGGTGTCTGTGTGTCTACACCATGGGGACCTGGTGCCAATACAGAGGCTCAGGATGGCATGTTGGCAACGGAGATATGTGACTTCACCAAGGTACGTCTGTATATGTGCATGGTTATCTAGGTGCATATGTGTAGAACAGTGTAGCAGGTACAATGGGGGCAGTCATGGTAATCTTGCATTCATACCCCTTGACACAGCATGCTACTCTTGATACAGGTCACCTGGGAGTTCAGTAGGATCATTGGTTCATAGGATCACAGAATGTTACTAGTGTAATGGCCCTGGATCCCTTACAAGGCTATACATTAGTTTATCCTCAACAGAATCATTAATCAACATCTGTTGCCCCTGTCAGTGACTGACAGGTGGGAACCCTGGGACAGATTTGTGGTTTCCCATCCACTAATCACACTTACACTTGAAAAGGGTTTGCATTGTACTCTGTTCGATGTGTATGGGAAGTACATTCCTGAAACAGGGCAGCATCTGGGAGACAAACCTGTCTCTCCAATGGGTTGTGTTAATGTCACATATCAGATTCAGGCCTGTCATGCTGGTAATGTGCAAGGAGTTAGACTTACATATATGGGGCAGTTGTTAAAGGGCAGGGTCCAACATTGTCTTGTAGGCATGACACAGCCCACCTCTGGGCAACCTGTCCGATACCGAGTGGAGCACTACTGATTCGAGGCTGTCTGCATGGGACAGGTGTTGGAGGCCATGAATTACCTTTGTGGGTACTACCATGACCTGTCCAGTTGGTGCAGATGTCTGGATAGGTGCATACCAAACAGGGTGTTGTAGTAAATTATTGGTCTACTGACTGCAGACTATACAGAGGTAATGACAACCTTTTAGGTTCATAGGTTCATAGGTTTATACTAGGCTATCTGCCCTAAGGCATTTATAAGCCTAGCCCAAAGTTATGTGGCTTACGCCACCCCTTATGTTAGAAATAATGTGCCCATTAGTTTGTTGTGCCTCTGTCCAGCAGTGACACAGAGATGATTCCCGGGGTAAACCTACGATCTCCCATCCACCGGTCAAGATTTCTCTTGAACAGAGCCAGCGAGGTGCTCTGCCTCACATGGACCGGGATTATATTCCACAGCATGGGGAGTCTCTGGGTGATAAATCTATCCCTCTAGCATGTCCTATTTATATCCGTGCTAAGGTTTAAGTCACTTGCTCTAGTGCCTCTGGTGGATTTGGATTTTTTGAGGTGGAGCATGTCCATTAATTCCGGGTTGGTCATGGCCTTGTATGTCAGGCACAGGTCACCTCTGAGCAGATGGTATGCAACTGAATAGAGTTGGAGTTTCTTCAGTCTGGCAGTATATGACAGGTTTTGGAGTCCCTTTATCCTTTTGGTGAGGAACTTTTGGGGTCTCTCCAATTGCTGCAGGTGTCGGGTGAGATACATCCCGAATGGGGCATTGTACTCGATCATTGGTCTGATAAGTGAAGAGTACAAGGGAACAATGACCTCACTTGATCTGGATGTGAATCCCTTCATGATCAGATGGGCAATGTAGAAGGTCTTTCGAACCACTTTAGCAATGTGAGTGTCAAACGAGAGGCCACTGTCAACCTGGGTACCCAGGTCCCTGATAACCTCTTCTGTGCTTAGTGGGTTGCCACCTATATGGTAGCTTGGGGTTACCTTGTTTTTCCCGAAGGGTATGACTATACACTTTTTGGCATTTAACTTCAGGCCATGGCTCTGGCACCAGCTATCAGTTTCCGTGAGACCCCTCTGAAGGATGTCTGTGTCCGATGTACTATCCACTATGGCACCCAGTTTGCAGTCATCCGCAAACTTTGTCAGCCATAGTCCTCCTATGTTTGCCTGTACTTCTGAGAAGTAGATGTCGAACAATAGGTGGCCAAGGACTGAGCCCTGTGGGACACCACTTGTAACCGGCTTGGAGTCTGACATGGCTCCAGCAACTCTAACCCTGTGTGTTCTGTCCTTTAGCCAGTTTGCAACCCATCTTGTGACATATGGGTTTACATTTAAGCTGGTAAGTTTCTCTATGATACCCGAGTGGGGTATTGTGTCGAAAGCTTTTGCAAGGTCAAGGTAGGCTGTATGGACTGCCTTTCCCTCATCAATGGCCTTGGTAATTGTTTCGAAGAAGTCAACCAGGTTCAAAAGGCAAGATCTGCCCTTGACAAAGCCAAACTGGGTTGGGTCTAAGGTCTGCAAGTCCCCTATGTCCTTGTTTATGAGTTCCATTATGATCCTCTCCATAGCTTTGCAGACCAGGCTTGTTAAGCTTATGGGGCGGTAATTACCAGGGTCCGTAGAGGCACTGCCTTTGTGGAGTGGGACCACAGTTGCCGTACGCCACTCCTTGGGCACATATCCTGTGGTAAGACTAAGATTAAACAGCTGCCTTATGTACGGGTTTAGTTCTTCATTGAGTTCATGTAGCACACAGCTGGGGACACCATCTGGTCCCACTGATGCTGTGTTTTTAGCTTTAGAGAGAGCAGCTTTCACCTGCGCATTTGAGATGTCTGGGAGGCTACACTCTGTTGGGATAGTTATCTCTCCTTTTGGGGGGGAGAGGGGGGTGAAGTTTGCGCTGAACCTGTCTGCCAGTATGTTGGCAATGTCTGTGGGTTCAGTGATTTTTGTATCATTTTGGACTAATTCTGAGCATATCTGGGAGTTTCCACCCAGGTTTCTGACATAGATGAAGAAGGCCTTATGATTCTCGTTTGAATCTATGGCAATTTTTTTCTCAAAGTTGGCCTTGGATGATTTTATGAGGGATCGTAGTTTCTTGCTAGTACTGATCAAAGATGCCTTCCCTTTTTGGGATTTTGCTCTATCATGTAATAGCTTTCTCCTCTTATTGTAAAGTTTGTTTATGGCTGGGGTCCACCAGACTCGACGTTTGCCCTTGGTGGAAAGAGTCTTGGTTTTATTTGGGATTGCCTGATCCATGCAGTCCTGAAGGTGTTCATAGAAGGCATTTGTAAGGGCTTCAGCAGCTTGGGTTGTGGTTTCCATTGGCTCGGGGCCTTGAAGGATACCACACCTGTCTTGAGTAGTGTGAAGTTTGCTTTAGAGAAGTTCTTCACTGTGGTCTTTTTGTTTGGGGTGGGGGCGGATGTGGATTTCTAGTGAGATTAGTTTATGATCTGATCTCACCAAAGAGGGATATACTTCCAGTGTGGAGCATTTTGTCCCCATGTTTGTGATGATGAGATCTAGTATATTTTCTCCTCTTGTGGGGACGGTGACTAGTTGTTCCATGGCATTTGAATTTATGAACTCCAGGAACCTTTGGGCTAGAAAGTTGGGGCTTGAGTAATGTTCCCAGTCTATATTCAGGTAGTTGAAGTCACCCAATATGATGGTGTTTGGTGATACATTTATACCCTCCAGTGTCTTCAGGAAGGCTGTGTGGGTTTCCTGAGTTTGAGAGGGTGGCCCGTAGCATGCTACAAATTGTAGAGCAGTTTTGCCTATGGTTAATTGTACCTGGATGGTTTCCGATGCTTCGTGCGTAGCCACCAACCTGGAGGTGTGGGTATCCTTGATGAATATGGATACACCCTCCTTTTGTGGTATGGTCCGGGTTTTGGGGCCGGAACGCATGATATGAGGTAAAACCTGATAGTGCCGGGGTGCTCTCAGGAGCCTTGAACCAGGTTTCAGTCACAGCACAGACATCGATGTTCTCCATACTGAGAAGGGCCTCGAGTGCATTTTGAGATTTAGACTTCTGGCATTGAGCAGCATTACCCTTAGTTTCTTCCCGCTTTTGTTTTCTAGGGTGGTAGGTTTAGAATTTGAGCCTTGCCTAAAAAGGCACTATGGGGGTGGCAAGAGCCTTAGCCAATATCTGGAATCCCAGGGTGACAGGTGCAAGCCGCCCTCATAAGCATCGTGGCTTGTCAAGCATGTCATCCCAAGCAGACAGACACTGGATCCCTTTGAATGACACCAGAAATTAAGCCAATTGTTAAAGCTGATCATCTTGTCACTATATTGTGGCATCATTCGTGGTGAAGGAAGGATACTGCTCAGGGTCAGGGTCATACCTGCCTGGGCTACATAATCAGAGAGCTCCTCTATGTCTCTTTTCATGTAGTCCAGGGAGGTACGTCTCAGGTCGTTCACACCAGCATGGACAATGACTGTGTCGTACTTGTATTTGCTGTGGAGTGACCTGAGTGCTTGTGTTATGTGGCGGATTCTAGCGCCCGATAGGCAGCTTACCATGACCTTCTCCTTGTTCAGCCTGGTGAGTGGGACGTCAGTGTGTCTGACTATGGAATCACCTATGACAAGTATGTTTGGTGTTGTATTTGGCCTTAAGGGCAGTGACTGCTTTGCACACTGATTTTGTTTTTTATGTGTTGTTTGTGTGGTGTCTTGAGTTTGCAGTTGCTTGGGTGTCTGCTTTGGAGGCCTTTGCTGTTTAGGTAAATTTTTACTCAGAGCCTCCGAGTATGTCTTAGTGTGTTTATGTGTTTGATTCAGTGGTGTGGTTGAGTTATGTGAGACTTGTATTTTGGTGTGTGTAGTTGCCTTCTCCTCCTGCCTGGTCTTGCCAGTCCTGAGTTGAGAGAGCTCAGCCTCCAGTTTGGCTAAATAGCTGCATCTCTCGCAAGTGTTAGTGTTATGTGGGAGAAGGAGAGGGTTGTCCGTGTACATGAGACAATTGTACCATTGCCTCAGAATTCCCAGATTCACCAACTGGGCAGGAGAGGACACCAGCATCTGACCCTTCGACATGCTAGAAAGAATTATGAGTTGGTATGAGACAGAAAAGTAGAGGGCTTAGCAGGGAAGTGGGCACTCCTGGGGGGTTTTGCAAGTGAGGGATTTGTATAATATAGGAGTGCTTGACCTACAAAGAAAATGCTTATAAGACAAGGGATATGCTTTTAAGACAAGTGCTGAGTTTTTGAGAAGAAAAACCAATTAGGAACAAGTGCTGCGCTTTTTAGTGAAGGTGTAAACTGTTTAGGTTCCTAACAGAGCAGTTCTAAGGGAAAAATTGAAGAACAGACTTTATGGAGCCAGAAAAAGTTTAACCTTGTTAAACCGGCGCTGCCTGATGCTGCTCTAGTGGCAATTCCGCGCTAAATCAGGCTAAAGCACGTTAAGGCGTGCTTGATAGCAGGGGCTGGAAAGAAGCAGGAATAGACCCGAAACGGACAAAAAAACTACAGTTTCAAGTCAGTAACCACTCCTACGGGGGGCAGGGAAGCTGCTCAATGTTATTCACTGCCACTGATCAACAGAGAGACTTTCCTTTAGCCCAAGCAAAAATGGCCTCACAGAAACTTACAAACAGTTCAGGAAACAGCAAGCCTGTAACTGAACTTTTTTAAATCTCAGAAAAGTGGAAAAAAAGCAAGATTTTTTTTTTTGTTTTTGTTTTTTTCAGAGATGGCAGAGGTTCACAGGTAATATCAAGTTATAACAGTGCAGTAAATGACCCCACACAAGAGTCCTAGGTCAAGGACAGAAAATATGCAAGTTTTGAGAAAAAAAAAACGATTTAAAATTAAGTGCAAACAGGAAATTCAGAAAACAACTTTTGGTTGTGCTCTAAATACAGCTACTAATGCAGAAATCAAGTTTAACAAGCCAGAAAATGCTCAAACTAGGCAGCTATGCAGGAAAAACTTAGCAAATAAACAGAGAAAAAATACTTAAAATCTCAAAAGTGGCTCCTTTCTTCTCTCAGCGTTTTCTCCTCTTGGTGGGTGCTTCACCAACAGCCAACAAGCCTTTACCTATGAGCTGAACCATGTACAAGGCTTTTCTGACCACTGAGGCTACATGATATTTGAAATTTGAATATTTGAAAGCAACTTTGTTATCAACCTGAGTACCCAGATCTTCTCAACACAGGTTGTGTGTTTAGGGGTCTCTATTGCTGTGGCAAACAGTAGGGCTGTGTCCTTGCCAAATGTTATGATGGTACAGTTTACTGCTTTTAGCTTGAAGAAAGGACCTTAGAACCAGTCCATACTTGATGTAACACCCTGCTGCAGTGTGTCAACATCATTTGGTGGGTGAATAACATACAGCACACAACTTACAGTCGCCACAGCCTTAGTCAGTACCTAAAAATGTGGGTGGTGGCAGTTAACATTCATGTCTAGATACATGTGGGTTATTTCAGGGCAGCAGGTACTCACAGGGCCTCAACATGTATACATATTGCACACACATAGGCAAGACAGATTAGGGTTGCCACCTTATCAAATGGCTAATGTGAGACACTTCTTGTAGTATTGTGAGATTTTCCAGGACCAACCATACCCACGGCAAGTGCAAAGGAAAGGACTTGCCTTTTTATTCCAGTATGACAGCTTATTTTTGTAACATGTGCCTAGATTATGCTATTTCTGATAACATTAACATGTTTCTGATGTAAAATGACTGCTTTATACAACTATTACAGAAATGTAGAACATGTTTGTTGTCCTACACTCTCGGGACATATGTATTGTTTTAAGGACCCACCTGGTCAAACATAGACTGCAACCTGCATGGTGGGACAGCTGGTGTCCCTAACACAATCACACTGCTTTAAGAGGATATACAGACACACGCTCATGAACTGTTATTGTTGAGAGTAGAACTCCTACCTGTCTAGTTGTGTATACTATAGTGCTACATGCATATCACATGCATCATGGAGCTTATATGGTTTTGTAGTGTCTACCACTACTATTTAGATGGATGACATCTGAAGGCACAATAAGGTTGCCATTGGTGGGGTTAACAGGTTTGCACAGGCCTTTAAAATGGTATAACCATTGCATACACACACAGGGAAGACAGCCACACTGCTGCAAGGGGATATGCATACACACACGCATACACACACTGAGTTGCCAGTTCTGGGATTAGAACCCCTACCTATCTAGTTATATAAACTACAGTACTACATACGTATTGCATGTGCCACAGAGCTATTAAATTTAAAGAGTGTCTAACTGTGCTTCTAAGGTAAATGACATAAATACGCCCTGAATAGGTTGCCAATGGGAGGTTAACAGGTTTGCACAGGCCCTTAAAATGGTATAACTGTTACACAAACAAGACAGCCACACTGCTGCAAGGGGATATGCATACACACATGCATACACTCACAGAGTTGCCAGTTTTGGGATTAGAACCTCTACATATCTAGTTATATACACTACAGTACTATGTACTTATAACATCTACCATGGAGCTATTGTCTTTAGAGAGTGTGTAACTACTTCTAAGGTGGATGACATCAGTAGGCCCTGAACAGTTTGCCAATGGAGGGGTTAACAGGTTTGCACAAGCCCTTAAAATGGTATAACCATTGCACACACACAGGCAAGACAGCCACACTGCTGTAAGAGGATATACATACACACATGCATATACTCACAGAGTTTCCAGTTCTGGGATTAGAACCCCTACCTATCTAGTTATAGACACTATAGTACTCTGTACGTATCGCATGTGCCACGGGGCTATTATGTTCAAAGTGTGTCTAACTGTGCTTCTAAGGTGGATGACATCAGTAGGTCCTGAATAGATTGCCAATGGGGGGTTGACAGGTTTGCACAGGCCCTTAAAATGGTATGACTGTAGCACACACACACACACACACACATACACACACACACACACACACACACACACACACACACACACACACACACACACACACACAGGCAAGACAGCCACATTGCTGCAAGGGATATGTATATACACATGCATACACTCACAGAGTTGCCAGTTTTGGGATTAGAACCTCTACTGGTCTAGTTGTATATACTATAATACTACGTACTTATTGCATGCACCACGGAGCTATTGTCTTTAGAGAGTGTCTAACTGTGTTTCTAAGGTGGATGACATCAGTAGGCCCTAAATAGTTTGCCAATGGGGGCAGTTAACAGGATTGCACAGACCCTTAAAATGGTACAACCATTGCACACACACACACACACACACACAGTCAAGACATCCACACTACTGAAGGGGATATACTTATACACACATGTAAACGCACTGAGTTGCCATTGCTGGGAGTAGAACCCATACCTCTCTAGTTGTATATACTACACTGCTACAATTTATTGCATGCGCCATAGAGCTTATGTGTCTGGGGAGTGTCTAACTGTGCCTCTAAGGTGGGTAACATCAGCAGGGCCTGTAAAGTAAGGTAATGGGGGGTTAACAGGTAGGCACAGGCCTTAAAATGTATGGGCATTACACACACATAGGCAAGACATACACAATGCTGCAATGGGATATCCTTAAACACACACTCACTGACTTGCCATTGTTGGGATTAGACACACTACCTATCTAGTTGTATATACTGTAGTGCTACATACATATTGAAAAATTATATGACGTCTATCTGTTTGTTTCTTGCTGTTACTTGCATTTACATGCATGCATAACTATTTATTGTGACCATCTAGTTTTATTACTGCATTGTACTGAGTACAATAAATACACCGAGACAACTGCTTGAGTTAATACACTTTCTATTACATTTTCCTTTTGGATCTACAAGCATACAGCACAGATGCTGCTAGCTCTCTATGGCAAATTCCTAAAGCTTGTTTACTGTTACATTCATATTTATACCAAAAACTCTGATATTTTTTCTCAGAGTCTGATGTATAACAGTTCTTTCATTGTATAACAGTTTTCCTTTGTTCCCTTGTCCTTGGTTCTTTGTAGTTTGATGATCCATAGAAACTCAGTCTTGCATCATCTGAAACTTGGTGTTCCAGCACTATCTGAAACTTGATGTTGCATCTCTTTTCTTCATTGATGTCCTTCCAGCTGCCATCTGTGCAGTTATTTTTACAGACTTTGTTTCTCAATAACATACTCATTTACATGGATGCCAAAAATCTAACTAAGCTATAAATGCTTGCCAGCACACGTACTATTTTTTGCATTTTATACTATTTCTAAATTAACCCTTTATATTTCATATCATTCTTGCAGCTTTTTATTCAAGCTAACAATCATGCTAGCAACAGTTTGAAAAGATAGTGAATACTAAAATTCTTTCAGTTACCCGTTTTTTTTATTTGTTTGAGGAATGGACTAAACTTCAGTTAAAGAAAAGACTGCATTTGTTTATTTACAATCATAACTTGTTGAGTTATTACAACTCTTTGTAACCTGCAACATATAAAGCAATTCCAAGCTGTCATTATTATGACCCCTAAAACTATTAACACAGGATGTATTAACCAATTTAACAATTTGGTCCTAGATGATGACCATCCTTTGAATATGTCCCACTAATTATGGGCAGTATCAGCTTTTGGTTTTGTCTTTTACTATTAACACTGGGTTATTTGAAGCCACACATACAAACTGTGCTGTCACTTTAACAAACCTTTTGAAATTTTAAGGCAATATTATCTATTTACACAACATTTTGTTAAATTTAGATACATTAGTACTAAATTGTAATTTGTTTTTCAAAGATACTTGTAATGACTTACTTCCATTTTGCTTGTAAATGTACAGTCTGTGAGATAGCTTGTCTTACTAGTTTTTGTACCAAGCTCTTTTAAATCTGTAGTTGGTATTTTTATTGTTGTCCTATCATAGTACAAGTGAATGGTATTTTTACCATTCGATCTGTATGAACTATTGGCCTGTTACTCAAAATGGTAAGTATTTTAACCCATGGTCCTTGTTTGTATTACTGTGTTGTTTATACAAATAAACAGAGTATAGGTAAAAATTATACCCTTTTCTTCCCCTGTTGAATTTATTCTTATTTTTGTGTTATTGTCTACACACTGTGACATTTTTGCATGACGTCTTCCCTTGTCAGTTTATGTTATTGTCTACACACTGTGACATTTCTACATGATGTCTTCTATTGTCAGAACTGTTACATTTTGAGGTAATGTTCAGCATCTAACATTGATAGAGCTGTTTATTGAAATGTTTATGCCAGTCTTTGATTTTTTTTCTACTTTTATGTATGCCTTACCTTGTTCAGCTAACCATGCTGTTATATTTGTGTTAAATGTCATCATCCCAAACGTACATGCTGTATGCTTTTTGCAACTTAAATTTGTTTTAGTTCTATTTTGTGTAGCATTTTCCCAAGTTTTATTTGTGAAATATTGTAATTCCCTCTGTTTTGATGTTCAGAATGATGCAAATGAAATGCAGATGTCTGTGTTGAATGCTATGTGCCTTATCTCGCAGCTGCATTTTTATCTATAGTCCTTGTTCCAGACACTGAACTTTCAGCTTGTCTCAAGCTGTACCAGAATATATGTATGCTAGCAAACAGAAATACATGTATTTAACTAACTATATTATTTCTACATATATTATAGCAACAGATGTGTATATGCATATAACTAGCAAATAGATGTGCATGTGCATTTATACATTTTTAAACATATATATCATTGTATACATTCCCTCTGTTTTATTTTAAATCCAAAACTGTCTATATTAATATGTACGTTTTAGTCAAGTTATATTGTTATTAACTAGAAACACATTGGGGAACAAAACCTTTAGTTTTTTTTTGATACAGCTAATTAAGACAGTTTAATATTGTCAACACAGTAATGACAACCATTACTATTAGAACTGGATGAATCTGAATATGACTCTATACAGTGATGTTCTATACAATAATTTATTGACAATGCTTGAGGATTTTATTGCAAAGGCATTGCAGTCTTGTTTTTTGAAAAAAAAACATATATGTCACAAATGTCAAGCTTTGACTTGTTACTCTATTTACATAGATAAACCATTTACTATATAATGTACAGAATACACCTGGTTGTACAGACTGTTTTTACATTTGTATATACATGGCTGTAGTGTACACTCAGTCCAGTTTTCAAACTTAGCATTAATCTGAAGCCTGCTAATTACATTACTTGAAACATTAAAATGTATTTTTGGTATTACCACTTTGCACCTTTATTTCAGTCTCTTTTGCAGTACTGTTTACACAGTTAGTGTAAAATTGAAAGCATGCCCTTATACATCACTTTATTGCAGTATTGTTTATTTGTTCTCTGCTGTGCGAATTAAATGTATGCTTACCTTTTAACTATTACCTAGACTGTGACAGTCTGTTCTTACACATATGCTCATTTTTTTGGCCATTTTCAAAAAACAGAAAATATTTTTATAAAGCTTTTACTGTTGCCTATACCATTAAAGTTGTAGAAGGAATTGCTTTTTCCCATTTAGAAAAGACGTTTACTGTTACTAGTAGCTATTTGTACCCTTCCTTTTTGTAAAGGGACCTGCATAATTTATTTTAACTGCATACCATAGCTGATGTACTGACTGTACTCATAGTATTTACTTGCAAACCTTTGTTGTTTTTGCTTAATGCTGCACATGAATACTTAACAATAATGTTTTAAAAAAATGTAAGTCATTTGGCCTGGTGACCAGTCTTGTTTCCTTGACCTTATAAATTTCAGTACCAGTAACATTTTATCTTTTACAACATTCCTTGTAACTACCCATTCCAGCCTGGAAAGATATGAGCTCACATACTTTTTTTGTTTCTGCGCATTCCAGATGCTTAACCCATAACTCCTTCAGCACTTACTCGTACCTTCAGTCATTCATTAATATACTTGCAACTTGACATTGGAATGCAGTTGTAAAACTCTTAGAATTATAATAAACATTAACTTGCTTAACTATGCATAATTTTCCTTTTGAATATTGTTTTTGCTGGAGTCTGTGCTATTTTTATGCTATCATACGATTACAAAATATTGTAAGAAACAAAAGAGATATTGATTTAACTAACACATGCTTAAAACAGATATATTTACATAATTTACATTTGCTGTCATTTGGCTTTTGCTGCACTTTAGATGAAAATAAAATACATGCATGTTAGTCTTGTGACATCATGTCTTTTCTGCATTTAACTACTCTCATTTGATTTCTATGCCCTAAAAGTATTTTGTTATATGAAATGGTTTTAAAATCACCATTTAAGTGCCTAGCTTTAACTGAATGAAAGTTTATGCTGTGTACGCTTAACCATTTTCTAAAAGTAGAATAGTACATTGTAAATTATTTCTTATCAGCGTAGTTAACTGCTGTTGCTTTAACTCTTTACTAACCAGATTCTTTGTCAGTGTTCTGTTCTGCTGACTTTAAAGCTCTTAATGCACTTCTGAAAGGTGTTTGAATATGCTGTCTAAACTTTTTGATCTCACTCTATGTCTTAGAAGTTTATGAAATGTTTTTGTCAGTTCACCATGAACCTTGTCTCTGTTTTATCTGTTTTGTAATGTGCAGTGGTTTATGCCACTTTTGTCTAGCAAGATGTGCAGAAGATTTTCTAAATAAATGATTTGACTGATATTGTAACTCTGAAATTAACATTTTACATGTGGTGACAGGACATAATGCATCTGGTTGTTTACCATTACTTTTATGACATTGCACACAGAAAGCAGTTTCATATGACTTGCAAAATAAATGTTTACTGCCATAGAACAAATGATGTTGCTGTTTAAGACAGTCAAAAGTAAATAAAGCATTGACATGAACTTTACATAATAAAGTACTACATGTGCTACAGTTATGTTTATACCACTCTTTAAATTCTGACCATACATGTGCTGGACTATTATTACTGTCTACCTGAAAGGTAGTGTTACATTTCACAGTTCTTTTGTTTATGGCATCCATGCTATAGAATGAGAAGCAAAAATAGAATTACCAGTTTCTATGTGGAAGGTGGCCAAATCTTACGTCGAGAAAGCGTGGAAAGTCCCTCGTTGATTCTCCCAAAAGGTGGTCAAACACAGCTGGCAGATTCAGCTGTGTGAATGTACAGGACCTGTGGAATCTGCAGAGATGCACTGTTCTGCTACTGGATACTGTGCATAAGAAGGAGGCAAACATTTGCACTGGAACGGAATGTACTAATTGAATAAAATAAAAAAGCTGTAGTTGTCAGAATAAGAAACTATTTGGTCTGTCAACTGTGGCTCACCATTGAAAAATTATATGACGTCTTTCTGTTTGTTTCTTGCTGTTACTTGCATTTACATGCATGCATAACTATTTATTGTGACCAACTAGTCTTATTACTGCATTGTACTAAGCACAATAAATACACCAAGACAACTGCTTGAGTTAATACGCTTTCTATTACATTTTCTTTTTGGATCTACAAGCATGCATCGCAGATGCTATCAGCTCTCTATGGCAAATTCCCAACACTTGTTTACTGTTACACTCATATTTATACCAAAAAGTCTGATATTTTTTTCTCAGAGTCTGATATATAACAGTTCTTTCTTTGTATAACAGTTTTCCTTTGTTCCCCTGTCCTTAGTTCTATGAAGTTTGATGATCCATTGAAACTCAGTCTTGCATTATCTGAAACGTGGTGTTCCAGCACTATCTGAAACTTGATGTTACATCTCTTTACTTCACTGATGTCCTTCCAGCTGCCATCTGTGCAGTTATTTTTACAGACTTTGCTTCTCAATAACATATTCCTTTACATGGATGCCAAAAATCTAACTAAGTTATATATGCTTGCCAACACACTTACTATTTTTTTGCATTTTATACTATTTCTAAATTAACCCTTTATATTTCATATCATTCTTGCAGCTTTTTATTCAAGCTAATAATCATGCTAGCAACAGTTTGAAATGACAGTGTATACTAAAATTCTTTCACTTATCGCATGCACCATGGAGCTGATGTGTTTGGAGAGTGTCTGTCACTGCTGTTGGGGTGGATGACATCAGCACTGTTGACAGGGAGGACAATGTTGTGGAGGATACTGGTCACAGGGCCATAAAATGAGTGACCATTGCACAGACATAGGCCTGTTGGGTGTGTGTATACTGCTCTATGTAGAATATCTACACAAACACACACAAGGTGGCTGATGTGAGATCAGAACCCATACCTACCTACTATTACATGCTACAGCTCGCCTCACTAATGACACATGCCACTGGTTACAATTGGTGTACAACTGGCTGCAGCATACATCACACTATGCCTTTCTCTCTCTCTCTCCCTCTCTCTCTGTCTCTCTCTATATGATATATATATATGCATGTGTGTGTTACCTATATATATGTATCTATATAAAACTCTACAGATCCATATATGTCTTATATGTGTTACATAATGATAGATAAGGGCAGTTATGTCTGATGAGGATAGGGAGAGACAGTTAGGTATACATAGCTGTCTGTATGCACAGAGATATATGGGCATCTCAGTTCTATAGTCAGATGTGGCTTCAGACATGGGCTGACATTAGCTAAGTGTAGGAGCATGCCCAGTGTGACCATCAGTACTTACAAGGAGACTCCAGGTCAGACCTAGCTGTAGTTAAGTCTAGGAATATGTGTGCTACAGCCAATAGGCTGCTGCACCTGATTACACAGTCCAGCACCACCCTGATATGATGCCTGAGGGATTTCTTGGCTGTGTGCTGTCTGTAATATCGGGCTCATATCTAGAATGTGTACTGAGTGTATTAGACTGAACAGGGTTTTGCAACATATGTCTGGTACATTTTACATAGCAATGTAATTTCCTGGTACATCAGTGACAGATCATTATAGACTGACATGAGGAACCGCTGACAGACATTTGGGTTACTGACTCCATACACTGCCGGGAACACATGCTACTGCATGAACTATTCTATTCTGCACTTTCTATATTTGTCTGGCCAGTAGTTCCTCCTTCTCCTTATATGTGGGTCTTTGTCCTGCCCTGATCCAGTTCCTGGGTTTCTCCACAGTTGCTGCTCTATGTAGTTATAGGTATGCTGTGACTAGGGTATGTGATGTAACACCACACACAGGGTTACAGACCTTACACCTCTGACTGTACCTGTTTTGCAGTATGTTCAGCCTTGCACCCCATATGTCTGCTATGGTCTTCAGACTGTCTGTGCTACACTGTTATTATAAGGCAACATTGTGCCCATATCTCTCAACCTCTTAGAGCCAAGAAATCTGGACAAAGCCATATATAAAAGTGGGACACAGACGCAGACACAAACATAGAGACATGTTTTTAATATTGCACTTGCAAATTTAGACATTTGGTAGAATAACAGATTTTGTATTAGCATGAATGTTCTGATAGGTATGAAGTGTGCACCTCAATCATCTGTCATTATTTTCTCACATCAACTGTTATTGATTTGCCACTAGTTTGCCAGAAAATGCAATGTTATGAAAACAGACCATTAATATGAGCCAAAAATGTGGACATTCTGTGACAATCTGTACATTTGAGAGGTATACTGATGCCCACTGACTTGTAAGTACTGACAGTTATGTGCCAGCCTTGACATCCTGATGCTACTCTGACTTGTTACAACCTGCTGTTCTAATAGCCACTGTGGAGGTAACTCAGAACTATCTGTGGCCCCCTGTCCCTCCATTATCTCTGGCTTTGTCCAGCTTTCTTGCAGTAACAAATAGTGACATATGGACAGTAGGTGTAGCTCACATGCAAACTAATAGGCGCAGACAGTCTCAAACCATGAGCACCAGCAACCATGTTAATACACTTAGCCCACTAAGCCACGACAGCCACCAGACAGTGCAGTTTAATTCCTGACACTATCAACCACAGACATACATAGCACATCGACACCTGCATATTGTGGAAATGGAACAAGTCAACAGGTTGATTGGGACAGCCCTGGGATTGTGGGATCTGCTGCTATTACCTTGCAAACACAATGTTACTGCAGTTGTATAGGAATGCAGATGTGTTGGGGGTAGGTGACTCTAGCATTGACAATCAAGCAACTGTCCTATGAACCTGCTGTTTGTAATTCCGTTGCATAGTGCAGTGGGATTTTTTGGCTTGGGACCTAGTGCATTAATATGTTGCCGATATTGGGCAGAGAGTTCCTGTTGTCCCACATAGCTGTCAGTTGTCTGCAGCTATCACCTTGCATACATGCAGCAGGTACTTACCTATGCTACCATACTGTAGTACCCCATACATTTGTTGTAACGAAGAGTGAGTTACCTTGTGTTTGCAGCAGTGGATATAATTTTGCTTCAGGGCTGACTCTGTCAGATGCACTCAGTACACAGCCAATACATGTTAAGGCACAGGTTGTGTGTTTTGGCTGATATCCTTTTTAGTATGAATGTAAGTTGGAGTGAGGTGTCAGTCCCTAGGTCCCTAGGATGTCAGTGCATGTCCTATGCATTGCCTGTTTGCCAAGGCCAGGATATACTAGGCACCCCTATGTCTGCCTACAGGATCAGGCTGACAGGATTCCTCCTCTGAATTCTCCTGTGGCTGTAGAGACTTTGGCACTGGTGGGGGCGGGGGGCTGTGTGTCCCTTCCTGTGATGTTCCTTCTGCAGCTGTTTCCACGGGATCATATTGTGTAGCACTGTGAACATGTGTGCACATCTGGCAGGAGAGTACTGCAGGGCTACACCAGATATATCAAGGCACTGGAATCTTGACTTCAGCGGCCCAAACAAATGCTTTATGATGTTCCTAGTTTGTGAGTGTGTCTAATTATGGTATTCTTCAGTAGGTGTGTGTGCATTTCTGATGGGTGTCATCATCCACGGTTCCATTGCATAGCCAGCATCCCCCAATAGATGGCTGTATGGGATGTCCCCCCTGGCAAACATCTGGTACAGCTGTGATGCATGTCAAATGTGGGAGTCGTGATAACTGCCAGGGCTGCGAGCACACATATTCATGATAATGCCCTTGGCATTGCACATGACCTGGCAGTTGATGGAGTGATACCCTTTGCGGTTGATGTAGACTCTACTCTCTTCACCAGATGGTGCATTGATGTGCAGATGTGTGCAGTCTATGGCACCCAGTACCTCAGGGTAGTGTGCTACATGGTGGAAGACATGCATATTGCTGGCCCTCTCCTCAGGGGTGTGGGGTAAATCAATGTGTTCACAGGCATGTGCTTGCATGGCATCCAGGAACTGGTGGAGTACCCTGGATGCAGATGCCTGTGAGACCCCCATTATGTCCCCAGTCGGTCTTTGAAAAGTACCTGTAGCTAATTTTCTAAGTGCTACACATACCCTTGTTTCTACTGGGATGGGTTTCCCTCTGTTAGCTGTGGGTCTGAGTTGAGGGCAGCAGAGCTTGATGAGTTCTTGTAGTATGTTCCTGCCCACCCTGTAGCACTCTACAATCTCCAGCTCATGTAGCCCCTGGAAGGTTACCTTGGGTCTGAACACTCTTCTCCTTTCCAGTCTCGGCCTATTGTCAGCATCAGCATCAGCACTGACCTCAGCCTGTAGCACATACAGATGTAGCAGTGCAGCAGCAGCCCCTATCATTTTGTCAGTTAAAATTCCCAAGTGTGTACTCCAATGGTGCAGAGTATGTGGGAAAAATCAGATTGTAGGATGTATGCATACTTTATAGTGGTGTGCTGCAGACGCAGCCTGTGTGATTGGCTCACTATGATGTATTCCACCTGACAGGTACATCATTAGGGATTTGAATGGGCCAGTGTCTGTTGAAAAGGGCTTATTAGCTATTTCTACTTGATTGGCTTCCCCTAGCTATTTCCTTTTTTTTAATATTTTGTTTTCACTGCTAAGCACTGAGATACAGCGAGCAAACCCGTGGCACTGGTATAAACAGTACTCAGCAGTTTGGACAGTCACCCATGTGCGGGCATGCTCAGATTTTCTTAAACCAGCTAAAACACAAGCCATGGAACTAAACACAGCTCAGCAGCATCAGACACACACCCTTGCTTAGCTTTGTTTCGCTGAGCACAAACAGGTGCTGCTGAGCTCCAGTCTGCTTAGACATAGCATTACACACACCTTTTTAATGTCAGCTATCTGTTCTACTACTTCCTACATGGCTCTAGCCCTAGCACAGAATGCATCTGCGGACACAGTGTCCCTTTTTGTTATTCAGTAACCCCAGCTCATTTGCATACACCTATTTGAATGTACCCTGGATACTTCACTACTGTAGGGCCTGCCTCCTTAGCAACCACTGCAACCTACCGTGGTATACTCTGCATACAGTGCACTATAATGCATTATTTTTTAAAATGTCTTATTTTTTGTTTTTTCAGCATTTTAATTTTTTTTCATAACAGCATGTTTGCGTGTTGCTATGTACCAGGCAAACATAAAATCTGTATTAAAAATATATATTTTTTATTGATGTGCATTGCTTTTTCGACTTACTGGCCATAGTTTTGGCCATTTGCATGTCTACAGCGCAGGATCCAACCTTCATTTGGGGCTTTTACAGCCCCTGTTTGAAATTTACATTTTGGTACAAGATTGTTTTCTGTGTACATTTCTGACACCAACATGGCACCTACGCAGATGCCTTTCTACTTATTGGATCACAAATCACTCTAATTTGCATGGATTTTACCTGCTTATGAGGTGATTTGCATTCAACTGACACTTCCGTGTCCCCACACTCATGCATGCCCCTCTGCTCTCTTTATTGGATCACTAGCAGGTCAGTTTCTGTGTTGGGGTCATGCCACTATGCCTACATGGAAAAATCACTATGTATGCTTTATTGAATTCCCCTCTCAGATCAATTATTAAACATATTTTAAATATTTTCTTTTCAAAATACAACTAAAATGAATATAGTCATTTAAGCATGGGATTGTAGTGGCATCTAAAAATATTTTCTCCTAATATTCTTTACAGTTAAGCCATGTCACCCTTTTTACTGAGTTTTGTCTAATAGTCTAGTTATCTGGTTCTGATGAAGACTGTGTTTTAGGCAGTTGAAAGCGCTTAACCTGTGGATGTGGATGTGGATGTAACCTGTGGAAGATTTTATCGCAATAAAAACCTGTGGATGTAACCTGTGGGAGTTTTTTTCGCGATTTAAGTATTATTGTTCGAGCTATGTTGGGAGTCGTCCGAGTCTGATCTCCAGATCTCATTTTATTTATTTAGTTTGTGGTTTAATAGTCTAGGAGATAAAAATATTTTTTCATAAGATTTACATACTTTGATATGCCTGTACAATGGATTTACCTCATTATTTATTTATTTTGAATGACATAGCAATGCTTATAAATGTGAATGCAAAGGTGTGTTGTGGTTTTGCCCACATTAAAAGCTTTATATCCAGGGCAACTGGCTACATATACCACAAAATTATAACTACAGGTAAAATAACTGAATGACTGAAAATATATCTTTTGTTCATAAAATAGTGTTATGGTCCAGCAGCAACTCTGCACTGACTACAATTTTCACATGTGTAATTATAATCTTTCTTAAATATGGTCTTATAATTGTTTTTCTTTGTGATACACATGGGTTTATCAGCAATTTCCTTTGATAATTCTGCATGAGAAACTGATACCCTCCAATTATTATGCGCAATTTCTTTTATTCTAGGGGTATTGCCAAAGTATTTTTTTGTCATTGCCGTTGTCCGACTTTTTACACTAACTTAATGCAGAGAAATTTGGCCCTCAAAATGGGCAGCCTAAATAACACATTTTTTAATTACTTTATTTGGATATCATTTATACATTAATCTATTCTGCAGAGATTGAAGCTTATCCTCTGCATACTATTATCAGTAGTTAGATCTTTGATTCTTGAAGCATGTCCTTTTACAGTATATGAAGGAAGCATAGTGTTATAAAGAAATACAGTGTTGTTGCTAGCATTTTTAAAACAGATTCTAGTGAATATTTTGTCCAGAAACAGTTACACCCAAAAAATTCACCAAATGTAAATATATGTATATTCAGAAATAGAAATCAAGGCAGACTTTTCAAGCAATTAATAAACATTTCTAAGTCTTCTTTTCCTTCATCCTACACAAACTATATCATCAATAAAGCAACACTGTATTTTGACACTCTTAAAATATTGGCTTGTATATACTTAACTGTTTCTCTTAATTAGCAAAAATAAAACTGGCATAACTGAATCTTATATGAGTAACCACTGCAGTGTTTTTTTTTCTGTTGGACACTTCTGTCTTGATGTATAAATATATTGCTGTCCATTAGCTATCACTCGGATTTCATACATCACTGGAAACCGATTGTTGATCAGTCTTTCCATGCAATCTTGTTGTGGTACTGCTGTATATAATGGTGACGTGGTATCTGCTATTACCAATAAATCCACTGAACTCATTATTTAATCTTAAAATCTGTTGACTCTCTTATATAAAACCTATTGGCAGGAAGCAACTTTTTATCTTCCTCTAAAAATATGCAGAAAACGTCTGCATCGTAACCCTCTATTGCCTTTATAGTCCTTGGGGGAGGGGGGCTTAGACATGTTTATGAACCTTAATTGCACCAAACATAATGGGAATGTTGGGTTAGAAACATGTAACAATGTTTTTTTTTTTTTATTAATTTTTATAGACATTCCTGTTGATGTACCTATAACCTTTCTGAATTTCTTTTTTATTAATTTCTTCATACAATTCATCACCACTTAGTACAAGAAACATTATGTTATAATAATCTATTGTATTCCTTAATACAGTTGATCCACCTTGTCTGTCTTTATTATACTTATGATGGGGTTATGCCTTGTTCTACAGTTAATTTTTCAAAACAATTCTTACCTGGTCTTGCTTCTAAAGCCTTTCTTATATCTAATTAGCACATTCTATCTATCCTACTTTTGTAGAGTGCAGGGCAAATGTAAAATCACATTTTTAAAATAACCTCTTCCCTGAGTGTTAAAGAATAAATTAAAATTTAATTTCCCAGTGCATAATTTGAGTTCTGTAATGTTGGTCACTTTACTGGCAATAACTATCAGTACAGCTATTGTCCATTTTTGTAAAGCACTGATTTCAGTTTAATTCAGAATTCTTTATGTAAAATTATAGAGTTAAAAATAAAATAATGCAATCTTATCTTCTTTATCTCTGTTTCTCCCATTGCATTTGTGGTTTATTTGGTCTTAATAAACTGGGTCCTCTCCATGTTTCTGTCAATATTGCTACCATTTCACCTGTGTTCTTTGGGGGGATTTTATCTGCTGCTGGCGCACTTGAGTAACCTGATTGGTGGATCTATTTGTCAGTCTGCTCGGACTGACCACTGTATGGTCTTGCTGCCTTTGTTGAAGACTTTCTCTGCTTCTCTGTTTAGCTATTTATGTGACCTCCATAGGAACACTGTAAGAGAAGGAGGAGGTCAACCTTGGTGAGAGGCAACCACTGTTAACAATATTGCTGTTGACTGGCTCCAAAGTTATGTTAAGACTTTTCCTTATAGCTTTTAACCTAATGTTTTGCTTATTTCTGCTACCTGCAAATGCCAGCAGGTTGAAAAACCAATTCACAAAAAGTGTTCACATCAGACTCAATTTTACACCCATTATCCTATCCAATATTCAATACAAATTCATTGAGAGTGTGACACTATAACTTATCCAAAATGATAAATGAGACCTATGTCTTACTTCTCTTAAATATGGAAGTATGGGTTTGTTAAAGGGACATAATGCCTTTTGTATTTTATGGCACTCTCTGAAAATACAGTAGCACCCATTAAAGATACTGTATAATGCTTATATAGTTCTGTGTGCCTACCTGTAAGAAATGTCCAACATTTTACATTGGAAAAATAGAATGCTATCTAAGAACCAGAATCTATGAATCTGAGTATGATGTTAGAAACAAAAACAAATGTCTAATGCATTATGTAGAGATATTAATAATTACTCAGATCAATGAACTGTTTTCCAGGTTCTTAAAAAAGTAAAGCCAAATGTGAGAGGGGTTCCTGGAAAGAAGTCTTGGAAAATGTAATTAAAATGGCAGTTAATTACTGATGCTAAAAAATGTCATCACTTAATGAATATTCTACTATTACAAGCATTCTATAACTAAAAGCATTACAGTTATAGAGATTGTTTGAAATTATTTATTTTTATATGATATAATAATTTTGTATAGATGCTTTTTGTACTAGGTTTTAACAATGTTATACGGAGTGTTCTATAAGGTGTTATATGAAAAGGTTGCTGTGTCTTTAAGGAAGGGTCATGTGACCTCATGTGGGCCTTTAAAAAGGGAAGTGTAATTAACTAATATAATTCTGAAGGAGTCTAGATTGTAAAATGAAAAATCTTAATCCATTTTTCATTGAACCGTGTATTCAGTGGTAATCGTGTTATTCAGTTTATTTATTTTATGGTTGTTTCCAGGCTTGGCGTGATGTGTCCCAGTTTCCCAGTTTAACAATATTCCACATAAGGGATTACTTGAGTTAAAAACATAAAATATCAGTATATATATATATATATATATATATATATATATATATATACACACACACACATATATATATATATATATTTATATAGATAGATAGAGATACATATGTGTGTGTGTGTGTGTGTGTGTGTGTGTGTGTGTGTGTGTGTGTGTGTGTATATATATATATATATATATATATATATATTTATGTATGTGTGTGTGTCTACTTTACTTACCCAAATGGCCACACCACCAACTTCAACTTTGCCAAAATGACAGGACCAACAAACCAGAAGACTGAAATCTGGAACACTGACTTTCTACTCAAGGTAAATAACCGCTTGGCCATCCTGTTGAACTTTGCCCCTTACCGCAACGGTAGTGTAATCTCGGAGTTGGCATATTTAGTTAAAGGGGTGTGGGGGTGAAGCCCCCTACATGGGTGTATTTAATTTTGTTTGGTTTATTTTTTTTGGGGGGGATGGCCAAACCATTACTTACCTTGAGTGGAAAGTCGGTGTTCTGGATGTTGGTCTTCTGGTTTTTCGATCCTGTCATCTCAGCGAAGTGAAAGTCAGTGATCTGGGCATTCAGGTAAGTAAAGTAGACCCATACATATATATATATATATATATATATATAAAATCTAATGGGTAAAACACCATTTAAACAATAAGATACAACACGTCAGGATAAGAAGTTATCTGTTTATCCTAGCAGGAGATATTATTTGTAGATCAGTGTAGTGTGTGTGCTATATCTTTAAGAAGCATGTGAGGCTGCACATTCCAGACACGTGCAATCCCTAGTGCCATTTTGTAGAAACAGCCAGTGAGCGAGCATGTATGATCTCAGCAGTTAGTTTGTATATAAGTTACTTAGTCATAGTCAAATAAGCCTTTACAGCATATGCTGATGTTTTCTGTGATAAGTTGGGCAAACTTCCAGTTGTGTATTCTATGAAATTAGACCCAGAGGTCACTCCAGTGGCCAGACCAACAGGAAAAGTTCCAATAGCAATGTAAGTTCAAGTCAAAGCTCAGTTGGATAAGTTGGTGCAGCAAGGTGTAGTTTGTCCAGTCACAGAACCAACTGAATGGATGTCATCCATGGTAGCCATTCATAAGAAGGGCTCAGATGAAACCAGAATATGGATTGACTCTAGAGATTTGAACAAAGCATTAAAGAGGCCATATCATCCAATGTGCA
Source organism: Protopterus annectens (assembly GCF_019279795.1). NCBI lineage: Eukaryota > Metazoa > Chordata > Ceratodontiformes > Protopteridae > Protopterus > Protopterus annectens. Next base: position 26,883,457 of record NC_056729.1, read on the forward strand.
CAGCTGAGGAAGTTGCAACTCTAATACCAAATGCCACTGTATTTTTTGTTTTAGATGCAAAGAGTTTATTTTGGCAAGTGATGCTTGATCGCAGACCCTCATTTCTAACTTCTTTTGGTACCCTGTTTGGCAGGTACAGATTTCTAAGGATGCCATTTGGAATAAATTCTGCAAATGAAGTCTTTCAGCGTGCAATGGAACGCTTTTTTCAGGTTATCCTTGTGCCATAATAGTAGATGATCTATTAGTTGAAGGCAATGGAGAAGCATGACAGAAACCTCAAGAAAGTTCTAGACAGAGCATATGATGTAAATTTAAAGCAGAATCATCTGAAGTGCAAATTCAGACTTCCAGAACTAATCTACATGGGACATTTGTTTACAAGTACAGGCTTGAGACCTGACCCAACCAAGCAAACAGCTATTTTAGAGATGTCAGCACTAGATAATGTGCAAGGTTTTCAGCCTTTTCTGGGCATGGTCAATTATTTGAGCAAATTTATACCAGATTTTAGTTAATTGACAGCACCACTGAGAGAGCTAACACGCAAAAATGTTGTATGGTCATGGTTACAACATCATCAGAAGGTGATTGCCACCCCCCCCCTACATTAAGGTACTATGATATGAGTAAACCAGTTGTTATATCCTGTGATGCTTCTAATTTTGGTCTTGGTGCAGTTATTCTTCAAGAGGGCAGACCAGTAGCCTATGCATCTAGGACACTTACACAAACTAAGATGCATTATACTCAAATTGAGAAAGAGCTTTTGGCAATAGTTTTTGCATGTTCTAAGTTTCACAACTGTATTTATGGTCAAGCTATTCAAATTGAAACTGATCATCAGCCTCTAGTTACTATTCTAAAGAAGCTTATGCATTCTGCTTTGGCGAGATTACAAAGAATTATGCTCAAATTTCAAAAGTACAATTTTAAAATGGTCTACACTAAAGGTAAATTGCTCTATCTGGCTGATACCTTATCCAGATTGCCTAAAAATAAAACAAAACCGCTTGAAGCTTAATCACTACATCAATGTTGGATGGCCGTCAAAGCATTCTAGTGTATTACTAGAGGTCCAATCATATTTTCTTAACAGAGATGAATTGTTGATGGAAGATGGTATTATTTTAAAAGGTCCTAAAATTGTTGTATCCTTACAGCATGAATATATTCAGATTTTGCATCGTGGTCGCCCAGGTTTATTATCCACTATGAGAAGGGCAAGAGAACTAGTATTTTGGTCTTCATTATCAAAAGACATTGATAGAGTTCTTTCTTCTTGATCAGTATGTAATAGTAGCAGAGCACATTTGCAAACAGAACCACTTCAGCTAAATCCAATATCTACTGTAGCAACTGATATCCTTGAATGGAATAATCAACACAATTTGGTTTAGCTACACTCTTACTCGAACTGGTTTGAGATTGATCTGCTACCAAACTTAACCTCAACAGCTGTTATCACTAAGCTTAAACATCATTTTTCAGTTCGTGGTAGTCCACACAAACTTTATTCTGACAATAGTACTCAATTTACTAGCCAGTTGTTTCAGAAATTTGTAAGAGAATGGGACTTTGTAATTGTCACTAGTAGTCCTGAATATCCCCAATCCAATGGTCTAGCTGAACGAGCAGTAGAGTGCAAAGCAATTACTTGAAAAGTCAAAGTTTGTAAAAAACAGTGAATATTTATTAAAACAATAAAATAAAAAGTGCACTGCTGTGCCTTTTGTGCCTTTTGGATTTATATCTTGTTTACTGGCAGAGTGACTTTGGTGCAGGTAACTTTTTTGGGGTTTACTTTTGAAAAGCCAAAGTGTGACAATACCGATGTATTCTTGAATTTGGTTAATCTCAGAAACATACCTTGTGACTATATTCTTGCCTCATCTGCTCAAAGACTACTTCCCAGACAAACTAGGACTATGCTGCCTATTTCATCAAGTTTGTTAAAGCCTAATTCTAAGAACAATAAAACCATCAAGGCTCAAATGTTGAAGAAGCGTAATATCCAGAAATCTAGTTATGACAGATTGAGCAGATTACTTCATTCATTGAGGGAAGGAGAGAGGGTACAAGTTCAGGCAATGAAATGTTTTGATCAAATAGGACAGATAACAGGCATCTGTGCTCAGCCGAGATTTTATTGGGTAAGCTCTGAGGTTGTAGAGTATAGGAGGAATCATAGACATCTTCTTCGTGTACCAGAATTATCATCATTACAATCACAAGATTGTATCTGTTATGCAGACTTTAAATCAAAGACTGAGTCAGACATTATTTCCAGGCCAGTATGTGTTCAAAAGTCTGATTCTGTTCCAGAAAGTAATTCAAACATTCCACAGGCCAACCATTTTGCAGAGACTGTTTCATTTGCTAAATCTGATTCCCAATTTTATGTCACATTATATGGATGAGTTTCTAAGCCTAGTGTGAAATATACATCAATGTGGACTTGATTGCATATACATGTGTATTTAGTATTGTATAAATCATGTCTTTATATTATGTGTGATTTCTGCATGCTAAATAATCTCATGACAAATTGCATTATCTATTTCTCAAAGAGGGAGGATGTAGATCAGAGTGTAGAGTGTGTGTGCCTTTAAGAAGCATGCAAGGCTGTGCTTGCACGTATACATTCCAAACACTTGCAACCCTGAGTGCCATTTTTGTAGAAACAGCCAGTGAGTGAGCATGTATAATCGCAGCAGTTAGTTTGTATAAAAGTTACAGGAAAGTATATTCTGTAACCTAATTCTAAAGAACATATCTAGTCACTACATGGAAGTCATTAAACTCATGTATAGCTCACTGATTTGGCCCATAATTGAATGTAATGCTACATTTTGTAGCCTTTGAGAAAACCACTTGAACAAAATTGTAAAGGTACACTTTCACTTTACTACAAAAGCTAAATATTCAGAAAGGCTGCAGGGACTGCCATTATGTTATTTTTTTTCTGTAGGTTACTAAGAAAAGAGCCCTCCCTGGTCTATAGCACAATATCTGATCCAGTTCTTTTTGAAAGTCTCTGCCTGAAACATACCACAAAAAATGCTAACACCAAACTGGGGAACTTAAAACTGAAAACAATGTAAAAGTAATAGAAAATAGACAAATATGTTACATCAAAAGTAGAAAACATCAACATGGGATTATGACAATTAAGCTTCTTCAATGTCAGCAGATTATGACCTTGACAACTGAATTTATGAACCTAAATGCCTGTAAGGACAAGTGCCTAAGACTATAACATATGATTACAGTGCTTGTTTGGGGAGCACAGAGAACATAGTCATGGCCAGCATAAATAACCAATCGAGCTATAGACTAAAAAAAGATGTGCTAGGAAACATTTAGAAAAGTACAATTTATGCAAATAAATTTAAGGAAAAATAAAAAAAAAGGGAAAATGGAAAGTACCAGGTTTACAAAAGGGAAAAGTAAAGCAAGGACTGAGAAAATGTGAACGAGCTTCCAAGGCAGGGAAGAAAAAAGTGGGACATGACCAATGAAGAATATAAATACACAATAAGAAAAAAAACGAAACCAGGGTGCCACAGACAAGAGCTATGCACTTTAATTCTCACACTGTTGCCATCAATATTTGTGTTAGAATTAAGCAGCAGAAAGGGGTGCAAATTCCACCACTGATACCATTTCATATACAAACAGCAATTGGCCTTAGGTATCTATGGTAAATATGCAGTGTTGCCTTTGGTAATGGCCAATACCAGCCATACCCAAATAAGTTTATCACTACACAGTTACAGATCAGGGGTATAATCACTGACTCCACAGAATTTCACCTACTACAGATTAAAATCAGTTCCTTTCAGTGCACTCTTACCAGTAATAACTGAAACTTGACCAACACACACACACACACACACACACACACACACACACACACACACACACACACATTTTTCAGAATGGGGGATCTCTCCAGTACCAACATTTTTGCCTCCCAAGTTTGATACACTGCCACTGGCTGCCCAAAAGGAAACAAGAGCACACCTTACTTTTTATCCTTAAAATAACCCAACCTTTAAGTATTAAAATGGCAGCAACTAGCTCTGAGCAGTCACCCTTAGTCAGACAAATGCTACACATTTGTAGGTACCAGTAAACTAAAACATCAGTCATCGTCATAGTGAAATAATGCAATTCTTTACTTGAAAAAATAAGTTTAGGTAACTTCTTTTGAAATAAACTGCAAAAAAAGAATTGAAAATAAAAGAGACAGAAAATGTTAAAAAAATTTTATAAAAACTATTGACAATTTGAATTAAAATCTATGTACTTCTGGCTAAAGATACACTGTGTTCTTATTGTTTCTGCTTTTAAGACCAAAATAGAATATTCAAAGTCTTTACAAGCAGTATAATACAGCTTGATGTCTGTCTGTTAGGGTGTCATGTAGCATGCAATGCAGTAAGGCCTGTAACTTTTTGAAATGAGAACTTTTTGAAATAACAGCCATGCTTTATATTTATAAATTCATAAACAGGGCTTCTCATGTCCTTAATTTACATTTAAATGATGCCTTCCTCTTTCAACAGCCACAAATGTCAGGATGGGATTGAGGTGGTGTCGAAAAAATCTACTGTCAAATAAGGCATCATCTTCATCATCATCACGTCACTTAGCCAGAATCTTCATACAGCAAACACTGAGGCAGTAAACATATTTCTGGGGCAAGATTTAGTTCTACATTTAACCTGTACTACATTTTATCCAGGCAAATGTTGTATATACCATTTTGCACATTTTCTTTATGCATATTACAATCCACTTAAAAAAGCAAGTATCGTACAGTTCATTCTACTTTTATCTTTAAGCATTTTTTATACTTTTATTTTTCAAATATATTTTTATTGAATTTTTCAAACTTTTCAAGCATACAAAGAAAAAACTGTAAGTCATTGCAGGAAGCAGTAAAGTATAGGTATATATGTAACCTTTAGGGCAAAAACTATGGAGATGTAACACAGCAGTTATCTTACAGGGAAGCTTACATCTTAGAGATCAATATAAGCAGTAAAGACCCCCCAATAACCTATTACAGTCAAAGTCTAGAGATACAAATGGAAAGTGGCTTGGAAGGAAGAATATATGACTGTCTTAAGAAGAAAGAAAAGTGGTAAGGAGGGTATAACCATAAAAACAACTATTTACACCATGTACTTCTATTTATACCATATTTACAACATATTTACACCATGGATGACAGAGGATAACTAAATATTTTGTAAAATCAAAAGTTACCGTGTGATGGTAACAATGTCTAATGGTTATAGGGCCAGAAATGATACTGATGGAGGATTTCCTGGAATGTAGTGTAATTTCATGCAATTCTAGTGCAGATAGATAATATTCATATATTTCCTTATAAAAAAGTAATATTTCCCATTTATCACAGTGCTCCTTCGATTATGATACAGAAACCAAAAGCTAGGCTAGAAAACAAACCTGGATGTGAGGACTAAGAATAATAAAAACATTCATTTAAGTACTTGCAGGAAATAAAAAGAACAATGAAATTGATGCCTTGAACCTTTGAAAAATTAAATAAATTACAAATGCAGAAATGGATCAGAAAGCATTCAAAACAAACATCTCATTAATATTCTCTGAGAAGAGGTCAGAAAGGATACCAGTGTAAGAACAAACATCTGAGAATAAAGGGTAAGTATAATATGATGGGCAAATAAACAGAGATTACATAAAAAGGGACTAACAGTCTTACAGGAAGAATAAGTACAAGGGACTAAAGAAATTTCATTTCAAGAATTTGAAAAAAATGGCACAATTGGGTGCAGAAGCACTTATCGATTTAGTATATATTAAAAACTGGAATATTACCTCAGAGATGCAGACAGCCAGAAGTGCTATCATTACATAAAGAGGGGAAGGAATATCCTAACAATCTTAGCTGACTCTACAAGTGCCCCAAGCCCCTTGCCAGCAGTGCAAATGAAAGCCCAACCTTTGTTTCATCAGGCAAGCTATGCTATTACATAAATTCTCAGTTCAGTAGCAGTATACATAACAAATATACCAACCCTACTTCAACATGTCCTATGGCATTCCTTCAAATGCTAATATTTTTTTCTTTCCTCTCCTCTATACTTCATAAACACAACTGAATTTTCCATGAACTGCTAGCTCCATACCCCATACTTTCCACTAACTCATTTTTCAACTCTAAATACTTTCTGTCTATTAAAATGTTGTATAAATCTAATTGTATCCAACATATATATGGCTCTAATTGCACTGCTGGTACTACAGAATGTTTTGAACAGGTTTTATACTATATAACATTTTCATGTTTTTTTATTTTACTTCCAACTACATGTCCATGTTAATACGATGCCTAACTTGATATATGGTTGATGCTTAGATATTTGTTTGTATATTCTATTTGGGATGTAGGGTGATACTTAAAACTGTAAATTTGTTTTTGTTTATCCTACTTTGCTGCTTCTCCTGGGCTGAATCCAAAATAGGTCAGTGGCATTAGGATTCTATCCCAGTCAATAAATTTAAATAAATAATTAATAAACAGTACAGCACTGATAATACTGCTATAGATGCTGTACTCAATAATCTGGGGTCTTTCCAGTACTGCCTAGAAATTATTACTTCCAGCAGATATTCAGACAATAACATCCATGTATTTTTCAAGGCTTTTGTCCTCCATGCCTGTTATCCATCTACCACCTCCTATTAGGAGAGGGGGGTGGCAAGCAAATGGAGAAACTCTCATAAAGGTAGCCATGGAGGTGGCTTGTTTCTACACACACATCTACTGATGAAGGCTATGAGGGCATTTTTAATGGCAATAATTCCACTCCTGTGTGACTCTATGGGAATACTTGCCATGCTATGTCCTCCCCCTGTATATGTGTGCTTCTTCACACAGACAGGCAGGCAGACAGACACAAACAAACACACATATAATGAAAGCAACCTTCATTAGTTTGGTAGTATCAAGCCCACACTCTGTAGTCATTGTACTTTTGTGCTGCCTGCAGACCTGGAGCACCCACCTGTCCAGAATAGGTGAACCAGTATCAACCACTCACTCCTGTCCTTCCCTATCAGGTTGTTCCCTCACCCAGGCTGCTGTTTGAACTCCTGTCATTTGAGCTATAGCTAGTCCTTTATCCTTCTGTAACACAGAGCTGGGTATAACACAATTATACTTGTGTTAAATTACAAAAGTTACAACTTCACAACAGTATAAATGTTTTGGATATCTTAACTGGTAATCATGACAGAAGTAATCTCATCACACACAATCATGAGTAAATATATTTTTAAGAATTGATACATAAAAAACAGCTGAGATGGCAGATGAGTTATATCCACAAAGAATGACTGCATCACTTCCATTAAATCTAAGTATACTGGAGTTATAATATCAAGAAAAAGAAGCAGAAAGCATTGCATACAAAAAATACATTAAAGACACTGCATGGAATGTAAAAACTGCATATCATAAATGCTAAAATTAGATTAAACAAAACTCAAAAATACAGTAATAGTTATCAAGATGTCAAAACTTAACTGTGAAACAAATGTAGCAAGAAAGGTGAAAAATAAAGCTTTTGTAAGACTCAAATATTACTATAACACCTATCACAGATGCTTGAATATTCCCACTGACTTCTAATATAAAGTTAGTAAATTAAATTGTCCTACCTGTTGCAATTCATTTTGACAGATTACTGAAGGATGATCACATATTAGAAGTGTGGCAAGAATCAGTAATGGTTCCTGTTCATAAATGGGGGGGGGTGTATTCCCCATCTGCAAAATTACTAAACCAACACTTTTACTTGAACACTTCATAAAATAATGGAAAGGGTCATCACAGATGTGCTGCAAAAAGGAATGTCAGACCTCTTACTCCTGGACCAAGAAAAATGAGTATAAGAAAAAAATGTCCTGCATTTTAAACAGGGCGGAATGTGTTGAACAACTGTAGGCTATATTGTACTATGATGACATCACCAGACATCTTCCAACTTCTTCTTTCTGCAGCTATTTTTAACAATTCTTTATAAGTAATGTGACAATGTGAGGTATTGCCATCTCTGCCTAGGAGAATAGAGCAGTGCATGTATAACATATGCCAGCATAGTTGGCTGGAGTTTTGCAAATCATTTTGTGCCATTTGGCTGTCACACTGACTTGTACAGATGCCTGTGTTAAAAATGTATCAACAGTGTTAACTCATTAAGTGCATATGTTTAAACAGAGAATTCTGGAAGGGAAGAGTAGAAGTTTATTAAATTGTTCTACAGCTTTCAGATACTGCAACAGACCTGAGCAAAATTTTGAGTGTGTATTGTACCAGAGCCAGGTGATCAAATGTGATGTCATTCTATAACCAGCACTGAGGGCATGGAACTCTCACATCAGCTTGTTTTATTTTTTTGTTTTTTTTTCCTTTGGAACCTGACATAAAGATCTATGGCAGTTATCACAGTCAGTAGTTGAGTTAAGTTTTAGTTAGAAGCTCATCACCATGCCTTGTGGAAGTAAAAATCTCAGCATCTAATCTTGCCTTGCTGTATTAATTAAGTTGACTATGGAACAGTTATTATTTAGACAGTCAGGAAATACAGTGAAATTAGTTAAGTAGTGTTTTTCCTGCATCTGTTTGAATCTGTCCAACTGTGTAATTTTTATGTCTCCTTTGACTGAAACTCTAGTGATTATTGTACTTAGATATTTAGTATTCTCATATTTTCTAATTTATTTATTATCAAATATTTTATACCTTTCATTGTGGCTGGTCTTTTAGAGAATGCTTTTAATATCTTCAGAGTACTTGTGCTTGTTTTAGTGACACACTGGCCACTCCAAAAAGCCTTGCTGCTTTGGTTACACTCTACTATTTTTAATAGTGTTGATTTTACTCCATGTAATTGGATACACTTGTAACAGCCTTAGAGTGATTGACTGTTGACAGTGTGATTACCTTATAGTCTGGGCAAAAGGGGTACAGCTAGTACATCTGTGCCAGCCTTTCACAAGTGTGTGTGTGTGTGTGTGTGTGTGTGTGTGTGTGTGTGTGTGTGTGTGTGTGTGTGTGTGTGTGTGTGTGTATATCTGTGCATGTGCGTGCACGTGTGTGTGCATGTGTGTGTGTGCGCATGTGTGCTTGTATGTGTGTGTGTGTGTGAAAATCAAATACCCCAGTGTGGGTGTTTAGCTACTTGGAAGTGGGACACAGTGCTCTAAAGTGAATCTTGTTTGGGATCTGGAGAGACAGAGAGTCTGGTCTAATGTCTGGAGCATGTTCCCTGTGCCCTGTGTGTTTTGGGAAAACTGTGTTTGATGCAGAGTGCTGCATTTGAAAATACTGTGTAAACCCATTCCTGTAGGATTGAGGTTCTTTGATTACTGGTCCCGGGTAAAGAGGATGTCGCTATTTGTTCCCCTTTTAATATGTAATCGCTAAGTATTTGCCTTCTCAACTAACAACTTCCACCCTTTTCCTGTTTGACCTCTTGAAAACAAAATGTTTGAATATTTTTTTAAATAAATAACAATATAAGCATGCCTGTGTATTTACACTTGTGTACATGTGGAGCTTTTCTCACCAGGCCTCCCCTGAAAATGGACATGTATCCAGTCGGACTCTCCCAGTTAACAAATGTAAAATAAAATAAATAAATAAAACATATTGGTGGCAGAGTGGTGAGATATTAATTGAAATTCATTAGCTTGTGGTCAGTTGTCACTGAAGGTGTGTGTACTCTCAAAAGCCACAAGGTAAGCATTCAGAGTTTCATTTTCACAACAGTTTTATATCTTTTTGTTAATTTAGTTTAGTCAGGGAAAGCAGGCAAGGATGTCAGCAGAAGATTATGGCAAGCCGACAAAGAACCAGTTGGCCAAGGTATGTGAAGCCAGAGGACTGCTGTATGCTAACTGGACTAAAGAGAAACTGATTTCAGCTTTAATCACAGCTGTAGTGTTGACCAGTGACCAGGAGGATAACCAGTCTGGTTTTGGGAATGTGCAGTTTTCAGAAACAGAACAGTTCACCTTTTCCTCAGAGGACTTAAAAATTCATCTGAAGTTAAACAGACTTGAACTGGAGGCTAAACATTTGGAGACTGAAGAAAAAGAGAAGCAGTGAAAACAGGAGAAGGTAATATTGACTATTCATCAGGGTCATGGAGGTAATGGGGAAGGGAATAACCAGACCACAGAAGCAATAAAGGTCAGTAAATTTCTTCCATAATTTGCAGAGGGGGGTGATGTTGATAGTTTTATCCATATATTTAAAGAGTATACAAACAGTATAATGTTGACCAAAAGCTCTGGTATGATTCCTGACCCCCTTACTCCATAGAAAAGATACAACTTCTGTTTCTAAATTGTCTGATGCTGATTGTTTAAACTATGATACAGTAAAGCCTTGTTTTATGAACTGTTATATGTTAACACCTAAAGCTTACAGAAAAAAAGTTTTGTGAGCCTAGACACAAAGCAAAGGAAACTGTGTGTGATTATATTTCTGAGTTAAACACTTATTTTCATACGTGGGAGAGTGTCATGTCACCACTTTTGAAAGACTGGCAGACCTTTTGGTGAGGGAACAAGCCCTTAGTACTTTGCCTGAGAACATGAGACTCTGGTTGGCAGACCAAGAATGTAACTCTGCAGATGAGCTGGGGAGAAAAAGGGATCTCTGCTTAGCAAGCAGGGCATCACTGCACAAGAAGGGGATACCCACTGCTGCACACGGATATAAGGGAACCCATGGTGGGTAGCCTAAATCATCCCAACAGAGTCTACCAGTAACAGGGGAAGCCACTAGTTCAGGTACATAGCCAGGATTCGGGGTTAGGTGTTTTAATTGTAAAAACAGGGGCCATGTAGCATACAAATATCGACTGACGCAAGGTGGGGAATGAAAAGTGAGGGAGCCAGCAAGTGGGAATAACAGTGTGACAATTGTAAGTTGTCTGTAGACAACATGGGTACCAAACTAACACCGGAGTTTGTAACCTATTTTACTGGATGGAAGACAGGCCACTGCTAAGTGAGACACAGCCTCTGACATAACTGTTGTGAAGTTTGTAGTGGTTAAAGAGGAGCAGTACTTGCTAGAGCAGTCCACTGCAGTCAGAGCATTAGGATGGATCCCATCCCAAATACCTTTGGCCAGGGTTCACCTTGACTGGGAAGGTGGGAAAGGAGGTAAACAGGTAGCTGTGTTTGAGGATATTCCAACATATGTCTTGAGAGGGAATGCTTTTGATAATGCAGTACCTTGTGTGCATGTAGTTACATGCAGGCAAGCTTGGAGGCAGATGTGTACGTCTGGTAGCCTGGGGGAGACCCAGACAGACCCCTACACCTGACGCTTGGGCTGGTGATGTGACTGTTTCAGGGAGGAAGATACCCTGTAGCAGTGAGCTTGAAAGTGAGCCACAGATGCTGTCAGGTACTGATGTTCCCATGGACAGGGAGGCTGCAAGGACAGAGGTGAGTGGTAATACCCAGGCTGACAGTGAGGCACCACTGTCAAAAGATACTAAGCTTCCTGTGGAAGGGGAGCTGGGAGAGGTCACAAAGACAGAGTTGAGACAGGGTCAGCTTTCGGATTCTACCTTACGAAGCTTGAGGGAGGAAGCTAATGTGACACCTGATGCTCAAGGAAAAGAGAAATCTGTATACTGGAACAAAGGGTTACTGTACAGAGAGTGGACCCCTGAGGGAGGGCTAGAGTGTGAGGTAATACAGCAGTTGGTAGTGCCCAAAGCCTACCATCTGGCACCTCTAGTCATAGCCCATGACATTCCTTTTGCAGGTCATATGGGCATAAAGCATACCAACAGACATATTATGCAGAATTTTTATTGGCCTGGGATTACAAAGGATGTAACAGGGTACTGCAGGATCTGTGAGCAGTGCAAAGCTCCGTTGATGACTTTACCTGTGATTGAGGAGCTGATTCAGATGGTAGGTATGGATATTGTGCAGCCTCTTAGTACCCTAAGTTCAAGAGGGAAGAAGTATATCCTAGTGGTAGTAGATTATGCTAGCAGATACCTTGAGGCGGTGGCTCTGTCCTCCATCAAGGCAGAGAAGGTGGCAAATGCTTTGTTAGAGATTTTCAGCAGGGTAGGTTTCCCAAGAGAAATACTGACTGACGGAGGTGCCAATTTCATATGAGACCTGCTGGCTTGTCTGTGGTAGTGTTGTGGGGTGAAGCACCTAAAGACCACCTCCAGACTAATAGTATTGTGGAGAGATAGAACTCTGCACTAAAGACCATGCTATGGACATTTGCAGACCAGTTTAGGAGAGAGTGTAATATTTGCCACATCTACTGTTTGCATACAGAGATATACCCCAGGAATCCACAGGTTTTTCACCCTTTCAGTTGCTGTATGGACATAGGGTGATGGGGCCTTTAGTTTTGATCTGTTATGAGTGGGAGGGTGAGTGTGAGTCCCACAAGGAGTCTGTTGTGGCATATGTCTTAAACTTCAGAACAAGGCTTAGGGAGCTCATGGGCTTAGCCCAGGAGAACCTGGCAGGAGCCCAACAGCAGAAAAGGGTCTGGTATGATAGGAATGATCGAGCCCAAGAATATGCTGTGGGGCAGCAGGTTATGGTGCTCATTCCTGTCAGACACAATAAGCTGCAGGCAGCTTGGGAGGGACCCTATTAAGTGGAAAGGAAGGTCAGAAATGTTAATTACATGGCAAACCTGCTAGGCAGGGGGCAGGCGCACAAACTGTACTGTATTAATATGATTAAGTCTCAGCATGTCAGGAAGGTCCTAGGCAGACTGCAAAGGGCAGGGTTGACCATTAAGCCCAGTAAGTGTCAGGTGGGTATGGCAGAGGTCTCCTACCTGTGACATAGAGTGGGGAAGGGAAGATTAGGCCAGAACCTGCCAAAGTCGAAGCTATTCAGGCATGGCCAGGCCCTGTTACCAAAAAGCAGGTGAGTGCATTCTTGGGGACATTGGGGTACTATAGAAAGTTCATTCTAAATTATACTACAATAGCTGCTTCCCTCACAGACCTGGCAATGAAAAATAGGCCAGATAAGGTAGTGTGGACCCCAGCATGTGAGCAGGAATTCCAAATGCTTAAATGGGCTTTAGAAGGACCCCCTGTGTTAGTCAGTCCAGATTACAGCATAGAATTTGTTTTGCAAATGGATGCTTCAAACCATAGGGTGGGGGCTGTACTCAGCCAGATTTCCTGAGTGGGAGAAGAGCACCCAGTTGTATATCTCAGCCGCAGACTCCAACCCAGTGAGGAATGTTATGCAGCTATAGAAAAAGAATGTCTAGCCATAGTATGGGCATTGCAGAAACTTCAGTCTTATCTGTATAGAAAGAAATTCACTATGGTTACAAATCACAATCCTTTAACATGGCTACATAGAGTTAGTCAGCAAAATGTCAAGTTATTAAGGTGGAGCGTATGGCTACAGTCATATGACATGACATGACAGTACAGCACCATAGTGGGGTCAGCAATGACAATGCAGATGGACTCTCAAGATAGGGTATAGGTTAATGTATTCCCAAACAGGGACATTTCTATCAAGCAATATTTTTCCAGGGTCACTTGAAAAACTATCTTGAGTCTTCAAAGGGGGGGGGGTAGAGCTGTGACAATGTGAGGTATTGCCATCTGTGCCAGGAAGACTAGGGCAGTGCAGGTGTAACATATACCAGCAAAGTTAACTGGGGGGTTGTAAATAATTTTGTCTCATTTGACTGTCACACTGACTTGTACAGATGCTTGTGTTAAAAATGTATCAACAGTGTTATTATAACTGAATAAATGTTTATGTTTTAAACAAAGAATTCTGGAAGGGAAGTATAGAAGTTTTTGAAATTGTTCTATAGCTTTAAGATATTGCAACAGATCTTAGCAAAGCTTTGAGTGTGTATTGTACCACAGTCAGATGATCAAATGTGATGTCATTCCATAATTAGCACTGAGAGGATGGAACTCTCACAGCAGTTTGTTTTGTTTTCTTTGGAACCTGATGCAAATATCTTTTAACAGTTATCACAGTCAATGAGTTGAGTTCAGTTAGTTCAGTTCAGTTTTAGTTGGAAGCTCATCACCTTGCCTTGTGGAAGTAGGCATCTCAGCATCCAATCTTGCCTTGCTGTATTAAGTTAGGTAGGGAACAGCTATTCTTTAAACAGTGAGGAAATACAGTAAGATTAGTTAAGTATTGTTTTTCTGCATCTGTTTGAATCTGTCCAACTGTGTTATTTTTACTTCTCCTGTGACTGAAACTCTGGTGTTTACTGTACTTAGACAGTATTCTCATTTTTCTATTTTATTATTTATTATTAAATATTTTTATACCTTTCATTGTGGCTGGTCTTTAGAGAATATTTCTAACATCTTGAGAGCACTTGTGTTTATTTTAGTAATGCTGTGGCCACTCTGAAAAGCCTTGCTGCTTTGGTTACACTGTACCATTTATATTAGCATTGATTTTACTCAGTATATTTTACTCAGTATATATTTTTTTCAGTGCAAAATTGCAGAATAGAGGGAATTGGAGAATTTATCCTTTCCCCAATGTATTGCAATTTTCTAACTGTTATTTATAATTACCAGGGGGTGTGGGGTGCCTGGGGGCCTAAAACCCATGTTTAAACATTTTTGTTTTTCGATCAGCTGGTGATTGATCAGTTGAGTTGTTGCACTTGCCATTCGATACTTTGGTTTTCAGTGTATCACTGTACATACACACACGCACACACACATATATATATATATATATATATATATATATATATGTGTGTGTGTGTGTGTGTGTGTGTGTGTGTGTGTGTGTGTCTTTGTTGCTGTGTTTATGTATCTATCTCATCACTCTTTCTCCCTCCTTCTCTCACCATCTCGCTCTCTCTGTGTATATACATATAGACCTAAATCAAACAAAGAAGCACCAATGAAGTATAAAGTATTGTGACTCTGTTCTTAATTGTAATTAGTTGTTATTTTTCATTAATATTTCATCTGTTTTATTCATGGTAAGGTAGTGGGTATTTACATTTCTGTTTATAGTGACATCATGTTTAACTTGTTAGTCACTAGATAGAGACATACTCACACTGATGCTGAATTTCTGAATGTTTGTATTTTTGGTGACTACATTCAGCCTCTGGTGTTCATATAGAGGTATATACCCATCTCTTACATTACCTGAGAGTTTAAAGAACATAATTGATTCCCCGGCTGATACAGACACCCTCTAGAAGGGTCTCACTGAGACGGATACCTGGTGTCAAAATCATGGCCTCAAACTAAATGCCAAAAAGTGCATAGTCATCCCCTTCGGAAAAAACAAAGTACCCACGAACTACCACATAGGTGGTAGTCCCCTAAATACAGAAAATGTAATAATGGATCTGGGGACCCAAGTAGATAGTAATCTCTCCTTTGATAATCATATTGCCAAGGTGGTTAGAAAATCCTTCTGTGTGGCCCACCTAATAACAAAAGGGTTTGCATCTAGAACAAAAGAGGTTATTGTGCTTCTCTACTCATCACTCACTAGACCCATCATAGAATACAACACCCCATTTGGGATGTACCTTACAAGGCACCTGCAACAGCTGAAAAGACCACAAAAGTACCTCACCAAGATGATTACTGGCCTCAAACAGATGCCCTATGCCACCCAACTCAACAAGCTCTAGCTGTACTTGGTTGCATACCACTTACTCAGAGGTGATCTCTGCCTGACATACAAGGCCATGTCCAACCCAGAATTGATGGACATGCGCCACCTAAAAGAAAACAAATCCCAGAGAGCCACACACTCTAGAGATATAAACCTCACCACAATGATAAATAGGACATGCTGGATCGATAGATTCCTGTCCCAGAGACTCCCCATGCTTTGGAACAGGATTCCAATATATATCAGGCAGAGCCCCTCACTAACACTCTTCAAGAGAAACCTTGACAGATGGATGGGACACAGAACATTTACCCCAGGGATCACTGCGGTGGCTCTGCTGGACAGTGGCGCAGGGAACTAATGGTTCTGTTGTACAGGGACACAGGGAATTAATCTAAGGGGGTGGTGAAAGCCAACACATTCTGGCTAGGCTTTTAAATGCTTTTGGGCAGATAGACTAGTACTTACCTCATAATCTATGAATCTATAATTGGATATCCTTGTAAGAGGCTGAGAATGATTGACTGGTGGCAGAGTAGACACAGTGCTCCAAAGTGAGTCTTGTTTGAAATCCGGAGAGACAGAGAGTCCAGACCTAGGTCTGGAATGTGTTCCCTGTGTGCTCTTGGGGGAAGCTGTGCTTCATGCAGAAATGCATCTGGAAATATTTTGTAAATTCATTCCTGTTCTTGGTGACCACCTCTCACTGGTGTTAGCGGTGAGGACTGAGGCTCCTTGATTACTGGCCTGGAGTAGACAGGCTGTCACAATTTTCAATAACAAATGTGTATTTGCAAAAAGCACAATACATTAGTTCAACAGGACAGTATGCAAATGAATAAAATTATTAAAACACCTAAAGGATCTGCTGTTAACCTAAGAGTAGTATCTAAACTGAAGTGTGCAGCAGGACAAATCCACATCATAACTACTAATTAATGAGCAGCAGTTGAGGATTAAATTAAGCCATACCTGCACAAAAAATGCATTACATTGAATCAAAATTATCTTTTAATTGTTTATTACTTTTCTGACCTATTTTCTTTTTCCTGTTAATTTAAGGAGAAGCTACAGATAATCCTAGGAATTCATTAACAGCCCCAGAGTGGGCTGTATGCCTTACGCTATAAAAGGCCCCGCATACACAGTGAAGTATTTTGCAGTTCACAAGCACATTAGCCAAAAAGAGGAAAGACCTCATTATCATCTACTTTGTATGTCTCTGAATTGCAGTTAACTAATGTGTAGTACAGATCATCATTTTCCAAGGTAGTTAACTGTGGAGGCCACATCATGTAAGCACAGACACCCTTCACCTCTCTGTCACTCTCCCATGCACACACAAACATACAGAAAAACATACACATGGGCACACACCACATACCCCATACCTGCCCCTGTTGTTAGAACAGCCATGATGTCTTGTTTCCCCTACACAGATGATTATAGTCAGTCCTTAATGCCAGACATTCGAGTTTCATACTGCATATCATTCAGCAAATGCATGCTAGGGAGAAAGCAATTCACAAGGTATGCCTAATATTTCACATACCTCCCTGTCATAAAGCACTGCATGTAACAGGCAATGCATAATGCCTGAGATCTTCAAAATGTAGAAAAAAACTTATGGCACTAAATTATTAAGTTAGTGTAGTGGGCTAATGTAGCTGTGTCTTGTTTCAAGGGTGCAGTGTTCAAGTCTATTTTTCCCCTGTGATTTTTATACTTTTTATTGCTATTATTAATCCCTAGTGTAACCCCCCCCCCACCCAATTATCATACTGTTTTAAAGGCTCTTACTGCATGACAGTAGTATCCCTGGTGTCTAGTGTTTACAACCCACCTCAGTCCCCATATTGTTTTAAGTGCCATTATGGCACAGGAGTAGCATCAATGGTGTCTAGTGCTTCCCTCTTTTCAATATTGCAGGCTGTGCTCATTAGTCGGTGTGACAGCCCCCCCACTCAACCATGCACACACACACACACACACACACACACACACACACACACACACACACACACACACACACACACACACATACACACACACACATCTATTCAATGGTATTCACTCAGACACTTAACCATTCATCTGTACACACACTTATGCACCTAATGTAACCCCACTACCCCCTACTGCTACTTCACAGGTAGACACATGCTCATACACCTAAAGAAACCCCACTACCCCTCCCTACTGCTACTTCACATGTAGTCATACACTCACATACCTACTGTAATCCCACTACCTTCTACAGTTAATTCATAGGCCGACACACTCATACACCTAAAGAAACCCCACTACCCCCTAACATGGCATTTTGGCTGTGTTTACTATTTTAACAAAGCAGAAGCAGCCATGCTACTCTACATGACAGAATCACTCCATGATGGTGTGTACAGATTTTCCTGGAAGCAGTTCTGAGGGAGACAGCACACGGCTAATTAGCATATACATCTCCCCTGAACTACCTCATTACCATGTTGCAGGCTGTGGAGACAGCTTGAAATGGTGCTATATGTCTTCGTACAAAAGCACCATGTTAGGATTGTCTTTAAATTTGAAAAGGTTACCACAGGCCACGCACACTGTGCACGCCTCATGGTAATCTTTATGAATTCAGCTCACTGGCTTGCTTTCAGGAACTTCACCTTGCATTCTGAATAACTTCTTGCAAGTTGTTTAACCAGAGCAGAGTTCCATTTCACTACTGAAAACATTCAGTTATGTTTTGTAGGTTTTATTTTGTCACCAATGACTAAATAATAGATTCCTGTTGAAGGAATTTGAAGTCTAGCTGCTACAATTAAAACACGGTAACAAATTTCCTGTATGTATGCCTCATAGTTTTGATTCAACATAAAGTAATTATTTATAGAAGACAATGGTAGAACCCTATCCACTACAAAAGTGCTTAGTCTATTTTTCCATGTAAATGTTAATAACTACTTATAACTGGTGTGCAGCAATCATCATAGCACTATCCTAGTATCTTAGAAATCTAAACCTTAGCTCCCAGCTGCTCTTAAGAAGGACACTGCTGTCATTATATTTTAAGTTCTTTTATAATATGCCTTTTACTATTGTATATGTTTAGCAGAGAAAGTTAATTTTATGAATTACTAACGAGCTTCCAATTATAATCCTGGCTTGGTTTTCTCACCCTCTTCTTGGATACTATATAACACAGGAAAATGTATTTCACATGTCAAATACTAACAAATGAATTAAAACATATACTTACATTTATAAGTAAGTAGATGTGAAATTGATTTCATTTTACATGCACATAACACATCATAACACCTTTTGTAACTTGACCCTTTTGCTGGTTGGCATAACCAAGCCCATTCTGGCTAAAGTTTAAGGTCTGGGTGCATAACCCAAGCTGCCTTGAACTTGCTTACAAAGACCCTTAGGGCTTTCGTCCCAGACCAAACACAACTTACTTTGGCCAAAGTTTGATCCTGAAACTAAACTGCCCATAATGAAGAGGTTGCTGAAATACAACCGGGGGAAAAACCGCAAGGTAGCTGACACACAGCATGGATGCCATGCCATTCCCCCCAAAAGTCCTCTCAGAGCAGTATCGACTGACCTCCTTTGTTACAAGGAATGAAAAGTCAAACATTTAAAGAATTTTTCAACTGCTAACAAAATATCCAAATTAAAAAAGTCAGCTTTTAGACTGTTCAGATGCACGCTGTCTTGGATATAAAAGTTTTTATCTGATTTATCCAAATCCTTGTGTTCAATCACTTGAAATCCAATTAGTTTAGCTGCCCAAGCCACTTTGTGGTTAATAAATTGTCTGGACGTTTCAATAGCTGCATTCCTTCTGGCTCCTTGCCACTGAAGTCTCTGCACATTTGAAGACCAGAATAACACTACTTCGGGGTACAATTCACAAAGTCTGTGAAGATCAGACAAAATTCTGGCTAAAGGAATTATTTTACTGCTCAAGGTTAAATTGTTCCCTCCAAGATTAATAACTAATGCCCTGGGGAACCTTTTAACTGCACTCCCTGGAAGCACTTCTATCACTAGAAGATGGAGATGTCTATGGAGTCACAGAAACCTGATTCAAGGCCTCAGAGAGTACACTGGCCTTTCAAGGCTACAATACCTTCCACACCTTTAGACCACAAAGTGAATGTGTAAAAACCAAAGGCGGCAATGTTTTAATCTATATTAGAGATAAATGTACCCACCCATCTGGTTAGACTGGACAACTCCATGGAGTTACTCTAGGTCCAGGTTACGGTGGGTAAGACCCCTATTCAAGTCATAGCCAGTTATAGATCCCCCTCCATGGGTCATGACACTTATGAAGCCTACTTGACCAAACTGGAAACAATCCAAATTTTACCAAACACACTGGTTATGGGGGATTTCAATTATCCCATCATCAACTGGGAAACCTACTCTAGCCCTAACTCGCTAGCGCAAAAGTTCCTTGACTTTGTTAATTCAAGTGCCCTGGAACAATTTGCCATACCCTGGCAAGGGGAACAAACATTCTGGATCTGGTCCTAACCAACATGTCAAACAGATGCACTGCCACAATCGTCGGATCCTCATTAGTTAAAACTGACCTCAAATCAGTCACCTTTGAGCTGGCACTAACACCAGAACTCACAAAGGGTGAAATCAGACTTAAAAACTTCACCAAGGCAAACTATACCCTCTTAGATGAAGGTATAAATGCATTCCAAAGACCACCCCATGCTGGAAGTGGTAACTAAACTACACCAAAACATACACTAAAGCCCTGTACAATCACTTGCATAAGTGTATAAACTCGGCCGTACAAGAAAGATTCAAAGCCAGAGCCCCAAGTAAAAACAAGCTGCCATGGTGGACATACTGCATCAACAAACTTTACAATAAACATAAAAAGTTCCTGTCCAATAAAACAAAGACAAGGCACAGCAATGGAGAACCACCCTTCTCATCCTCAACAGGCAAATAACACAACTTTTCAAATACTCCAAGGGACCTTTGAGAGAAACTTAGCAAGTACAGCCAAGGGTAACCATAAGGCCTTTTACAGCTATGTACATAACCTAAAGGGTAGGACCCAAGCATGTGCAGAACTAGTGGCCAACAGTATCACACACACTGACTTCACAGAGATAGCAAACCTGTTAGTGAATAGGTTTGGTGAAAATCTCACTCCTTTATCTCCTTCTAATTTACAACAATCCTTCCCCCACCCCACCCCCACTCTAGATATCTGAAGAGCAGGTCCTCAAAGCCTTATTCAAGGCAAACAATACAGCCTGTATGGGACCAGACAACATCCCAGACTGTCCTTTAAACAGGCTAAAACATGAACTAGTATCACCACAAAGTAGCCTTTTCAGTCACAACCTAACCACAGGCTTTGTTCCTATGGAATGAAGAACAGCAATAGTTATTCTGCTCCACAAAGGTGGCCTAGCAACAGACCAGGGGAATTACAGACCCATAAGTCTGACAAACCCCATCTTTAAGGCCATGGAATATATCATTATGGACCTCATAAATAAAGACATAGATGACCTCTAATCCCTGGATCCTACCAAATTTGGCTTCCTGAAGGTGTTAAATCTAGTAGATTATTTTAAAAAATGTGATCCAAGGCCATTGACGAGGGCAAATCTGTGCACACAGCATACCTTGACCTGGCAAAGGCTTTTGACACAATCCCACATTCAAGCATTACCAATAAACTTAACAAAACTAAATGCAAACCCCTTCATTGTAAGATGGATTGCCAAATATCTCACAAACCAGACACACACACTATCAAAGTGGGTGACTCCACATCAGCCAACAGACCTGTTACCAGTGGGGTGCTACAGGGGTCAGTACTGGGCCCCTTACTGTTTGGTATATACTTCTCAGATGTTCAGGTCAAATCTTAGGGGTTGTAGCTGACCAAGTTTAAAGATGACTGCAAACTAGGTGCAATCATTGAATCCCCAAATAATGTCAGCATACTCTAGGAGGGTTTCACACAGACCAATGACTGGTTTATTAGTCACAGTCTCAAACTGAATCCAAAGAAATGCACCATCATTCCCTTTGGCACAAATAATGCCCCCTTACACTATCAAATTAACAATACCCTAAGTACCCATGAAGTGGTAAGGGACCTGGGATCACAAGTTGACTGCGACCTTAACTTTACCTACCATGAATCTACTGTATTAAGGAAAGCTTTCTAGATAGCACACTTGATTAGTAAAGGTATCATCTTGAGAGTAAAAAAAGGTATAACTCCCCTATACTCAGCACTTTTCCATCCCATAATTGAGTATAACACCCAGTTTAGCATGTACCATACTAAGCACCTGCAGCAATTAGACAGACCTCAAATATTTCTAACAAAGAAAATCAAGGGTCTCCAGCATGTGCCTTACACAGTCCGACTAATGTCCCTGTCACTATACTCCATATCATATAGACTTCTTAGGGGAAACTTATGCCATCTTTAAGCAATCCATGACACAAACCTAATGAACTTGCTGC
This sequence comes from Protopterus annectens, assembly GCF_019279795.1. Lineage (NCBI taxonomy): Eukaryota > Metazoa > Chordata > Ceratodontiformes > Protopteridae > Protopterus > Protopterus annectens. Next base: position 26,905,693 of record NC_056729.1, read on the forward strand.
ATATATGTAAATCAAATGGGACTAGGGCTACCCATTCCAGGGACCTATATATAGCATGCGACTTAAATAGGGCATGCTGGAATGGTGGATTTATCTCCCAGCAACTGCCTTATCTTTGGAACAGACAACCAATTCAAGTGAAACAGAGCTCCTCTATGACACTGTTCAAGAAGAACCTGGATGAGTGGATGGGGCACTGTAAATTCTTACTGGGGATAGACCCCACAACCCTCCTGGACATGGGTAGTCATCACTAAATGCAATCTTGGGTATTGACTAGTATTTCTATAGTATTACATTGGGATGAAACAGCTAGGCTTAAAATGGCCTCCAGGTCAATAGTCTAGTAATCTCCTATGATCCTATGTAAGCCACACCTCCCAGAACTGGAACCATGGTAAACTGGATAACCAAACCACTAAACTCACCCAGTTATTATGTTCTAAAGACCCGCTGTGCCCAACTGGATGAGACAAAGTTTGTAGACCTGCTCTTTTGATGAAGAACTGTCCCAGAATCCAAACAACCTCCTTCTCTGCATCACAAAATCACAGTATTAATGCTTAATATAATATAAAAATGTCTCAGACAACCAACTTCCCCTTCTTTTAGTACTTTGGTGGAATGACTTCCCATTGCTAGATTGAATGTATGCCCTATCCAAAAGAAATACAATGGCACCCTTATGCATCTATGCCTTAATTTGAAAGAGCTTTAACTAAGGTTGTGTTAGCATCTACTAACTTAAAAGGCCTACCAGTCAATGAAGTAAATACAAAGCACAATCAAGTGATTTTTGGAAGTATATTGTAGAACAAGGTAAACTAGTGTACAGGACAAATCAACAGGACTCTGGATTTGTCCAGACAAACTTGCTGTCCCCTACCAGATTGATCCATCTTAGAGTTTCCCAGCCAAATCAAAAGAAAATCACTATAAATCACTACATCTTCTCAGCATAAGGAGTTTAGCAACTCACTAGCATGGAAAGCCCAGGCATAACTACATGTGAATACAGTTGCCTGAATGGCAAAGGTATAAAAGTCGACAGCTGAAATAAACAAACCCTTGACAATAATGAAAAGCAGGTAACACCCTATTGGTGTTCTGGAATCCTTTGATGTCCCTCTGGTATGTTCCCACCCTTTAAGCATTCCATTTGTCACCCAGTGCTCAGAGTAATCCTTAAGGCCCAACAGTCATGCTAACCAGCCTAAGGATGCCAAGTGTATGCAGAGTGTATTAGGTGAGTCACCCTTGCAACATCCGTGCACCACAAATTTTATAACCAAAGGCAATCCCCCAGCTTCTGTGATTCTGAGCCAAAGAAAAATAAAAAATTATAAAGATCTGCACTGATGATGAATAAGCCAATCTGGCATTTGGAGCCCAGGAATTTGTCATTAGTGATCCAGTTATTCTTCCCCAATCAACCACACTTTCAGGGGAATAAAAGTCCTAGAAATTCTGCATCTCAAGCTAACTAGTGAATCCTGGTAACCTGAAAATGGGAGAGACTGTCAGCTATTCCAGTGCCACACCCAAATAAATGAATGCTACAAAAAGATAAATTGATTTGCAAGCACTACAAAACAATATATCATCCTAATGAGAGAGTGCACCCATTTGGACTTTGTTGAGCCTTTATTCAGAACATGGACCATTGCAAGGTTGTCTGATCAAAATGAAATCCTGGAATTTTGTAACCGATCCTTCCACCAAAGCATCAATCCAAATTGGAAAAATCTCAAGGAGGGTAATGTCTTTCCTCCTTTCAACAGTCCAGAACTTTGGTCATTTGACAGCAAATCACTTACCTCAAAAATAGCCCCCATCCCATCTAATCCAGCTGCATCTGTGAAAAGCTGAAGTTCACTGGATGAAACCCAGGGTGATTGCCAAAACCACTGGCAAAGGTCTTCCTTGACTATGCATGTTATTTGCACCTTAAACTGTTTGGACTTATTATTACATTTTAGTAAATTAGAAATAGACCAAAGAAAGGTCCTGCCTGGAGCAATGGCTCTGCAAGCAAAGTTCAATAGGCCAAGGAACTGAATGATGTCTTCTATGTTAGTCATATAGGCCCCAAGAAACTTAATAATTGTGGATCTGAGCTGATATAACATGTCAGAAGCTTGAAGGATTTTAATGTGATATCTACTGCTAGAGCTAGAAATGTCAGTTCTTGAGTCAGCCCTTCTGACTTTTCCTCAACCAAGGGTACCCCCTAAATTAGCACAAAGATCCGGAAATATTTACATCCTCTCAGTGGCCCCCTCTTTGCCTTCCCTCACTATCAGAAAATTGTCCGAACAGTGAACCGCTGATTACTGGGGTGCTGTCTGCTGTCAGCACTAATGTATAGCCATGCTGAATACCTCAAAAGAAGCAGAAGCTACCGAGTATCATGGGCATAGCTGTGTCAAAACAGAACTCACCATTACGCTGGAAACCTAACAGTGGCTAGTCCTCTTTACTAATGGGAAACAGTCAAAAAGCAACTGGATATCTAGTTTACAGTTAGGAATTGAGTAAATCAGAATCACCTCTAGCGTTTGCTTCAGTGAAAAATAATGCACTTTAGATTGATCCTTGTTAATGAAATCATTGATAGATGAACCTTCAGGGTGAGAAAGGTGGTGAATCAATCTGAATTCCTCATCTTTCTATATAGGAAATTCTAAATGAAGGCCAGGGGTCTGCAACAAGGGGCCCATTACTCTACTGGCTAATAGTTCTTTCTCAGTTAAACTGGATGCAATATCCTCATTGACCATAGATAGATGATAAACTGGTCTTGAATATAAGGTAACTGAAGAACAAATTTTAAAACCTTTCGACTCCTTCAGTAAGAAAGGTGGCAGCTTTAATGTCCAGGTATGTTGAAAGCAATTAAGCCAAACTCTCTAGTTTGATTAGGGAGCGAGAATGCTTACCATCTAGCCTGACCACTTGATGTATTGGGTCACTTTCTGCAAAAAAGCTGTTTAGCCCTGACTGGGATGTTCTGGGCCAAGACAAGGCTATTCTCATGTTAAGGAGTCGATTTACTATATGTACACTGGCCTGCTTTGGCCCAGCATTGAACCGATGGATGACCCTTACCACAGGGCAAGCATAAATGAAAAAACTTACACCTGAGACACAAACACTTGCTGTTGTTGAAGGCTCAACAAAATGTTTCCTCCCCTGGACTTCTCACTGAAGCTTCATTCTCAGAAGTATTAGGTTTATATACCACAACACTCAAGCTAGTGTCTGAATGCCTTAGTTCCCACTTAACAGATTTGCCTGAGGCCTTAAGTTTCCTAAATCTCTGATCATATGCTACCTAGGCTGCACCCCCTTTAACATGGTGAGCTTCTCTAATGGCCAAAAAATAGGCAAGCAATGGTAGTGCCTGCCTGGCATCTTTTTCCTGTATAATGCCCATAAATGCCACAAAACCTAAACACCATGTGTCCCAGACTTGACAGAGACTTTTTCCCTTTGGCTGCAACAAATGCCATTAGTCATTTTCTCCAGGATTCTCAGTATTGATTATATGATAAATACCACTGGTATCAACTAAACTGAATGTGTCCAGAAAGTCTTCTATATGTATTTTCTCCTTGATGTTTGCCGGGACATGTACGGCAATGAGTGAACCTGGAAATGTGGTACCAGAAGGATTTATCAAGGTCATGGGAGAGAAAAACTGAGTGTTAATGAGGTCAGGGTCAGCTGAAGCAGTCTCTTTTGCTGGAATAGGAGGGACATCACCAATCTGCTGGATAGTAAAGAGAGAGGTGAGACTAGACCAGGGGAAACCCTCCCTTGTTGGCTACTAAATAATGCATGCATGGCACCAAAATTCCTTTCCAAGACTATGTCAAATATTCTCACCCTACCCTCTTCAGAAAGTGAGTTGAAAACTGTATTCACCTGCTGACTGCCCCTATCCATTTCCCCAAACTCAGATGCCCCTCTTAAGTAATTACCTTCAATGTCAGCAATGCCATCTGCTCCAGGAGTGGTATTCTTCTCCAGTGCTGGGGTATCCATCCTAGCCCTTCTCATTGTCTTCATCTGAGGGTTGGACCCAGGCAGTGGTTCTTCCTTTGCAACTAGCAAGGATCTTTTCTTACTTACTAAAACTTGATCCTGCATCTGGGCTGCCTCTAAGTAAACCTCTGGCTTCTTGGATTATAAGATGCCATCTGTCTTTGAGCACCTGAAGAGACGAAGGATCTGAAACTGAAATTTGAGAGATTAATAATCTATGAGAAAAAAAAATACTTCCTTTGCTGCTACAAAGCAACCTACTTGTAAACAATCTAAAATTGCATAGATACCTACATTAACTAACACATTAATGAAAGTGTAATTATTAACAAAAGTTCTCTTAGTTTTATATATATATATATATATATATATATATATATATATATATATATATATATATATATATATGTATATGTATGGGATCCAGACACATTCTCGACTAGCATATGTCCGAATCACAAAACATCGAACACACATACATGAAAGTGCTTAACATCGACAAGCACTTCCGTGTATGTGTGCCTGTTTCGTAGATCGGACTACAGTGCGGGTAAGGGAAAATTCCCTTTTCCCCACTGTAGTGCGATCTCGGAGTGAGAATAATAAAGTAGGGGGTTATGGGGGCACAGGCCCCCACGTGGGGGGGTGCAGGGGGTGAAGCCCGCCCTGCAGAAATGTAGATTTTTTTATTTTGAACTACACATACACGGAAGCGCTTTTCAATGTTAAGCGTTTTCGTGTATGTGTATTCGATGTTTTGTGATTCGGACATATGCTAGTCGAGCATGTGTCCTAGACCCATATATATATATATATATATATATATATATATATATATATATATATATATATCTTCTATATTAAAGTAAAATAATTCCCTACCCTGCTAAGATTATAATGCCAAAATAAAATGCTGCTAACCAGACAAATGAAATATTAAAAATCTGTGAAAAGCCATCCAGGTAAACATGCAGTTTATTAATATGAAGTAAAATTGTAAGCCCAGTAGATGGCACCAAATGCTGTGTAAGCTCTGGGCATAATACTGCTTTGGGATTCCAGAATGTGAACCTCTTCTGTTTTAATAGACTGATGTACTGGCCCCAACAAACACTACTAGGCACCGACATAAAGGAAAACCATGGTTTACTTAATCTCACAAATTAAAAAGAGGTCTATCCTTGCTAAAGCCTGTGGTCTTTTTCATATTTATTATTATTTATAACTTTATTAATATTTATTGTGCATATACTTCACCTCTTACACACCAAGGTTATCTGCTGTTAAGGAAAATTAGAACTGCCTAAGTCTTGTCCATGTCATCTGAGGCCTCTCTATCATTATGATAACCAGCTCTCTCTTGCTACCACCGTGGACCACACTGTCACTCAACCATCTTAAATTTCTAAAATAACACCTAAGTAATATCCAAAAGTAAAAAGTCTGAAACAATCACTGAAGAATATGAAAATATGTATAAATGTTGACAAGTCAGCCCTAAAACACTGATACTGCTTCATCAGATAGTATTCAGTACCACTACACTGCAGAGCTTGATTAGTTACTTCGATACTGGGTGACAATTTTATGAGAAGCAGTTCAAATTATGATGTAAAATTCTGTACCTTCTGGAACACAATTAATAAGTATGATGAACAGGAACACAGCCAAGGACTCAAAGACCCCCCACACACACACTGCTGATAATAATATTAACCTAGCTTTTCCTCCCACATTAAAACACTTTTTTTTTTTTTTTAATAATTTAGAAATAACTTCTCCAAAACCATCTAGCAGCAGGACCTACCTTCCTGGTCACTGCAGGATGGTGGAATCCCCAAAGAGCTTCTATATGGCAAGCTTGGCTCTGGCTCTAGCTCTAGACTCACAGAAAGGTCCATTCTGCGCTTCAAAGATGTTTGTAAGTGTGACATGAAGGCAAGCGATATGAGTTCAACAAGCTGGGAAGACGTGGCCGCAGATCGCATTACCTGGAGAATGGCTGTCAAGACAGGCAGCCAGATGAGCGAGAAGAAGAGAGAGGAGCTGTGGGAGGAGAAGCAAGAGTGCAGATGGCAGAGGACAGCTGGTACCTACACAGCCAACACAATAAAATAAAAACTAGTAAAATAAACAGACACAGAAGGAAACTAATTTAGGAAATTAATTTGTAGAAGGGCTAGTTGTATATAATGATAAGTGTTGTTTGCTTTATCATTCTGATAAAGTCCAGTGTACCAGGACAAAAAAGCTTAATAAATTGATTTTTTTGTATGTTGGTTGGCTTGTTTTTCAGTTTCCTTCCATGTCTGTTTATTTTACCTACACAGCCAGGTGTCAGCTACACCTGTATAAATTTTAACAGAGCCTGCAAGTCAGAAATCTGACTTTACAGTCACAGCAGGCATTGCACTTCAACCATCAACTGATTTCATGACGCAAACTTCATTGTCTCTCGAGACAGTGAAAGGCCATGAATATATTTTCTCAGTAATTTTCAGAACCTTTCAACTTACAGAGGTTGAAAATGTTTTCAAATCTCTGAGGTAATCCAGAAAACATGGATAGGAGTAATGCTTGGAAATCTCTGAGTTAATCTATAAAACATGTATAGGAGTATATTTTGTTTAAAGTGAGCTGTGTAATATGCTTGCACACAATTCTGTATCTATGACGACATTTAAATCCTCCACAGTATATATTTAAACATTATTAGTGTATGGATTTTGTAAATTATATTGTTTAATTTTTTACCTATTCACTGAGACTCCTTGGCTATGTTATTGTATAAGTAACCATTGTCAAATGCCTTAATGGCAGTATTGTTTCTTTCTTTGTATTCTTAAGTGCATTTGTTACTTGTTATTGTCTTTGACATTATAGCCTAGGTAGTGGCTGAAAAGGGTCCCTGGACCAGTTCATTTACCTGGCTAACCATGTATGTATGTATACATGTATGTACATACATACATAAACAAATGCTGTTATAATCTCTCTCTGGTTTTATAGAAGAGTCATCATCTAGACATTCAAGTTGTTATTTCCTAGAGCAGAAGCAAAAAAAAAAAATAATAAAATAAGAAGTCCCATCATATTTACCTGCTAAAATAATTTCTGACATTCCTAAACTGTTGCAGAAAACTATGACAAATGTGAAACATCTTAATAATATAGTGTACATTCTGCAACAGTGAACCTTCATTTTAGGCAAGACTTGTATTGGTTGACAATGTGGTGTAGCCTGAAAAATTTCACATTTTTGTAACAGATGTCCCACGTTGGACATCTGAGAATCTGAAGCCTGAGTGTGCGCGTGTGTGTGTGTGTGTGTGTGTGTGTGTGTGTGTGTGTGTGTGTGTGTGTGTGTGTGTGTGTGTGCGTGCGTGATTGGTATCATACATGAAGATTATGGGTAAGTAATGCTTCTGGGAAACAAATGGCACATTTTTTTCTCTGAATGCTGCTTTTATTAAACAAAACCAGCAACAGAGAAAAACATACAAAATCGTGTGATGTATGCATAAGAAAGAAATCCCTCCTTTACTTCTTGAAATTCCCATATATCATTCATGCTAACCATTGCAGTTAACTCACAGGTCACAACAGCTCTGAGAAACAACAAAATTCCTGAGTTGTCATGTCACAGAATTCACACAGCTATTGAAGAAATTGTTGTTTTCAGCATAATTTGAACAACTAATCTTAACTACCACTGTTTTTTGCAGGACAAAGTTGAACAAACTGACTTGAAGCCATGTATAATATGAAGGCAATGTTAACTTGGGTTGGTGCCTTCAGCTCTTTATCCTCTTTCCTGTGACTATAGGAGTGTAACCTGTGGAGGAGGTGATAACAGGACTGAAGGGTTACACTGAAGCTGGCTAGAAAATACGCAAAAAGAAAAAAATATAAGCTAGGGAATGCAGTTGTTCTCCTGTTTGCAGATTTGTTAAGCATTTATCATTATTTACTTAGGTTTAGTAACTTGGTAGGTATACAAAGAAGGAAATGAGATGTGGGAGAAACGCTTTTATAGCCAGCTGTGTGAATACAGTTTCTATTGAAATGAAACTAAGGTGGTTCCAATACTGAATGTGAATTTTTCCATGTGGGCAAAGCCTTCATGTATATGCAGGACTTCACAACTTCCTTTAATCCTTTGACCTCACTGTAACTTGAGGATGTGGAGAAACCCTCTCTTGCAGTGATTCACTGGAGGCTAGCAAAATTTCAACTAACTGGGTCAAACCCACTAATCTGTCAGTCAATCGGTCAATCAGATTTGGGCTTTAAGAATCTAAGAATTTATCCATACTCAGAATATCAGAATTTATTATTCAGATTCTCAGAATTGTCAGTAGAATGAAAAATATAACACATAAGCAAGATTAATAATTATAAGATATGTAATATTGACAAATAGCACATCAGATAATCTTGTTAAACTGTCTTATAAATAACTAGATGATAACCTTAAAAACATTTGAAATTGCTGAATGTTGGTTTGCAATGGTTCTAAACTGTAGCAATAAGTTTTGTGGCCTTGCCTTTCCCCTACACCCATATGCAAACACAACCCAGATGGTATTTGAATATAATGAAAGGCAAATTCATGTTGACAGTGCATACACAAAGCAATAATCCATAATACATGTTAGGTCAGCTCATGATATTAAAGTTAGACTGAAACAGCAGTGCTGTGTTACCAGAAAAAAAATGATTTCATTGAACACATTTAGATTTATAGCTTGGGAGAATGCTGTGCATTATTACTAGCAGAAGACAAATTAAGAAATTGAAAAAGGATTAAAAGCGGATTAAGAGTAAAACTAAGAAGGGGTACCTGCCTTTCAATATGTCAGGCTGAAACATTAAAGTAGAGAAGGTTAGCAATGTTATCGTGACTAATTGGACAAATATAGGAGCAGTGAAGAAGGTTAAACACTGTGGTCAAAGGGCTGCATAATGAGCATTAAGAAAAGCAAGGATAAAACTCTCCTTATCTTTGTAGTTTGTTACTGTTCATGTTTTAAGAATGGTATATTTAGTATATGGCTGCACTACTTTAAAGGAAGGGAAGATATGACATGTGGAAAAACTATTAATAACTGCATCATAAAAGTGACTGAAATCATGTAACAGGAAGATGAAGAGCATTGCATATTTGTAATGATGAACTAACTAAAGATAGTGGAAGTGTGATGGGAATTGTCATGTACAACTGCAGTCATGCATCTGTAGTTGTGCATGACAATTCAACTCTGTAGTTGTGTGTGAATTGTCATGCACAACTGCAGACGTGACTGTAGAATGTTATAATACATCAAATAACAAGAATGGTTGTACTTGAAATCCAAGATGGCTCTGAGTCTGCCACAACAATCCACATGGATAATTTTTGCGCAGAATACTACAAAGTATTGTAATCTGAAACTCAAAGACTGAGATAGATGAATCTGTACAAGGACATGATATAACAACTTGAAAGAGCAAATTAAACAATTCTTAACTCTCTGTAATTGTGCCTTTGAATTTGGCAAATGATACAAACAATATAGGCCAGTGTGTCTTGTCTCATCTTATATGAGTATCACACATCATCACACTGTGGAATTTAGTAATAGGTCTGTCCTTCTAATTCTTGCTACTGTCACCCACATCTGTTAGAATGCCTGAATGGCCGTATTACCCACAATGTGAGGATTTACACTATTTCTGTAGTATGGGAAACTACAAGGCCGACACACAAATGAAGAGGAATAAACAAGCTGGATAAAATTTTGCAGAATATAAAAGGCTAGAGTCTAATTCATTTGGAGGAATATTATACCAGTTAAAATGCAATTAACTAATGAATAAGATAATGGGGGTCTATATTATAAACACAAAACCTCTCATCAGCAAATACATGTACATCGACACATAAAGAGCAATGTATTAAAAATATTGAATCATGTATTTACTGAAACTAAAAATACCGAACATGTATATTTAGCCAACAGTGCGATCCGGGTATGATATAATTAACTAAAGAAAATTAAATAACACAGTTTTGCAGAGAGGCAATCCTCCTGCCCCCCCACAGTCCCCCTACTTAAATATACCAACTCTTAGATTGCACTACTGTGGGGAAAAGGATATATTTCCATATCCCCACATGGCTACATAAGACATTACTGAGATTGTGTTTGGGCAACTATGATACCCTTCAAAACAGTGTTGTCTTACTTTTCTTTAGTTATTTAAAGCACACCCGGATTGCGCTGTTGGCTAAATAAAAATGTTTAATGTTTCTTTTTTGCTAAATACGCGTTTTGCTATTTTAATACATTGCTCTTTATGTGTCAATGTATATGTATTCGCTCTTGAGAACTTTCATGTTTTCAATATAGACCCAGATAGTGACAGTACGGAAAGGTAGATAAGAATAGCCCAACCAAGGAACTTCTCAAATATACCATTTATTAGACATACAATTCACAAACTGTAGACAAGTTGACCTAGGTTTTGTCTTGAACATATACAGACTTCATCAGAACTAACACATCATGCTGAAACCACTTCCCTTTATAACACTCTCAGGTTAATTGATTAATTACACTCCCACAAAGTTAAAGACACATACCTATCAGACCATACATATACCTAAAACATATATAAGTTAAAACCATAATAAAAACATACTATAATATTTATTACATAAAAATAAACATATAAAAATATGTAAGATAAAATCAGTACAAAATGAATAATAAAATAATTTGATTTATTAATCCAACAAAATAAGTTTATAAAATGTCTAGATGAAAATAAATTTTATGGCAGAAATTTTAGCCCAGTATATATCTTAACTTTAGTAATGGGGCTAAACTAATATGATCATTGATTCCAGGATAACTAGTGGCATTTAACCTTATTTGCCACTTAGTTTCACTAATATCTAAATGGACATCCAGTATATGCCCTTGATTGTCCTTAATAACTTGTTGAATAATACAAAATTGGAATTTGTGACCTAAATTTATCTTAATATGTCTTGCCAGTGCATTAGTATTTTTCATATGTTTAATGTCCAGCAAATGCTCCCCTATCCTTTCTCTAAGTGTACGAGAGGTTTTTCCTATATAAAATGCCGGACACTGATTGCACTTGGCTAAATAAACCACATTTCTGCTATAGCAATCATAATGTCTATTAATAAATATAATTTCTTTCCCTAATTTAATCCTATTTCCTGATGTAAGAATATACTTGCATTTATTATATCTACCACACTTAAAATTCCCAACCGGCCTACAAGACCTAGATGTCAATTTTAACTTACTGCCCTCTAATAGATTTTTAAATGATTTATCCTTTCTATATACATTAATAGGAGAGGCCCTTAATTTACTATATACACTAGTATCTAATTTTAATAACTCCCAATTCCTCTGTATTATCCTCACCATAGATTCCGTGTCACAATTATATGTGGTTATAAAAAACAAACCTTCCTTGATTTCATTTTCCTTTTTCACTTCAAATTCAACAAACAGCTCATCTATGACTGTACCATTTTTTAATATGGGCTGATAAATCCCTCCCTTTCTTTTATCTATAATCTCCACCTTAATAGCTTGTACCAGGGTCTCGGGGTAACCTCTTTTCAAAAACATTCCTGTAATAAAATCTAGTTCCTTTTCAAAATTTAAGTAGTTATTAACCATTCTGGCAGCCCTGACCATCTGCCCTTTAATTATAGCCCTTTTCTGGTTGTCAGGGTGCCAGCTCTGATATTCCAAATAAGAATTCGAAAAGGTAGGTTTTCTATAAATATTTGATATAAGACTCCTTTTATCGTTATCAACTGTCAAATGGACATCTAAATCATTTATTTCAGTATAACTATAAACAAAGGTAAATTTTTAAAAATCGACCGAACTGTTAATATATTCCAGGAATGCTTCCAACCTCTGAATGTCACCATCCCAAATTATAAAAATATCATCCAAAAATCACATATATTTCTGGATGAATTTATTAAAATCACTTTGAAACACATATTCTTGTTCCCAATAGGACATAACATAATTTGCATAAACAGGGGCACATGCTGCCCCCATCGCTACTCCAGTAGCCTGCTTATAGTAGCTGCCCTCAAAAAACAAAAAAATTGTTGTTTAATACCATGTCCATAAGGGACACAAAAACATTTATTTAATCCTGATCAAATGACCCTATCTTATTTAGCTGATTCTCCAACCATTCCAGCCCAATATTATTAGGAATCACTGAATATAAATTACAAACATCAATAGTAAGTAAAATAGTTGAAGGGCCTATTCTCACATCATTTAGTTGGGATAAAAAATGCCATGAGTCCTTAGTAATGTAATTGAACATTTTTAACCCCCCTTGGAGATGAAAATCTAAGTATTTACTTATAAAGCAAGTTTTACTCCTTTTACCATCCACAATCGGTCTGAAAGAAACATCAATCAGACCCTTGTGAATTTTAGGAATGCCAAAAATATTGCTTATTACCAGAAAGTTATTCACCAAATACTCAAAATCCATTTAATTAATTTGTCCTTGATAAAGCATATCCTTTAGCATCAAGTCGATCTTTGAATAGGCCACATGAATTTCATTTAAAGTTATTTCTTCATAGGCTTCCCCTGTTAACATCCTAAACATATAGTCTGAGTAGTCATTTTTATCTATAATCACTATTCCATTGCCCTTGTTGGGCTTCATAAAATGAATGTCCTTATCTGTGATAAGCTCATTAAGCACTACAACTTCTTCATCAGTCAAATTACTATACACATTTTTCACTTTGTTGTTCATATTGCCTTTGAAGTATTCCCGCATTTCCAACTCACAGGCCTTCTCAAACATCATCACTGTATTATTTGTGATAGGATTAAATTTGCTAGGTCTCTTTAGAATACTAGTATTTACTTGTCCATCCTGTAAAAAACTCATTTTAATATTAATTTTCCTAGTTAAGTACTTTAAGTCAATAAGCACATCAGTAATATTACCTTTCCTACCAGGAATAAAAGTAAATCCTTTAGATAATAATTCAGCATGCTTCACTTCTATTGACTTACTAGAATAATTGTACACTTTAAAATCCCCATGTTGATTAAATATAATAATGGGTTCACTAGGGCCTGTAACATAATTCCCTTCTTGTATTAAATCAATTAACCTGCTGATGTCTAAATTATTCTCGCTGTCTTCTATAACATTTACAGCATTATTCATATCAGTATTGTTATTAAATAACAATCCAGCCTTATTATTCACTAAAGACACATCAGTAATTACGCTAATCTTAGGCGAAAATTTTTTTTCACTGTTAAAATAAACTTCATTTGTTCCATTAATAGTCACACAATTGTTTGCTTCAGAATAATTTGATACAGATACAGCTATTACATCTGAACCATCATCCATTGTGGTATCTACAGTCTGGTAAATACTTACATTTAATAACAAATCAGTCATTTCGCTACTAGGGGGTCCATCCACCCCTTCAGCATCCATTGCTACTGTTAATACCTCCATGGGTTGAAATTCCGCTAACTCGTCAATGTTCCCTAACCGTAGTTTGTCTTCAATTTTACCACCCACACTTGATGTTTTCGACCGAACCGTCATATGGGCCAAACCACCCGACGCTTCTTTCTCCAGTCCTGGTGAAAATCCTCATGCTGTTTTCGTTGTGGACCCCATTTCTTAGGTCTGGCTCCCTGGTCCACATGTCTATCAGTCTCCTCTCTCATCCGTTGTGAGTAATTCCCTTCTCGGTTACGCAACCGTTCAGAACGCCTCGGATCCTCTTCCATAACGTGTTCGTCATGCTGGAGATGCGCATCCCTTCATGATAACATAATTTCCCCTTCTTTTTCATTTGGATTACCATTTGCTGATTCCATGTAATTACGATTACCCTTAGACAAGGGATACACCCTCTGATTATGATATTCGTCAGTATCCCTCTGTATTTTAGGTGTTTTCCTTTGGAATATAGTATAACAGTAATTTTCAACTGTATTTAAAATGTTTTGATAATTAGTTAAATAATGCTCGAAATTCAAATCACTTAGTATAGTGTCATTGTCCTGCTCCAATTCATTCATTAAACGAGCTATAACTTCATCATTGTATTTTATAATTATTCTCATTAACTCCAACCCTGTTTGATCAAAAAGCTTGTGTACTTCCTGGATCATTGCCTCGTTCCCAGAAATACCATTTGGGTATTTCCATAATCTTAGTCCCCGAGGCACTAGTTCTAGTTCAATATTCCTACTCAAATATCCGTTTTCTAACTGGAGCTTTTTCATAGTATGCAATTTCTTTTCAAAACTTTTTAATTGTTCTGCTAAAGTCAGGTTAACTTTTGAGCCTGTTTTATGACTATTTGAACCATTTTGAAAATCAAATTTTAGATTTTTCCACTGCATTTTATCCAAATGATTTTTCCATAAAACCACTAGCTGCTAAAACATTTCTCTTACCAGTCTGTACATTGGCATGTACATTGGCATTCGCCTCCTTATTAACAGACTTATTACTTGTTGTGGGAGTAGGCTGTGTTAACGGTAAGCCCAGACTACCTAGACTACCCAAATTTTTGGGGGGCTGTGTTAACGGTAAGCCCAGACTACCACAATCAGTGTCCGGCGTTTTATATAGGAAAAACCTGTCATACACTTAGAGAAAGGATAGGGGAGCATTTGCTGGACATTGAATATATGAAAAATACTAATGCACTGGCAAGACATATTAAGATAAATTTAGGTCACAAATTCCAATTTTGTATTATTAAACAAGTTATTAAGGACAATCAAGGGCATATATTGGATGTCCATTTAGATATTAGTGAAACTAAGTGGCAAATAAGGTTAAATGCCACTAGTTATCCTGGAATCAATGACCATATTAGTTTAGCCCCATTATTAAAGTTAAGATATATACTGGGCTAAAATTTCTGCCATAAAATTTGTTTTCATCTAGACATTTTACAAACATATATTGTTGGATTAATTAATCAAATTATTCATTTTGTACTGATTTTATCTCACATATTTTTATATGTTTATTTTTATGTAATAAATATTATAATATTATTATGGTTTTAACTTATATATGTTTTTAGGTATATGTATGGTTTGATAGGTATGTGTCTTTAACTTTGTGGGAGTGTAATTAATCTATTAACCTGGGAGTGTTATAAAGGGAAGTAGTTTCAGCATGATGTGTTAGTTCTGATGAAGTCTGTATAAGTTCAAGACGAAACCTAGGTCAGCTTGTCTACAGTTTGTGAATTGTGTGTCTAATAAATGGTATATTTGAGAAGTTCCTTGGTTGGACTGATTTGGACTGATCGAGTTTCCGTGTAAGAATATTGGTTCTTCAGTTTATCTTGATTTTTAGATAAGAATAGCCTCATCTACTTCCATATCCCTGCAATTTTTATTCACAGCAATTTACCTCTTACACTAAAAGGTTTGAAAAGAGAAACTGTAACATCTTTGCAAATACTCTGTATATAGCTGCACCTATAGGTTTGATAAGAGAAGCTGTAAAATATTTGTATATATTTCTGAATATAAACTGTATTCTTCATAGGCTTGAAATGTGAAACTATAACTTGTATGTTAATACAATATGTTTGTGCATATACTGTAACTTGCTTGTCTTTATTTGTTTGTAAGTTTGGAGCTTTTCTCCCTGGGCCTCCACTGAAAATGGACATGTATCCAGTCGGACTATCCTGGTCAACAAATGTAAAAAATAAAGAAAAATAAAAATCAATAAATCCAATGAACAATGTAGTGAAATGTAAATTAACCTGTATGTCAACACTATTGTCAAATGGGAATCTAACATGCTTCCTTTGTGCATTTTGTATATTCTGTATGTATGTAAAATTTAAATTTTTGTGTCCATATCTGTATGTTGTTGTGTCTTTCGGCTTTTCCTGGTTAGGGGTTGCCACGGCGGAACAACGGTCCGCTAATGATTGGCAGTAGATTTTTACATGCCGAGTTGCCGGCCCTGACGCACAACCTTCAAGGAAGGTACACCCATTCACGCATGTCTCCACACAGAAGACGCTCTAGCTGAGAATCGAACAGGACAACGTCTTACTGTGAGGTGACAATGCTACCGCAGTGTCCATATCTACATGATACACAATATAACTTCACTTTATCCCTAAACTTCCCTATGCTTATTTGTTCTAAGAAACATTATATTTTGCAATGCAATGGAGCAGGAGGTTGTTGGCAGTGACAGGAGCAGCATGAAGGAGCGTGAAAAAGTATAAAGAGACATTTATGTGGATGGTACAGTATATGACGAGCTGTCAGCAAATACTAAGTACTGAAATGAAGGATGCAACAAGAGAAGCATTTCCTTTGTTGTAGAGTGATCTTGTCTTCAGGTTCTGTAGGTCTTGTGTAAAGGTCAGTCTAGGAACTTCTGAGATTGGGTATCCGAGTATTGTGTTAGCAGTGGGAGGTCAGAGAAAATGGGGAAAGGTGGTGTAACAGTGAGGCATGGAAGTCAGGAAAGAAGACAGCTTTGTGGAGCTGATGGTCAATGCAGAAGTCACTGTCTGGTGGCAAATGGATTAAGAAAAGTAGCAGCTGCATGGCTATCACATGGAACAAGTAGAAAAAAGTCAAAGGACAGGCTGTGAAACAAAACTGAGAGTGAAATGGGCATAGCTATAGTCAATGTACTTTCCAAAATACCGTTTTTGAAAATTCTTGCTAGAGTTATTCTTTCCTTGATATTATTCTGATTATGGTTGCTTTATGAGAATGGTTATATCTGATAACACAGTTTTAAATGGCATTTAGAAATCATACTTCATCACACAAAGAAGCTTTGCTACTGAACACCAGCAAAATATTTCAGTCATTGAAATCAGGGCAGAAAGCAACATGATAAAACCCAGATGATTTATTTTATGAATCTAGACTTGCCATCTCCCACACAATAAAATGATATTCAGAACAGAAATAAAAAGAACTTCATTATAATTCATTGTTTTCTGAAAAATATTTAAGGCCCGGCAAGCTTAGTTTCTTTTGAAACAGATTCCTACTATCTTAAACATATAGGAAGGTATATCCTACTTTAATGAATGTGTACATAGCTCTATATTTCTAAATTAATTCAGCCTTTACTGAAGCCATGGACCATCACAGTTAAATTTATGTGGGAAATTTAATGAAGCCTACATGGTCATTTTTACCATGTAGGCATCTCACCTTACTGCTTACATGAAAGTAAGCTGGTTTTAGATTCAGTATAAACTGCTGGGTGGCATGCATGCACGTGCCCACATGGGAAGTTCAGTGGCATGCAAATCACCTCATAAACAGGTGAATCTCATACAAATGAGGCAGGTAGAGCAATCCATCAAGTGGATAGGCAGCTGTGCAGAGCCAGTGTCAGTGCCCGTACAGTACATGGAAAAATTCCATGTACAGGAATGGAGACAGACAAAAGGGGCTGTAAACATGTAGACAGATGGACAGAAATGACATATTATGCACAGATATGAGTGAAACTATCTTCTGTGTGTCTGAAAAATTAAAGGGAAGTTAAATTACATTTTTTAATAATCTGGGCATGTTTGCATGGTAAACACCAGTGCACAAACATGCGTTATAAAAAAAAAATTGGAGAAAATAAAATCAATATTATGTGACAGAAATGTATTACAGGACCCTGCATGGAGTATCTGCAATGGTGCATTGGTGCTGTTGCTAATGTGGTAGGGCTTTGAAGTGTGTTGTTTCCAAGCTGTGAGCATGTATCCCTATGCAAATGAGATGGAGTTACTGAATAGCATAAAAGGGTAATCGTGTCCGCATATCCCCTCTGTGTAGGCAGAGAACTATGATAGTGTTTACAGAGAAGGTAGCTGACATCAGGGGATGGTGTGTCCAATAATGTATAAGCTTATTTCAGCTTAGCTGTGCCTGTTTGCTCAGTGTGCTGCAATGCTGAGCATGTGCTTTCGGGGGGGGGGGGTGTGTGCACTCACTTCTAAACTTTGTTTAGTGAAGGGTGCTTGTTTCACTGTGTTTGCATGGCACGCTGCTATGCTGAGCACGTCCTGTCAGTGGTGTGTGTACACTGACTGCCAAGCTTTGTTCACCTATGGGGTGCGTGCTTGCATGGCGCGCCTCAGTGCCGAGCGTATCTAAAAGCCAATGACATATTAATTAGTTTTGACCCCTGTTTAACTTAAACTAGGGCCATTAAATGATGTTAATGATATACTAGGTAGGTGCAATGCATCATAGGTAGCCATTCACAGAGTCAGCACCTACAGCAGAGCACCATAAAATATGCATACAACCTACAATATGATGTTTCCCCCATACTCTGCACCATTGGAGTACAGACTTGGAAATTTTAACTGAAAGAATGCTAGGAGCTGCTGCAGGTCTGCTACATATGTATGTGCTAGATGCTGAAGTCAGTGCTGCTGTTGCTGTTTACAATAGGCATAGACTGAGAAGGAGAAGAGTGTTCAGCCCAGGGTAACCTTCCAGGAGATACATGAGCTGGAGACTGTAAAGCTCTACAGGGTGGACAGGGATATACTACAAGAACTCACTAAGCTCTGCCTCCCTCAACTCAAACCCAGAGCCAACAGAGGGGAACTCATCACAGTGGAAACAAAGGTATGTGTAGCCCTTAGGATACTAGCTACAGGTACCTTCCAAAGACAACTGGGAACATGATGGGGGGTCTCACAGGCAACAGCATCTGGGGTAAACCACCAATTCCTGGATGCCATGCTGCCACATGCCAGTGAACACATTTCTTTTCCCCCTCACCCCTGAGGCGAGGGCCAGCAATATGCAACACTTTTACTGTGTAGCACACTACCCTGATGTACTGGGTGCCATAGATTGCACTCATGTACAAATCAAGTCACCACCCAGTGAGAAGGGTAGAATCTACATCAGCTGCAAGTGGTATCACTCCAACTGCCAGGTCATGTGCAATGCCCAAGGCATTATCATGAATGTGTGCGCTGGCAGCCCTGGCAGTTATCATGACTCCCATATCTGGCATGCATCACAGCTGTACCAGATGTTTGCTGGGGGGGCAATGCATACAGCCATTTACTGGGGATGCTGGCTATGCACTGGAAGTGTGGATGATAACACCCATCAGAAATGCACACACACCCACAGAAGAATGCCATAATGAGGCACATACACACAAAATAGGAACATCATAGAGCATGTGTTTTGGCTTCTGAAGTCACATTTCCAGTGCCTTGATATATCTGGTGGAGCCCTGCAGTACACTCCAGCCACATGTGTACAGATATTCACAGTATGTGCCATGATACACAATATGATCCTGTGGAAATAGCTTCAGCAAGATCAGCAAAGGGAAGGGATACACAGCCCCCCACCAGTGCCTAGGTCACCACAGCCATACTCATAGGAGGACTCGGAGGAAGAACCCCCTGATGATGTCCCTGTAGGCAGAAGTAGGCATGACCAGTACATCCTAGCTTTGGCTAAGAGACAATGCCTAGCACATTTACTGACAACCTAGGGCCCTAGGGACTGACACCTTACTCCTACTCACATACATATAGTTACATTTTTATTGCCAGACAACCCACTCAACCTGTACCTATCCATGTATTGGCTGTGTACTCCTTGCATCACACATAGTCAGCCCTGAACTACAGTTCTGTTAACTGCTGCATTTGCAAGGTAAGTCTCTAACCTACACACTACTTGTCGGGATTAATATAATACAGTGTCATATGTATGGAACTGCTGCATATATGCAAGGAAATATAGTAGGGTATTTGGACAGCTGTAATATCTACATGGGCCTACAGATACCCAGTCCAATAGTATGTGTCCCCTAATAATCACTAGGCCTCATGGCTGGAATATTCACTACATCAGTCAAGGGAGATGTTAAACAGTGAGGTCACATGATATTTAAACTACTGTCTATTACAGCAGATCATGTGTTGTTGTTTTCCCACCCCCACAAATCAGTATTCCCATATAACTACATTAACAGTACGTCAGCAATGGTATATCAGCAGACCTGGCAATCACAGGGCTGTAACATAGTACTCTAACACACACTGTATGAACCACGTAAAGCAGAAATAACAACGTACATATTTATGCTGTTGAATGTGTGACAAATGACTCCTCTCTATCTGGCAGCCTGTGTGGCTCAGTGAATTAGGGAAGTTAGCATGGGTGATGGTGTTGATGGTTGTAATCTGGAAGTATTCACATCTTTTGCACGTGAGGTGTTATTATGTTGTTTTCACATACTATCATTCTGTGTGTGGTATAACATTATGAACCTCAGTCACATATTAAGTACAGCAGACAGCTGGGGAATGTCATGGACATTTTGTGTGAAGTGCAATACTCACAAAATCCATGACTGGAGTAAAGGTAGGTGTGGCTTGGAGTCACTTTATAACTACTGACAGTCACACTGGGCATGCCCAAACACTTAAATGAACGTAATTCTGTTGACCGGTCATCAGAAATGAGCGCAATTCTGTTGACCGGTCATCAGAATGACCTGTTATGTATAGATATGTCTATACATACAGACATATACATATACATATCCATCTGTCAGTATCTCTCTCTCTCTCTCTCTCTCTCACATACATAGTATATATATCTATATATATATATATATATATATATATATATATATATATATATATATAGCTATGTAGTGACAAATAGATATATAAAGATGGGTCCCCTTCAAAACATCTAAAACCCATAACATCTAATTTCATAACATTGAGACCAGAACATCTAAAATCCAAAACATCTAAAACCCAAAACAGTGAATTTCATAACATCTAACAGTACAAATCACATGAAAATAACATCCTATCCACATATAACGAAATATAATGACACCAAACTACCAAACACATTTTTTACTATGTTTCTGCAGGGGGGCTTGATATAGTGGGGTTAGGAAATTAACTTTTTCCCACTGTAGTGCGATCTTGGAGTTGGTATATTTAATTTACAGGGGGGGTGGGGGGTGCAGGGGGGCTTGCACCCTTGCAGAAATGTAGTAAAAAGTGTGTTTGGTAGTTTGGTGTTGTTATATGTGGAGGGGATGTTATTTTCTTGTGATTTGCAGTGTTAGATTTTATGAAATTCGATGTTATGGGTTTTAGATGTTTTGGGTTTTAGATGTTCTGGTCTCGGTGTTATGAAATTAGATGTTATGGGTTTTAGATTTTTCAAAGTAGACCCATACAGATATACTATATAGCTATATATATTACAGTGATACATAGACTCTCCCTGTATATCTATATGATACATATGCATATCATACACCAACACACACACACACACACACACACACACACACACACACACACACACACACACACACACACACACACACACACACACACACACACACACACACACACACAGCTAGGTTTATATATACATCCCTAGTAATTACATAAACATGTGTGTGGATGTCTGTATTGTCCTACATACACTAATAATGGTGAGTAAATCTGCACTATCACACATCCATACTGTTGCGCAAAGGATTCAAACTAAGGGAGCAACAGTACATTATCCACTTACCTACAGACCCCTGTGCCTGCTGGATGTCACCAAATAGTGCTGGATGTCACCACATAGAAAGATGCAGGTGAGCAGGTGGTGTAATGTATAATGTTGTCAATGCACACATGGATAGGCCACATTGTTCCTGCCCACAGGTTTGCCTATCTAACTGCAAGCAGCCACATATGGTCATACTGGTAACTGTACATACATAGCCAGGATAATAACAGTTATCCCACTGCTAGGATACTAGATGCAGATAGCAGTATGAAGCAATATCACTTTGCAGGCCACAGACGCTATTTAACACAAGCCTAGCTTGTATAATGCACAAGTACTGTGCCTGCAATCACACATACCACAGACTCAACCTGTGGCTCATGTGACAAGTATTGTGATTTATAGTGAATAAGACAAGATACGTAGAGGTTCTAATCTCACTCCAGGCTACTTGGTGTGTGTGTGTGTGTGTGTGTGTGTGTGTGTGTGTGTGTGTGTGTGTGTGTGTGTGTGTGTGTGTGTGTGTGTGTGTGTGTGTGTGTGTGTGTGTGTGTGTGTGTGTGTGTGTGTGTGTGTGTTTGTGTGTGTATCCCCTTACAGAACAACTGACATGCCCTCATGGGCAATTCACCTGCAAAGGTTATGAATTATTTTGACCCTGTAACTTGCTGCTGGCCTCCAAACTGCCCTCTACTGCAAGGCCTGAAGATGTCATCCACCTTAAGACTACCAGCTGACAGTGTAGTATTAGAATTAAGCTGTGGCACATGTGATAAATACTGTAATCTATAGTGTGTAAGACTATATAGGTATTGGTTCTAATCTCACTACAGGCTATTTAGTGCATTTCTGTCTGTGTGTATCCCCCTGCAGAACAACTGACATTCCCTCATGGGCTATCACAATGGTTATGAACATTTTAGCCCTGTAACTTGCTGCTGGCCTCCAAACTGTCCTCTTCTACAAGGCCTGATGATGTCATCCACCTTAAGACTACCAGCTGACAGTGCAGTATTAGATGTAAGCTGTGGCATATGTGATAAATACTGTGATCTATAGTGTGCAAGACTAGACAGACAGGGGTTCTAATCTCACCCCAGACTACTTGCTGTGTGTGTGGATGTCTAGATGGCATAAATATGATCAACTTAGTAATAGGTAGGGTTTTGCAGTATTTTGTTTGTAGCACGTGATGTGGCTCCCTAAATAACTGACCACAACAAGGCCTACTGAAGCCATCAAGCATAATATCTCCTAAACTGATAGCACTAGGAGACACGAGGTGTGTTGTGGACATCACGTACTGTGATCTGCAGTGTGTACCATTACATAGGTAAGTGTTCTCATCTACATACAGCCAATTTGCACTACATGTGTACCTTGGTTTGTCCTGTATGCAGTGATTGGAAGTGGTGCCAGCCTCAATGTAGCCATGTTATGTGTGAGGCTGTTAGAGCACTTTACATCATGTTATGGAACCATAGGACATTTGAACTTCACTAGCATAATGGCCATACAGCCCTCACAATCATAGACATCTTTATACCGGTAGTTACATGTTCAGCTCATATTGAAAATGACACAACAACCACAAGGCTAATAAACTAAGAAAAACACTAAAAAATAAAAAATCGAGCCACCAAGGCTGTAAAATTGTAGCAAACAGTTTAATACAGCAACCACTGACTAAGAGCTTTCACCATAAAATTCAAAAGGCTTCTTCAGTGTCAAACCAATTAATCTAAATTGTGGTTATATACTCAAGGTAATAATCAATCATTCAATTAATTACATCAAAAGTAAAGAGTAACCCTAAGCTAAGCTACATTTCTTTTACTGTTATTAAAGTTTCAGACAGTAAAAAACACTATAATGTGTATAGTATTAGTTAAAATACATTTCAAATGCAATAAGTACACAAAAACTAAAACAAAAAGTGTTAGTAATAACAGACAGCAGTAAAATTGTAAAAAAGAAAATAATTTCTTGAATGTAAACAACTCATATTTCTGTAGCCCTCTGTTTCAATAAGGGGGCTATTGAAACAAAATCATTCATCCCAGGTTTGCAGCAAGCATTCAGTCTAAACTGCCACTTACCCTCCCTAATTTCCAACTCGAGTGTACATATTACACTTCCCCTGATGTGTTTGTCTGTGCTCTGTACTGACACCTTGCATGACTCTTTTCTTGCAACATGCTGGAAATAACTGCAATACTTACTTGCACAGAGGACAACTAGCATGTACTGCCAAGCAGTGTTCCCAGATCTCTGAGTCATGTCACCTGAAATGCCATGATAGGTGTTAGCATGGATACAAGCACTGACAGTTGTACACCTACTGACACTGGACCAAACACTGTTACTTTTGCTCAAGGCCAGATCATGCCTAACAACTGTAAAAGGCGGAGATCATTGACTGTTACACTATGCAATGGATGTCGGATATATGTTTCACTCCACCAGCCATGGACTGACAAGGTGTATGACAACATTAGGCCAGCCAGCCTTGCTGGAAACTGTGTACGTCATGTACGAAGTGTTATGTCAGCTGGTGGATAGGCAAGTGTCTGACAGTCATACTCTGGGAAGGTAGCATTGGGAAACCTACTCTGCAATGAGGTCAGTCATCAGTGGAGTTCACCATCCTCCATTATTGGCATACCCATCTACCTATTCCCTCTCTGCAGTCACAGCCACTGTCAGTGACTTCTGATTAAGTACATCAGCAGGTGATTGCATATTGGGAGCTGTCACAGAATCACACACAGAACCAACAGTTATCTAGGATGGCCTAAGATACAGTCAGTTGTACTCTGGGCCACTGACAGAGAGTAACTGCCAACAACTGCACAATACTATCCTGTGGAAAATCATCCACCCCTGCAAAATATTGTAGTGTCTGCACACCTCACACAGTTGAGCCATTACACATGGAGTTATGGACACAGAGAGTAATGTAGCCTTTGACTCTCACTGGTCAGTAAGATGCGGGGATGCATTCACTGTTGTACAACCTATACCGACAGATTTGGGATGTAAATCCCAGACTGTCACTGCTATACTGGATGTGTCAGTCATCACAGCTATCATTGTGTGCAATGCCACCCTTGCTATGTCACTGCACAGGCATATCATACAACTGTAGCAGCCACACAGGTTCCAAAGTACACCAATATACAGTGTAGATAACATGTCCTATGGAGTCTGTGTCATGACCATACATGTGTAGCCTGTCACCTAAATGCTTTAGAGGGGATGTGTATAGCTCCATACAGGAAGGTGTTGGATCCCACTGTTTACCTCCTGCATCTCCATGACAGAACTAACACGTCTCATCTGTTCTACATGCCTACAACATCACTGTGGTATACATAGTACATGCTGGAGAGACAGGTATGTAACACAGACAGTACACCCTACAAGAAACAGGCCCCCCCATGCATGTGAAGCACACATCTGCTGTGACACAGCATGTGCAGGTTACAAAATGGGATGCAGAACATGACAATCATAACTGGTGTCGGGCAGCTGTCTGTACTGGACATAGGATATTTGTAGATGGGTCATCTCTGTCACCACAGCTTGTAGATGTGTGAGTTCACAAAACTTTGATGACAATTATCAAGGGTAGCAGACCTGTTCACAGATTAGGGATGCATGAGTATGCTGATTGCCGCCATTGTCCTTGTTAGCCTGTTATACACATATAAACCTATGGAGCCATGCACTTATAGTGCTGTACTTTGCTGAAGTCATATTTCTACTGTGCTAATATGCCATCCTGTGCTACTTTATTGCTGCTGTATATCCATAGGTGATCCCAACAGACTCCTGAAACAGAAACAGAAACAGGTCCATGACACACCTGTGATTGTGTAACTATGCAGTCATTACAACATCATACAACATAAGATACACAAAAGTATGTGGTGTACTCATGACAAATACCAGCATACAGTATCTGTCATCATTAACCACTACAACTGACATGGTAAAACAACACTGTATTACACAAGTACATGTTAACTAATATAGTCACCCTGTGCATCAGACACATAGCTTCATTTCCCTGCATTGATGGCAAGGTTGACAGCGATGTGGCACAGGTATCATCACTTGTACAGGGTGTTGTGTGGGGGTGCATGAGGCCTAGGCTGACCCAAAAGGTTGACAGCATGTGTGTGAGTCAGGAAGGGAAGCAGATAAGACAGACATGGAAAGGTGCCATGTGTGTCTGTAAGTGACCTGCATTTGACAGTAATGTGTAAGTGTGTGCATGCACACAGTCAAGCTAAGTGCTATCCCTACACATGTGTCTGCTGGACAGCTGTGGACCATACATGGTAGAGCATGGTAGAGTTGACAGTTCACCACCTCTGGCCCCAAACACGGGAACTGGCTCTGCCAGAAGTTGCACTGGTACCTCCATGCCCGAGG
Organism: Protopterus annectens; assembly: GCF_019279795.1. NCBI lineage: Eukaryota > Metazoa > Chordata > Ceratodontiformes > Protopteridae > Protopterus > Protopterus annectens. The sequence continues at coordinate 26,931,828 of NC_056729.1, forward strand.
TCAGAAGTGGTGCTAGTACGTGATGGTGACTGTTGCCTGCTGGAACTGTGTCCCCCACAAGAATGGCCAGGACCATTAGCCCATGGTCTGCCACATTGTGGTGTGGACAGCATACTACCCTCTGTAGCACTGAATGTACTGCCACTACAGGAACATGATTGTGCACAGCCATGTGGACTCAGCAGATGGGGTTGCTGACCTACGTCCACAAGTCCAACTCTCAACTCCAACCACATGTTCCAGCACAGACAATGTGTGGTGCAAGACAGACACTGTCTCAGCACACCTTCTGTCCACTGCATCAGTGAACCAATCCAGGGTGACCCAATGTGGTGGAGGCAATCACAGATGTCAGACTGCACTGCATCCATAACCTAAGCATATGTCTGGTGTTCTGTTCAGAAGGTGCCTGTGCCTCCATGATGACCCAAAACATGCTCCAAGTGACCCATGATGTGACACCTGCATCAGGTGGTGGACGGACAGCAGGCCTCCTACAAGCACCCCTGTCAATCCACCTGTGTGGGACCTCACCAGCTCTCTGGCTATGCCCAGTGTCTACAGTCACTGAAGCCATAGTTTATTTATTATTTTATTTATTTTACATTTGTTAACCGGGCTAGTCTAACTGGATATATTTCCATTTTCAGCAGAGGCCCGGGGAGAAAAGCTCCACATATAAACAAAAGAGGTATAACATGAGCAAAAAAATAACAGATTACACTTTCCTGTTCAATGTCCCCACCTTCTGACTGTCCAGTATATGTGGCCTCTGGAAACCTGGTATGTGTGGACATACTGACTGTGTGTAGTGACAATGGGGGCAGAAGTGGGATTCAGCCCTTGGCACCCACATCTTTGCCTCACTGTGGCCGCCATCATCATCACAGTCCAAAGAGACATTGACATCAAGCTGTGTAGGGGACAGACACCAATGTCCATGGTCACCTGTGATAAGAAAGAAAAAAGTAGTACATTAATACCTGCACTATTGTGTATAAAAAAATCCAGAAATTCTCATAATAATGAAGACCCACAACTGGATTAGCAGTCAAACATTTTTCATCTCCACTTTCATCCACAAAAACATAACTCAGAACAAAATACACATTCAACTGAAGACTGTTATAACAATCAGTTCAAGTAAATCAAGTAATACTTGACCAGTAATGTTTACCTTTTAATTAATCACTATGAAACTATACTTGATAAAACAACACATAAAAAGTCAGTACACCTGTCGTAACAAATATATAGAAATACATGTTTCACTGCCTAATTTATTTTCCTTTCAACCTTTTGTTTTTTAAAAGGCATTTTGGAATAATTGCCTCATGTAAACCAGGAGGCTTATCTGCTCTTAACTATAACTGCCAAAGTGTTTCTTTTTGTTCAGCTACACTCCTGTGATTACCCCCTCTAGGATCTTTAGGCACCTGTTCCAAAATGGAAAATAAAAACATTCTACTCTGTTTACACATTAAATTATGTTTAAATAGGGCATTATTCATGTCCTTAACTTTAACAGAATATAAATGTTCCTTAACAAAACAGTGTCATGCTTAACAGGAGCAGGACCATGGCCTTGGCAAATGCCTGATGGATATGTGAAAAGGTGAGGTTATGTCAGTATCACCGTATGTTGCAGCATGACAAGGTAATACATCTATATAGCTCACATTTACAGTAGCTACTGTGTTACTTGTTGTATTGGTCACATTCTGAGTATGAGAGTAAAATTGAGGTTAAACCCTCCCATCTCCAAAGAACTAAGACCTGACACCCAAGTAAAAGTATGTACAGCCTGACACACTGACTGCTACAGTATTACAATGTTGATCACAGTAAGCCTACCTGCATGCTCCTCTGCTGTGGAAACTGTGGCACCCATCTCCACAATGTATGGTATGATGGATGTCTGGGAGCTGCTGTGTGTGCCTTGGTATGCCAGGAATTCCTCAGTTGCTGAGAATGGTTGTTCCACTGCAGGCCCTCCACTGGTGATGGCACAATCCCTGGCTACATCTGCTGCCCTTCATCGTGCAGCATTGATCATGTCTGTTGCACGGTGTCGAACCTGCTCATATGTCCTGCCCTGATAGCCCATGCCATTCACATTACAGACAAGGTCTGCCCACAGTGCAGCCTGCTGCTCCCTGTTTTGCCTCCCTCTGGACATTAGGATGTGACGGTGTTGCCTTAGTCCTTCCAGTATAATTTCATTTTCTGCATCCGAGAAGGGTGCATGGCATCTAGGGTACATGGTTCCTGAAAAACAGCAAAAGGGGAACACATTACAGGATCACATTCATGAAAGTACACTATGTGGAGATACAGCAAGGACAAAATAGCTAGCACTATCCACTGCTTGCTCACACATGACATACTCCACAGTGTGCAAACATACTAAGTGTGTGGATACAACTGAGATAGTAGAAATAGTCAGCTATTCCCATGTGTGCCATGGCAGACACTGCTGTATGATCATACACATAACACTCAAGTCTACTGTGGTGTGTCTCCTATGGCCAAACACTCAATAATATGTCATAAGAACAGTGCCACACAAATAGCAGTGTGCTATTACAAACACTATAAAGGGAGAGTCCAACAAGACCAGTGTGCCACAGTGACAAATGACAATGCACCCTTGATGTATTGTACATGTGATGTAGGTGTAAGACAGCAGGAGATCAATGACGTCATCATCACAGGTCTATGACAGGCTTAATGCTGTATTCCTTATTCCCCATACATCCATTCACCCATCTGCATCCTATTGTACACAAAATCAGTTACATACCTGCTGGAGTGCAGTACTCCTCGGTTGATATGTGGTGATAGTAACGTTTTCACAAAGGAATGCTCTGTGTGAGGAAAGCTTCATACAGAATGGTTCCCCATAGCCAGCTGCTTGCCTTTTAAACATGCTTCTTATCAGCAGATGATTGCCTCTAAACCAATCTGTGGGTCTGAAATGCTAATTGCAGTCAACACAGCTGATTTGCACTATCACCAGCCAATGACATGCAACCAATGTACAATATACAAGGTCTTTATGTAGATTAAGGCCCCTTTCTGATATGTTGTGCTGGACATTGCTGGAATGAGAAGACTACAACATCACAGAGGGTAGGTCTGTTGCAGAAACCTTTCTGCTGCTGGGTAATAGACATAGTCAGAAAATGTGAACACTTTGGAGGACAACAAGCTGTATGAGTAACTTGGGAGCTGTGTCAGCCTTGTTGTAGAGGCAGAGCCAGAGTGAAGCTACCCTTTCCACTTCAATTAAGGCATGTGTTTAAGGTAAGTATGTTAGGCAATGGTATCACATGGATGGCGCAGTGGTGCAGCTCTATAGTTTGTCACCTCACAGCAAGAGGTACTCTGGTTTGATTCTCGGCTGGGGTGCCTTCTTTGTAGAGTCTGTATGTCCTCCCTGTGTTTGTGTGGATTTCCTCTGGGTGCTCCAGTTTCCTCTCACTTTCAAAGACATGCATCTGGAGCATTTCTCCCCTGGCCTCTGCTGAAAATTGGCTTAGTTCCAAGTCGGACTTTCCCAGTAAACAAATGTTAAATAAAAAAATAAAAAATATCACTAACAGAGTACAAGGCAACATGTTTGATGTGTCCTTGGATAAGATTGGTTATAAATATAGAAATATGTCCATCATTTGGGCAACTGCCAGGTCATGTGTTATAGTCTGGTAGTAATTTGCAGCATGTAGGAGGGCAGACTTTGATACAAGCAGGCACTTCCAATGTGTATGTTAGATGTGCAGCTGTGATAGTCTGCACAGTGACTTTGGAAGGATTGTGTGGTGCACTCTGATATTAGTGGCCCTCATTTGCAGTACCTGCATTGGCATTCTCAGTGAATACATATTAATGCATGATGTGAAATTTTACACACATATAGTTATGCTATAGGGATATGTGAAATGTGTTCTTATCTGCAGGCCTGTGACTTCCATCAGTAAAAAGCAGCCATGTCATTTGAAATGGATTATGTGGACAAAGAGTGCATGACTCAGTCATTAATTGCTGCCTTCACAATACTGTAAATTCACTTCTACACACCACTGGATTTGAACTAGGACTGTCTGTGGCAAATTGTACTGTTTGCAAGGTGATTAACAGACTGAGCTACTGAGTCATTGCTACAGCAGCTGTATTTGCAAGATATATGTGTACACATACAGACTGTGACAAACATTTTCTACATCCATCAGTATGTTAATTGCTTTATATGGATGTATTTCTGCACCAGGGTTCCAGATGAACATGTATTTTGTCATTAATGCCTTAGCAGGTGTCTTTCTACATGTTGCTGATGAAAGGACACATATACCTGCTATCATTGGCCTCACTTATTAAGTCTTTGGCTTTCTAGTGGTGTACTATTGCACCAAAGTCCAATGTATACTCCCATTTTTTTCTATTATTTTTAAATCAAGTTTGCATGCCGTGGCGCAATACACAGCTCCATTGAACACACTTAATGACTGTAACTGGCAATTACTATGTTTTGTTTAAACTGTGTGTTTTAATTAAGAGTTGTGCGGCCTGGCAGGTTAATGCAGTGATCTGCAGGTCTGATGGTCTTGGGCCTGAAACATGGGACAGGTGTTTATTTTGTAAGTGTGTATTACAAGTTTAAAAGCACATATAAACAATATAGTTCTATTTAGCTGAGCTTAGCATAGCTGCATGATGCACAATGTGCTAAAAAATATAAAGAAAAGAAAAATGGGGTGATAGTAAAGTGGTGAAATGTGGTGCATGTGCAAGCAGGGGGAAAACATACTGAAAGGCAGGTAGGGATGTGCAGGAAGTGTGCAGGAAAGAACCATAGCTATCCATTTCTTGTACAGCAACAACTGTGAACGTTGACAGAATTTGTACATGACTTTGAACTCTCAACCCCAGACAGGAGTGAGGACAACATAACTGCATTGTCAATCCAATTGGACCAAATTACATGTGTCCAGTGGACATGTATGCGAAATGGAGTGCTATGTATGGGACGATTTATTTTTGGGGACAGGTTCCTGTTTTTTTTTTAAGATGAGAGTGGAATGTTGGGGAAGAGACATAGGTACATGTGGGGGAGGTAAGCTAGGTAAGTGAGGATGTACTTGCAGACAGACAAGATAGACAAGGCAGCAGACAGGGTGGTGTATGACACATGGGGGGGTGAACACCTTGGATAGGGAGAGTGTTGTGGAATCCAAGTCCCATATGCCTCCACAAGGCAGCAGTGTGACTCACAACCCCACCCATGGGACTGTTGACACTGCTCCTTCACTGCCCTGGGGGTGGCAGTGCTGCAGGCATGGCACCGGGGTAAGGCTGCCCCACCAGGTCAGCCAGCATGCCCTCAATGCAGTGCAGGCAGTGGTCAAATCCACAGTAGACTATTCTTCGCACCAAGACCAGCAGCTCAGCCCAGGTGACAACACCTCCTCCACCACCACTCCCAGAGGGGGCCCTTCCCTGTCCCATGGGCTGGTACTACTCAATGCTGCAGGTAGTACAGGGGCAGCAGAGGGGCACCACCAGTCTGGGTCCCACATGTGCTTGGACCTGGTACCACAGCCAGTTAACGCTAGGTAGGAGAATCATCCCAAACCGGCCTACCTTGACATATTGTGGTAAATGAGGTATAGTAATAAGCTAAGGTTAGTAATAACCAAACCATTCTTAGTATTAATAGAATGGAACATCATTTTAATCAATCCAAATACATATTAATGCATATTATGTGTAGCACAACAGTAAATAACATAACAGCATGCCAGTAAGAATTATAGCATAAGGCCAACAAAACAGTTAGTTTAACAAAATATGTTAATATTGAATCATAATAAAAACATAACAATAATAAACCATATTTTTCTAAAATATAGATAGTTTAACAAAATATGTTAATATTGCATCATAATAATACATAATAATAAATAAATGAAGATACATCTATACATATATACAAATATTTCTAGCACAGGCATTAATGCCCTTCTAGCTTACCAATATACCAATATATCAAAACACTTGTTCCTATAATGTGTCCAAGCTGTTCTTAAAAATATCTAAACTAGTACTTGCTTTAATGTAATTTGGTAGCCTGTTCCATGCATCAGCTAATCTGTCAGAGAACCAATTAGTGCACTTCTCATTCCTATAGAATCTTCTACATAGGTTGTCCGATGATTCTCTAGTACTTTTTGATAACTGCAAACATTCCCAGAGGTAGTTGTCTCTGAATCCCCTATATACTTGAATAAGATCCCCTGTTAGATGTCTATGAGACATTGTACAAGTTCAGATATTTTAGTCTTTCATAATAACTTAAATTTTCACATCCATAAATGCCATTGGTATATTTCCGCTGTACTCTTTCCAGTTTACTCATGCTTGTTTTCTTATAGGGTTTCCATACTGTTATTCCATACTCAAGTTTCAGTCGAATGTAACTAACAAACAATAACTTCATAATTTTGGATTTCCTAGACTTTATAAATCTTTTTATGCAACCTATAGTTCTATAACTATCATTAACCAATTGGTTGATATGATTAGAAAAACTCATAGCTGAATCTACCCATATACACAGGTCCTTAAATGAGTCTGCAGTTTCAATCACTGTGTGTTGTATTAAACATTCACCTTTCAGTTTATGTCTCCCAAATCTCATATGTTAATTTTTGATGTATTTATCAATATATTATTCTTCTTTGCCCAAATGGTCAATTTAGTCAAGTTATTTTGCAGACATGCCTTATCTGTAACACATGTAATCAGTTTACCCAATTTCAGGTTGTCTGCATATAAACAGTAGAACACCTCAGATGAAAAAGTTAGTTCTGAAATATACAATCTAAATAAGTAAAGGCTTAGGACAGAGCCCTGTGGGGGCACCCTTACTATAACCAAGGATTTCACTTGTCCAGTTGGTGTATGATACTTGCCATGTCCTATTTGTAAGCCATGCAGCTATCCATCTTATCAAGAGTACATCAATACCTAGTTGTACTCATTTATTGATCAGTGTTTTGTGTATGACCCTGTCAAATGCTGAAGTTAAATCTATATAAATCACAGCAGAATTTTTCATTGATAGCTGTTATGATATTGTTATAGAACACTATATTACAGGTGGTAATAGATCTGTTTCCAACATATGCATGCTGATATATGGTTTCAAGTCCCAACCTATCCAGTTCTGACAATAACTTATCCAGTATTATCTTCTCTATTACTTTTCCACAACATGAAGGTAGACTTAAGGGTCTGTATGACTCTGGGTTTGTCCTACTCCCCTTTGCCTTAAAGACAGGTTTAATAAGTGCATGTATCCAATCTTGAGGAATCTCCCCATATTTATATAACCTAGTGAATAATAAATGTACTGGCAGTGTAAGTTCTTGCTTATGTGTTCTCATGTCATTATTACTTATTCTGTCTCTTCCCTGTGCTTTGTTTGGATCCAGTTTGCACAGTTCTTTTTCAATATAATCTAATTTGATTCCAGTATCTGAGGTTACCTGGATGTCACTAGGACAACTTATCACCCCTTTTGTGGAGCCAAACTGTTTTCCATAAGATTTTGTAAACATATCTATAATCTGTTGTGTCTGAGAATAAATTTTAAAATCTGCACGGAGTGGATCAATTTGTGTGTCTTTACTCCTCCATATCTTATGTATCTATAAAAAGGTTTCCTATTATGCTCAATATCTTTATATGAATTTTCTTCAAATTTTTCTTGATCTGGTCTCACACTATGCTTAATCTGTTTGTCCAGCTTGTTTATTTCAGTTTACAAAGTTGTAGTTTGACCTTTCTTCTATTTCTTACATTTTATGTCTTTCACTTTAATCAGATATCTTGTTCTTACAGAAATATATCCCCCTGATTTGTATGCTTAGATCCTGATATTAAAATGTTTTTGATTTTTTTGCACTCAGTTTCGCTTTCAAACTTTTCACATCCCATCTGCAGGTTATTCCATTGAACACATCACTCCAGTTAGGATTACAGTGACTGTTTTGCTTCCATATAATCTGTAATTAACCTTCCTTACTAACGTTGTTGAATCAATATTATTCCAGTCTTTTTTTCTGGTAATTTTATGTCCCCAGTTAATATTATTCTTCTCTCCTGTGTTTCATGTAAGAAATGTATGAATTCTTCTAGGTCATCTGCACTTGACTTTGGTGGTCTATACACTCCAACAATTGTTATATGTTCCAGGGTTGTCTTTATTGTCACAGTTACAAAGTCTATAGTATTGGTGTTATCACTGAACATGTAATAATCACAGGTCTCATAATTATCTTTAATCCTTATCATAGCACTTCCACCTGATTTTTTGTTAGAATGTCTATTACAGTAAAAACATTTATACCCTAACAGAACTGGTTTCCAGTCATTGTTCTTTAACCATGTTTCACAAACAATAACAACATCAGATAATAAGACAAGGGGTGAGGAGAGAGAGAGAGAAAGCATTCCATTATTGACATTGCAGATTATATCCCTGAAAACACTGACAACAAATACTCTGCGGGTGTGCAGTCTCAGTTTTGAATACAGTGACTACAATTCTCCTATAGCTGATGTAGCATGTACATACCTCTCAAGATGTTAGCATGGGTCAGTATGGGCTAAGCAATAACAAATGCAGGTACACAACTACACAGAACAGTTTCACATCATGTGGACTTATATAACTACCAAGGTGTTCTGTAAGCAAACTTGGTAATACATTTCATTCCCGGTAATCATTTTTCTGGTAATCCTGTGAGAGATGGATTAGGCAGTTTTAATTACATTATGAGAAATTGTGTACAGTATATAAACTAAACAGGCATCATGCCTTAGTTGGCAGGTATGGGAATAGAACCCATAGCTGTGACTGCAGGGGACATCTGCAAATACTGTAATAATTGACTGCAGCAACCTAGTACAGACATGCAAGGAATACAGCCATACTGGAAATCATTACACAGATGTATTTAGGAATCAACAATGTTGATTAACACTTTATTGTTATTGCTGATAAGAGTCTGTGAAATCTAAACACAATATCTGCTCATAACATGAGCTATCTCACCCATATACCTTCTGTTCCTGGAGTGGGGGAAAATGAGAGCATTATATGACTGATAATGGCCTGGAAACCACCATGTTCCATAGTATGAGTAGAGCAATACATGTTACAGGATATTTGTTTTGCATTCTAGAACTATTACAGTGTTATAATTGACTCCAGTGACAGCAGAACATGCATACATGGAATACAACTGTATTGCATATATTACATCAGTTTTTTTAGGAATCAACAATGCTTGTTAACAATTTATTGGTACTGCTGATAAATGTCTGTGAAGTCCACACAATATCTGCCCATGGAGTAGGCTACCTCACTCATATACCTTTTTCACCTGAAGTAGGAGGAATAGATAGCATTATGTGACCAATATTGGCCTAGAGACAGCCTTGGACTGTACTATGAGTTAAACAATACAGTTTGCAGGCCATTAGTTTTGCATTGTACAGCTATTACAGTGTAACACTTGACTGCAGCAACATTACCATAGATAAGCAATGCATACAGCTCTACTGCAATGGTCATGACAACACAATTCTGCTGTACACCATTTTGCTTACTGTTATTGGTATTGTTTATTGTTTATTGCAATACAGTTGTTATTGTTCATTTATTGCACTACAGCTCTAATTGCCCATTTATTGCACTACAGTTTTACTTGCCCATTTATTGCACTACAGTTTTTATTGTGTACACTTTATTCAGTAAATGATTTACTCTTTATTGCTTATTGCACTACAGTTAGCATAATAAATCTGTACATACCACACTCACGGTGCAACCTGACCAGGCGCCCAGCATGGGACTCGACATTGTGAGCCCTCTCAGCTACAACTGTTGGGAGAGAAGCAAAACATTATGCATAACCGTTTTGCAGACATTCAGCTTGCATATTGGTAAAACAGTGGAAAACATACTTACAAATTTGTGGGGCATTCCCAGCTCTGGTTTCTTGGACATAGGTGTCCAAGTTTCCCCACTTTCTCTTCCTCGGGTTATCATAATGGTGGCAACACTGGGCACCTGTGCAGGGGATACCAGTAACACTTCCCTGGCCAACCAGTCCCATGCCTCTGCCTTACACTCCAAGCCCTAGAAACCATCCTGCAGCAACCTCAGTTCTTGATTTCTTACCAGGAGCCCAACAAAGTCCCTGGACTCCTGAACACCCCAACTCTGTGCCTGAAAGCATGCAACTTCACCAGCACCACTTGCCATATCCACAGTCGATTAGACTCCAACGAATGGTGTAGAATTACTGCCTACTGCACTTAATATACTGTTTTCCCACCCTTATACATCACTGAGCTACATTTAAAAAAAGTGCCGCCGTGTTGCTTAGCTGCATGAAAACCAGCTAAGCAGAGCTGAGCAGCATGAAAACTTGCATAACCGAGGTTTTAGCAAAGCTTATCACCTCTCAAACATTAGTAGCCATTAGCATGTTTAAACAGTGCTTTGCACCGTGCAGCACTGCCATATTTCACAATTCTTTTAAATTACAGACATGTTATGATTGCTATGGACTCAGAACAGGGACCTACTGCATATTAGGCCATAACTCTAGCCATTTAGATACATGGATAGTATGATAACTAGTATATCTTCAGATACACTACTAGGCTACCTGTAAGCATTGCTGAGCACTATACCGCACCGTGCAACCAGGCTTAAACAAACCTAGACATAGATAATTAATTACATCTGGTTTCTATTTTTAGATGTCAGTGATCTATGCATGTATAAGCGTCGCTCAGGTCTGCTGCACTCCACGCTACGCTGTGTAAATGGAAATTAAAAAAAAAGAAAACTAAAAAATTTAATTATGATAACTGATTACATCCAGTTTCTATTTTTAAATGTGTAACAGCTGTCAGCTATCTATACATAAGTGCAGCTTGGCATTGCTGCACTCTGCGCCGAGACATGCAAACATACAGCAATTAAAAATAAAATCCAAGAAAATAAAATATTCCACATTTAGAACATTTCACAGCATTTCAACAGTAGTTGGGAGCTTTACAGGGACAGGGAGCCTCATCCTGTACATAACATCTGATCAGACATCTACAACCATGGGTAGCCTCTACACTTCTCCGCTACATAGATTCAATAACCCTGTTCCTATGCTGTCCCTCAGTAGTGCTCCATCATTAATATGCATAATGCACTGCCAAGGGGGAACCATGGCCGTGTACATGGATACATTCCATGTAGGCTCTACATAGTGCCTAGACAGATTTTATTAAATCCTGGGGTATATCAATATAAAAAGTTTATTTTTGCTAACTGCTTGGACAAGGAAAACTATGTATTTTAAAGGGTTTCACATTAGAGCTGATGCTAAATTCCTAGCTTCTCTCCTGACACAGGGAATTAAAATGCGGCCTTTATTTAAAGCATTAAAATCTAAGGACAAAAAATAGATATTACAATATTAGGGAAGATGAGCACTGACATGGTCAGTTTCTGAGAGTGCTTCATAATCACAACTGTAAAGAGTCGTTCTCTGTCCAAATGGTATTTTTACACACACGCCTATAAAATCCTTCTGGAAAAAACTTGGGAAATGCTGCAGACATTTTTTCTTTCATACCATACCAGGAAATGGCTTATCATTTTTGAGGCTGCAGTATTGAAAATGATCAAATGAATTCAGATGTCCTTGTATTCTTCTAATTCTTAACATTTTTGATTTTTGACAGTAAGGAAGACCACATAAGATGTAGGATCAGGGCAAAGGCAAATCTGATCCTCTATAAACTCTCCTGTCTACACATGGTACTCAAGTTATATTTGTTACCAAGTCCTGCATTACAATTTTTTTTTCTTTTAAGATTCATGTTCAACACACAATGGATTATTTCTAAGCTAACAAAAGGGCATTCATAAAATCCAATGTTCCTCTTACAAAGCCTGGGAAGAAATTTGTCTTCTGCTCCTCCCCATTAAATAGCATGGCCCCACTGTTGTATAGAGAGGGAAAAGGAGCTGACTAACCAGTACTGTGATAATGGTAGACTGTTATATACAGTGAAAAAAATGAGCTGGCAAACTAGTGCTGTGATACTAGTTAATTGTTATATACAGAGAAAAAAAGACCTGGCTAACTAGTACTGTGACTGATACATACAGAGACAAAAATAACTGGCTAACTTGTACTGTGATACTAGTGACAATTATATACAGAGGGAAAATGGAGCTGGATAACTAGTACTGTGATACTAATGGACTGTTACATACAGAGAGAGAGAAAAATGAGCTGGCTAACTAGTACTGTAATACTTGCAGACTGTTACATAGAAAGAGAAAAGGAGTTGGCTAACTAGTACTGTGATACTAATTTTACTGTTACATACAGAGCGAAAAGGAACTGGCTAACTAGTACTGTAATACTTGCAGACTGTTACATATAAAGAGAAAAGGAGCTGGCTAACTAGTACTGGGATACCAGTGGACTATTACATACAGAGAGAGAAAAAGAGCTGGCTAACTAGAACTGTAATACTTGCAGGCTGTTACATACAAGGAGGAAAGGAGTTGGCTAACTAGTACTATGATGCTAGTGGCAGTCTTTCCAGGGAGCTGTTCATCTCAGCTAATATTTTGCAAAGTGTACCACTGTAACCTAGCTGTCAAACTCAACAATAAGCTTTGTCTGTCATCCAAATCTACAAGTCTGCTCTTGCTCCAATACTTGAGTCTGAAAATCTTTTCCTGTAAAGTTCTACTACATAATGACAAAATATACATTAAGTGTAAAAAATAAAAAAAACACAAAATCCCATCTGGATTATGATTCACTCATTATATCAGGCAAAACATTGTGTCAATTGATTTACTTATCATATCAGGCAAGACAGTGTGTCAGTGTATGGAATTAACCTTGATATGTACAGAATGTGGAGTAGGTGCAATGTTCTTTTTTTTATTTATTTTGGCAGTCAATTCCTAGTGCCACACTTTGTTTTGCCAAATCACTTGTGGCTGCCGGTAACTATGACCCTTTCACAAACTGTGGCTCCCTGAGTCAACTTACAAGTCCCTTTGAAATCCTTAGCCTCTTTGATTAAATGACTTTTCCTGAATCACAACCAGAGGATGGTGTAGTTAGGTGGTGTCTAGATGATTCAATTTCAGTTTTATTAAGATTTTTATCACAAAAATCATAATAATAAATGCAAAAAAGTCAATTTAATGCAAAGAACAAAACTGATACATGATGGATAAATAAATAAATAAGTAGGTAATAAATAGTAAATAAACCTAATTATCCAATTTCATCATATGCCAAGCCAAATATATATGTTTTAAGTGCCCATTTGAAGGCAACCAATGATGGGCACTTCAAAAGCCACCATGGCAGCAAATTACAATTATGAGGCACATAAGAAAATGAATGCTATCCAGAGTTAGCTAGAAATACCTTCAGAGTTGCCATCAGCCCCACAAAGGCTGAGCACAGCAATGAATGAGACAATGAGACAGTATAGCACAATAAGCTCATAACTCCCTTCCTTTACAATTCTTAATTGAAATCCATCTCTTCTGGCCCATTGCTGTACTGAACTTGTTTCATCTAATATTGTTGTTAGTTGCATAGTCTGTACATTTAGATATATTTCCATTTCCTGAAAATTTCAATTATGACAGCTAATCATGAAGTATGGACACACTGAGACTGTGGCACTTAAACCTTTCTTTGTTCAAAAAAGTTTATATTCTCCTTTTTTGCTGTTTCCAAGAATGATATAGTACATCTTAAAGTAAGAAATTGGACACAGCCATGAAAAAAGTGGTACAAATATGGACAATTTTAAATACTGCTCTTACAAACTTAGAAAGTTGGTAGAATAACAGGTTTTGCATTAGCATGAATTTTCTGAAGGGTATGAAGTCTAAAACTCAAATGTCTATCATTATTTTCTAACTTCAATCTTTAATGATTTGCCACTAATTTGCCAGAAAGCCACAATTTTATGAAAAATGGACCAAAAATATAAGGCAAAAATCTGGGGTCTATATCATATTGTTGACAGCTCACAATGTCGACTCTGAATTGTTCGACACCAAAATGTCGTACTACAAAAATAGCGAATGGCCAAATACCCGATTTCTTTCCAACGGAAAGAAATCGGTTGGCCATTCTCTGGCACCTGCCATTTTCTTGAGTGTAGTGCGGTCTCAGAGTTAGAATATTTAGTTGGGGGGTGTGTGACGTTGAGGGGTCTGAAGCCCCCCACTTAAATATATTTGTTTATGTGTGTCGTTGGTGTTTGGCCAACTGATTTCTTTCCGTTGGAAAGAAATCAGTTATATGGCCATTCGCTATTTTTGTAGTTCGACATTTTAGTATCGAACAATTCAGAGTCGACATTGTGAGCTTTCAACAATATAATATAGACCCAAAATCTAGACATGCTGCGAAAATCTGTACAGTTGAGAGGTATGTATAGTTGTCTTCTTAGACAAGAATTCAATCACTCAATAAGGAGAAATTGGGATTTTGGATTCAGACTCTTAAGCAGAACAACAAAAATCAAAAAGAGTATTATATTCATAAAATAGTAGGGAGTATTCTAAGAACCAAACCAGCACGAGAATGGAGAAAAGAGATTCTGATGATAGGGATGACTGTGGTTAGGGATACAGATAATAGGCAGGAGGGGCTGGAATTTATTGTAGAAAACTGAAAAAGGAACCAAGGTATTGGGAGCAAATAACTAGAGAGGGAAAGGTGATAGAATGGGAAGAGGCCAAGAATTTATCTGAACTGCAGGTTAGAGATTCCCTTCCCTATCAAGGATTGGTATCAGAGTATAGGCAAAGAGAAAGAAATAGGGGGGTCGTAAATGAAAGACCAGCACTGGTAGAGTTTTTAGTAGAATCTACTTTAGAAGAGAAGCTGCTGTTAAAAAAGGAATAATTAGTAAAGCATATAAAATATGGCATGATAAATCAGAGGAGCTCAGAAAGGATTGGGAAGAGAGATTGGATAAGCAATTCTCCCAAATATGCAACAAAGTCTAGAAGATTTAGGATCTTTGCCTGGAAGTGTTAACTTAGGTATTTTTATACCCCAAGTAGACTCCAACAAATTTTTCCTCAGGTGGATAGCAAATGTTGGAGGTGTGACAGGCAAGAAAGAGGTGGCCAGAAACATATTTTTGGGGACTGTAATGAGCTGGCAGACTTTAGGGATTCCCTGGAGACCACTCTGTCGGAGATGCTGGGTGAGCAGATTGGATTGATTGGGGAGATGATTTTTTTGAGTTATCATATAGAATCGCAAATTGCCTAGACATAGTAAAGCCTTGTTGAGTCTAATTATGGTGGTTGCCAAAAAAGCAATTACTAGAAAATGGAAATCAAAGTCTATACCAGCTTTACTAGAAGTAATGAATATAGTAACAGAGATAAAACAACTGGAACGGGGATATTTAGAAAAGAGAGAGAGCAAACTACATAGGAAAAATGGGAATTGTGGGAACAATATATGCAGAGCAGGATTTGAATGAGCCATATAATGCTTAACTGACAATGACTGGATAGACTATAAGTGATGTATAATGTTTGCAACTACAGTTGTTTCAATGGTGTCTGATATATACTGTTTGTAACTAAAATGGTGTCATGTTGTTTATTTTTCATTTATATAAATGTAAGATTGTCTATGTCATATGTTAAAATTTAATAAAGATGTATGTTGTAAAGAAGAATTCAATCACTCAATAAGCTCATTTTGTAATCATATTTTGGAGGACTGAGAGATACCAGTGCCCAGAAAATCTACAGGGTTCCACATTATGATGAAAGACTCGCCACCATAAGTGTTAACATGAAAGTAATAAATAAGGGGGAGGGTTTCAGATCAGTGCATTGCTGGAGATTAAAATATAGTCTTCAAGTATGAAGCTTTATGCAAATGAGACACATGAATGCTTCCAATGAATTCAGACACTCTAGATTATCAAAATGGAATGAGGATTCCTGGGGTTTCATAAAATGGAAGAACCGAGGGTTCACATGGTGCAGCTAATTTACTTAAGTTCAGTTAGTAAAAATGAAATTAGTATCACATTTCATTGAAAGGAACTGTGCATATTCCTGGTTCTCACATGTAAAATTCTCTGCAGCTGCTTCTCTGGTACATACTGATATGTTTTAATTGCCACAACAATGAATCATAAAAAGTTTGTGTTGATAGCTTATATTGGTCCTCTTCAAGGCAACTTCTGAAAATATATGTAGCTATAAAACATATTAATATTAACCAACTGACACTCACACACACACACACACACACACACACACACACACACACACACACACACACACACACAGGCCCACATGCACATAGACACACATGCGCATGCATGGACACACACATGCACCTTCAACCAATAAGCACATACCTTTACACACATATCAAACAATATACCAGTAACCACATAGATCTCAAAACCACATGATTATAGATATTTGAAATGCTGGCAGTTATCTCATATCCCACCCCCAAGACATCCCCAAAAAATTTTAAGGGTAGTTTTCCATTAACAGGGCAGCATCCGCTTATTTTTTTCTGGTTTTAATGTTGTCTCCGTTGTCAAAGTACTATTGATTTTCTCACATGTCAGTACTACTTATGTTACAGTTGTGTTCTGTTTTTTCTTTTGGCTTTGTTCTCAGACTACTACTGATTGTTTGTCGCAAGTCAGTGCTGCTTATTTTGTTGTCGTATTGTGGTTTTAATTTTGGCTTTGTTGCCAGGGTTACTGATTTCCTCCCAAGTCAGTGCCGGTTATACAGACAGTTTTACAAAGATTCCCTGTTACTTCATAAATAGGGCGTGAATCACAAAATTTATATTGTGAAAAAAAAGGAAGTGCTCCTCCTTCCAACCATCTGCTGATCTTTAAGGGTCACTGTGTTAAGATTTTTAATGAATCACTTTGAAAAGTAGGAACATGTGGTGAAAATGTGAACTGAAAATGGGGGCAAACCGTTAACGGGGGCAGTAGGCAAAATGTACACTTCATGTGAAGTCAGTGGTGCTTCTTTGTCAGTGTTGTTTATTTTGCTGTTCTACTCTGGTTTTAATTTTGGCTTTGTTCTGGGAGTGCTACTGATTTCCTCCCAACTCAGTGCCGGTTATACAGACAGTTTTACAAAGATTCCCTGTTACTTCATAAACAGAGTGTGAATCATACACGTTATATTGTGAAAAAATAAGGACGTGATCCTCTTGCTGGCCATCTGCTGCTTTCTAAGGGTCAGTGTGTTAACATTTTTAATGCTGTGAGGCATATCTGTCAACCTGCGCACACTGAAAATGGGGGACAAAGGCCTTTGAAAAATAGGAACATCTGGTGAAAATCTGAACGTGTAATTAATATAAAATTTGTGGTACTTTTCTGTGTACATTTCATGGTAACATTTGTTTGCTGACGACTGCTGCCCCGTTAAAGGAAAAGTACCATTTTAAGTCTAAGGTCACCACTTCCACTCTTACAGATGCTTTAGCTCTTATAGCTTGAATGTCCACAAAACATTTGTACATTTCTTTGAACAAGATGTTTGTTTGTTTCTTTTGGCTTTTCCTGGTTAGGGGTCGCCACAGCGGAACTCCGGTCCGGTAATGATTGGTAGTGGATTTTTACATACCGGGTTACCAGCCCTGATGCACAACCTTCAATGAAGGCATGCTCCATTCATGTATGCTTCCATACAGAAGATGCTCTAGCTGAGAATCAAACGGGACGACGTCTTGCTATGAGGCGACAACGCTACCGCAGCACCACCACCGCATAATCCAAAAATGTAGTCCTACTTTTTCAAAACTTGTTTGTTTACCATTTCCACTGAACCACTTAAATGATAATGACAGCAAGTTAGAGATGGAATTCCTTTCAGTGGCCTAGGAAAAATGATGTAGACAACAAAAATCATAATCTATAAACCTGGTGTTCTGCTGATGCACTTGTCATTTATTAAGCATTTCCTTTAAACATTTATAAAAAAAAAACTTAATTTATTTACTATGCAGATTATTATTTTAAGAATGTTATTGCATGTAACATAGGTAAAAGGACCATTAAGAAAAACTGGTAGTTATTGGCCAGATTGTAACATTTAGGTGACTTTATAAATTTCCCATGCACATAAATTTTATTTGTAATTACACAAAAAGCACTTTCCCCACTTCTGACCTGGATATATCATATCAGAATATAAGAAACAAGACTAAATTATTCTAGATGTCCTTTCACTGAAATAACTTATGCAAATGACAGTACCTAACAGATAAGTGCTAATCCTGTATTGGTGTATTTAACACAACAAGCAACTTTGCTACAATGAATGGTATTGTCATGAAAACAGGCAACGGTTAGCACCAAATTATTAGTTGTTAACTTATTTAATTGTTTTCTCACAAATGACTAAAGGATTTTATTGTTTTACAGTAAATGTATCTCCTATAATTTACTCACAGTGCCCAGGAGGTCAGAAACAAATACAAGTAGTCTCAGTGAAACATTACTAAGCTCCAATTTTTCAAAATGAAGTTTCAACACTATGCAAAAAGCAAATTTACACACACACACACATATATATATATATATATATATATATATATATATAGTAGGAGATGCACACATATAGCATTTAAATCTGTGGCTGTTTAGATGGAAACCTTGCAGTTCCTATGTGTAATAATATGCAGCCTTTAATGACTTCTACATAAAGAAGACAGGAGTACATAAAGCTGAAGTAGTGGCATTATGGCCTCAGGCAGGGTAATACTTCAGCAGAGTGGAAAATGAAATTTTGTTTGTAAGAATTCTGCTCTTGTCTGTGTTTGTTCTACATATTCTTAACAATAATGATTTAGGGCTTTAAGTAAAAACATGACTGATCCCAGGAACACTGATCCATACCTGCTATATGTACCCTGTTTAGTGAAGAATTGCTGATATGTGAACAAAGTATGCACAGGAAATATTGTAGTACTATGAAGTATGCATATAGGGCAAGGTGTGTCATATAATCGAATGTCAGAGTCTTACAACATACATGAAATTTATAACATGAATGCTAATAATGGAGAAGAAGGGGAATGTGAGTTGAATTCAACACTCACCTTCACACACTTCTCCAAGTTTCATTGCCATGCCAGTACACTGATGATCTTTTAGGTATGACATTCTGAGCATCAATCAACTGGCCCATAACAAACAGTAGGGCTCCTGTACCATGAGTAGTACCAAGATGACAAAAGAGATTTCCTTGGGAAGTCATTCTTCAGCTTAGTTCTACAGCCAGCATTGTCTAAAGCCCCATGGAAGTATACCCTGGTCATCATTTTCACAATACAGTGTTAAACAATGATTTCTTCCAGCTAGAGAACAAGAGATATTTCACACAATAGCATAATAATACTTGTTCAGACACCTAGTCTTCAAATCGCAGATTGATGTCTTTGATTTTCAAAACATTTTTTATACATCCATAACAAAACAGGTCATGACATTATGAACATACATGTTGAGGTAAAACACCAGAAACACACACATAGACATATAAACAAACGCTTCCATACTTTTCAAGTTTTGGTACATATACCTAGGCATCATATTTGAAAGATGTTTGCATGCTTAAATAAGTAGAATGGAGTTAAAAGTATTTATGATTGTCTTCCTCTCACTGGTGCAATGTCACTTACAAAGCATACAGTAATAAAAGAATGATAAAATTCATTGTCATTGTATGCTGATTCATCTTCGTGTCCATGGCTTACTTTTGCAGAGCACCTTGATTATTTACCCATCTGAAAAATAAAAACACTTTGATTTCCTATTTTCAAAGAAAATGAAATGCAATGGCCGGTGTGTGGGCTTAAGAACATTTAGAATTTCCACTGAAGATCTTATAAAAAAAATTCAGCTTCCCTGGCATTTACTTTGCATTTTAATTATCACAATAATAAAAGACATCTACGTCCATAACTTCATGACTAATCTCATTAAGGTTGATGAAAACATTTGTGAACACCAACGAGTGCACATCTGTGATTTGAAAGGCTGGTTGATTGAATGACGATAATCATGTTATTGTATAAAATATGAGGGTGAATGGAGTAGCTGTATTTAGTCCAGAATATGAACAAACATATCATTATCTCAGTGGTTACATAACAAACATGATACACCAGGAAGTACTAGAAAAGTCAGCTTAATCAAATGAATTCACTAAAGCAAAATAATGTTATTTTACTAGCAGTAATAATTATGTTAAACCTTGATCTGGAAACAAGAAATCAGTTTTAGATTGCACTAATATGGTTTATTTTTACCACTGTCAACTTTTACTGCAACTGTGCCCATAGCAGACTGAGCCTGATGTATTCCGACACTGTGTTCAGGATTCAGAAATGCATAATGCACTCTGCAATGCTGTTTACAACACGCTTGGTCTGTGCATTTTGCCAGAGTGATTCAGAGACCACAGTAGTGCTATAGCGGTAAGATCATTCCAGTTTGTAGCACTATACTGATCTCAGCAGTGAAGGCTGCTTGCAAATGCAAGAGTCCCAGAGCTCGACTAATGCTAATTAGTAATACATGCATTCTGAGAACTATTAGATTGGCACAGCATTGTAGAGAGATACAAAGAATAGTTCTACCATATTATTTGGTGAGTGAAGTGAAAAAAGTATAAGCCATTTTATGACTGCATACAACTATGTGATCATATGGCAGGATTCTAGGCTATTATTGCTACAGCAGGTAACTACTGCAAAACTCTTGAGTGTGTGTGTGTGTGTGTGTGTGTGTGTGTGTGTGTGTGTGTGTGTGTGTGTGTGTGTGTGTGTGTGTGTGACTTTCCCTTTAAACTGTAGTAAACTGCTTGCTACACTGTAGAAAGCAATCAGCAATGCCACAAGCAAAGTAATGAGTGCTTCAGTTCTGCCCACAAATGCAGTGCTGGTGCTTGAATGATGGCAATGCACTGCAATAAAGACCAGATGGCATCTTATGATTGCACCCCCTAGTATTTTACATTTGGGGTAGCTGCTCCCTCTACCCCACCCCAGCTAAGTTACTCAGCATGTGTATTGATAGTTTTCATCCATCCCAACCTGTATGTTTCTGTACTATACTTGGAGATTCATATTTGTTTGAGATATTCACTGTTATCCCTAGCTTAGTAATAAACCTCAACAATTTGGCTGCACCCATGACAGAGCAACAAGATTTAAAGAGTGAAAATGGTGACACTGGGGTGGCGAAAGCCAGGGTACCTTTTTGGCTCGGCTTATATAGGCCCTAGGGCCAATAACCTAGTGCCAACTTATGAATGATGTTCAATACAGAAGCAGACAATAAGAGATGTGGTGCACAGTGTGCATGATGAAGGCAGAGAAAGTCTTATTATCACTCATTGCATACCAGTCCTCTGTTGTTCTACACAACTGCTTTCAATAAAACATTACCGTGTCACTCACACATTATTAAGTGCTCATTGATTCAGTATCTGATTAGCACATTCATTTTTCTCAAAACCTGTTTGTTTTATTTTATTTTGTTTTGTTTTCATAGGATCATAGTAGGTTACTATGCTATTGGCCCTGTGGCCCTTATAAGCCTAGCCAAGAATTTAGCAAATGTTTAGACAAATCAGCACCCAATACTCCTGTCCAGCAGGGACATGGTGGAATCCCAAGGGTATATTTTCTGTTTCCCATTCAGTTATCCAGGTTGTGCTTAAAAGGGGTAAAGAGATACTTTGCTTGATGTGGAGAGGGAGTCTATTCCAAAGATGAAGGAGTCACTGGGACATAAATCTGTCCCTCCAACAAGTCTTGTTGATGTCACAGACAAGGCTGAGGCCACACATGTGGGTTACTTGAGTGGAGGTTGACTTGCGGATATGCAGCAGTCTCATCAAGGTGGGGTCCATGATCGCCTTGTATGCCAGACAGAGGTCACCTCTGAGGAGTCTGTATGAAACTAAATAGAGGGATAGAGGTATGGTAGATGTTTGAGGCCCTGGATTCTCCCGGTGAGGAACCTCTGTGATCTCCCCAGCTGCTGCATGTGCTTTGCGAGGTACATGCCAAAAGGTGCATTGTACTCAATAATGGGCCTTATAAGGGAAGAATACAGGGATGTTATGACCTCCTTGTCCCTGGATGAGATACCCTTACTTATGAGGTGGGCCATGTAGAAGGCTTTCCGTCCCATGGAAGAAATATGCTGGTCAAAAGTCAGGCTGCTGTCAACCTGGGTGCCCAAATCCCTTATGACTGATTGAGTGCTTAGGACATTGTTATTAATGTTATAATTTGTATGGACATCACTCACTGCAAAGGGGATGATGATGATGATGCATTTTTTGGTATTCAGCTTGAGACCATGTTTCTGTCTGAGTGAGACCCACTTGGAGGATGCCTACATGTCAGAAAAATATGTATTAATGTATATATTAGTAATATGCTTAGTGCAAAGGGTTAACACATTTATTCTATTTCACACTGCATAAATCTGTACAAATAGAAGAAGCTTTCTAACCTTGTATTGTCATGAAATATGCACAGCTATAATCTTTGCTTATGTTTTGGAAATTTACAGGAAAGCAGATAATTTCTACTTGTATCAGGAAAATAATGAATAGAACAATATCACTTGTATTAATGTTATGAGACTTAGACAAGGAGTTCCGCTTGTGCTGTAAGAAAATAGCTGCAGAAGCTATAGATAATTAGAACAAAGACTGCTTGAAAATCTGAACTGCAATCAGCATTTGCTTGTGCCTAAGTTAGAGAAGTACCTTAAAATGTAACACATGTATTAGAACGACACAATAGAAGCTTGCAACGGGCTAGGGCCCAGCAAGGCCAGGTTGTTTTTCTCAAAATGTTTTTCATAAATCCAGTCATGTCAGCAGAAATTCTGAGTAACATCTGCTGTAAAACAGTACTGAAAATTGTGTTTAATTACGTCAGCCATAGAAGGCCATGTCTTGTAGAATAGTATAAGAATAGCATACTTCCTGTTAGTAGTTAGGCAAAATCATGTATTTGCATGTTTTTGTCTCCGTGCAGCAAGTTATTAAATGTGCCTTAACTGAACCTTATGTGTATTGGTCTTTGAAGTTTTTTCCTTTGACAGATTGGTCCTTCGGACCAGAAACCCTCACTTCGCCTCGGATCAGACAGGCCAGGTGGCTTGAAACCGTACGGGGAAGAAACCACATCAGTTCTTCTCATTTGAAAAGCCCTCCAACTGAATTGTCGTACAAAAGAGGCCAGCCACTTTCTGATCTGTGACTGAAGGACGTGTTTTTCACGAACCAGGTGATCAATCACGAAGGCTCAGGTAAGGTGAATCTACCTTTTTTTTCTGTTTTAGATCAGGGACTAGATTTGTATTGTTTTTGTCAGGACTGTATTTTTACAAGTCAGGGACAGAAAAGATTACTGTCTTGTCATAGATCAGGAAAACAGAGCAGGTAGGCAGTCATTCTGAAGAGACTATAACAAATCCGTGGTACCACGTTAAAAATAAGGAGTTACGTAATGATTAAAAGGGTAGAACAAAATGGGTAATAATTGCACAAAAAGACCCCAAAATCCGCCGTTAACCGAAGACGCAAAATACATGCAGTCACAGCGTGCTGATAATATTAAATACTACTCAAAATGGGTTAATAAGTATGAATTTGATGGAAAATTAGAAAAATCCTCACTTATCAAACTTGTCAAACAGCTTAAAACCAATTCTAAAGGTCGGGTAAAAAAGCAGCGCCAATTAGGAATTCCTCGGGCACACAGGTGGATTGAGGAAGTAAACCACAGGGAACAAAAAAGCAATAATTCAAAAGCAATGTTTTTAGATAAGTAGGGCAATAACTTAGTAATAGCATCGGCCCCTCTGCCTCCCTTAGCAGAATATGAAGCAAGTGAACAAGTTAGTCCACCCCCGCGGTATCCTGTTGTTACCGTAAATAGAGACACTACAAAAGCAAAACCGTTTGTTACAGATCCCATCGAGATCAGGTCTCGAACACGGGCAGGTAATTCAAAAGGGGAGACTGAATTATATCAAATGGGTAGAAATTCACAATCTATGAGTGAAGAAGAAATATGCCCACTCATAGAAGTGCCTAATCCTCAGGCAGGGCAAGAAGGTCAGGACACAACTAATCTAGTGTACAGACCCTGGACTCCGGAAGATATCCAGAAAGCCACTGAGGGAATTCCCCATCCAAAAGTTAATTTTAGAAAGTTCTTAGAAGATTTACAAGGAATGGGGCTGAGTTATAATTTAAATGGAGAAGAGGTAGAAAAAGTAGTCAGACAAATTGTGGGACCAGATTGGCACATGATCAGTGGCAACTGGAATCCCTGTGACGCTGCACTCAGGCCCCTCTCACATAGCAGCGCAGAACTAGACAACAGAGTGAAAGGTCTTACAGACCGCATTTCTGAGAAATGGAAGCCTAGGGCAGACTGGACTTGCATTAATCAATGCATCCAACAAGAAGGTGAAACTATTGACAGATATTATGCCAGACTGTTAGAATGTTTTAATAACCATTGAGGAATGCAGGTTCCTGAAGATCAAACACAAGATTCCCCATATGAGCAGCAGTTAAAGAATGCATTTTTGAAAGGCAGCATTGTACCCATAAGCAGTTTTATTACGAAGCACATGGTAGATCATCGTACAAGCAGGTTACAGTCATTACTTGAATATGCTAGGCATGCCGAAAGGCATTTTAATAGCAAAAAGAAAAAGAAAGCTCAAGTATTTTCTGTAGAAGATGGAGCAGAAGTTTATGTAGTACAGTCTGGGAAAAAGGGCAAGAGAAATGCCCAGGGAAACAGACAATCTGATCAGCGATCAGAGGACTTTGAAGGGCGAAAGAAAAGGGGTGAATGTTTCAAATGCGGTAAAAAGGGACACTTGGCAAGGGATTGCAAGAAAAACAAGAAGGCAACCATAGAAGACAAGGAGGGTGAGGACTGACTATATGATAGTCAAGAATCACTAGAAGGGGATAGCAGAGAAATGACAAATGAGAATGTGATAGAGGGAGTAGAGGATGTGACAGAAGAAATAGAGGAAGTGCAGGAAGTTACGGATAGTGAAGAAAATGAAATATTGGATTTAGCTTTATTGAGCTTAGAGCTCTATTTAGCAGACACAAAACCGAAGTTACCCTCCTGGTAGAAGGGAGGGAAATCAAATTCTTGTGTGACTCAGGGGCATCACAGACCCTGATACATCCCTGCAAACTGCCAGAGAATTCAGAGTCACCTGATTACATACTAGTGAAAGCAGCTAATGGACACCTGTATCGGGAGCCCCTCTCCTATAATATTGCAATAACTGATCCTGTTTCAGGATTGACCCAGAAAAGTAAAATTGTTGTTTCTGCAAAATGCCCGGTAAACCTCTTGGGCAGAGACCTTATGCAGCTATTTGGTATAGCAGTAGTTCCGACTATGCAGGGCATGGAAGCACAGCGACAAATTAATACCTTTGCAGTGCAATCGGAGGGTGAAATGTTTTATTGGTACAGCCAGGACTTGGTTATGACTGGTCCAGGGGCAGTGACCGCAGAGTTGATGAACATAGCCATCAGCAAGTTCCTCTCCCTTGACACTGACAAACAACATTTGTTGCACTGTACTCTGTATTATTGTAATACACCAGGACCTGATAAGGAATATGAGCAAGAATTGTTTAGAAATCGTGCAAACAGATTGATATTACGTAATCTGTACTGGGACATAAAAGGGAACAGTGTAGCCAGCTGTTCATTGCCCCAGGAGTTATTTGCACTCTATAAATCTAATTGATTACCATATGTTAGCTTAACTAAGGACAATAATGTAAAATGGGTAGACCTAGGAGAAAAAGTCACGAGATGGGAAAATCAGACAGAGTTAGAACTGTCAGAACAAGGAATACAAAGGCAGCAGTTGAATTGGATAACTCAAACCCACCCAGCCGTGCACTTGCAGTCTAGCAAGAACAGCTGATTAGTACTCCTATTAAAGGAGGAAGAGAATGCCTTACAGAATATACCAGAAACTCTTTGGTCAACAGGAAAGTCAGATGTAGGACTTATTTGTACAGCGGGACCAGTTACTATCATGCCAAAGTCAGCATTTAGACCACAGAAAAGACAGTATCCCTTAAGAAAAGATGCAGAGGTAGGTATCAAACCTATTATAGCAGCTTTACTTAAGGAAGGGGTGCTGGTGGAATCTCTTGATTCACCATGTAACACACCCTTATTTCCAGTTAAGAAAGCGAATGGAGAGTGGTGTATGGTCCAAGATTTACAAGCTGTAAATGATGCAGCAATACTAAGGGCACCTATGGTGCTAGACCCACACACCCTGTTGAATGATTTAAAACCTCAACAGAAATATTTTTCTGTGGTAGATATCAGCAATGCGTTCTTTTCGATACTGATACACCCTGACAGCCAATATTGGTTTGCATTCACATTTCAGGGGAAAAGGTATACATATACGTGACTACCACAGGGATATTGTGAAAGTCCGACAAGAAATGGCAAGCAACTTGGCGGGATTTACCCCACCAAGAGGTAGTCAGATTTTACTTTATGTTGATGATATCCTGCTGGTGGCCCCCACCCAGCAAGATTGCAAAGAAGATACCATAGCGCTATTACAATTTTTAGCCACTGAAGGACATAAAGTAAACAAAAATAAACTGCAGCTTTGGAAAAAACAAGTTAAATACCTAGGATATGTAATATCCAAAGAGAGCAGGACATTAGATGAGGACAGAAAAGTAGCGATTTTACAAGCACCAAAACCCACTACCAAGAAGGAAATGATATCCTTCCTGGGTACGACTAATTTCTGCCGGAGCTGGATTCCAAACTACGCCTTGGAATCTGCACCGCTGACTAACTTGATATATAAAAAGCCTATGGCAGCACAGGATTTGTTACAATGGACACCAGAAGCAGAATCTGATTTCTGCAAACTGAAACAGTTAATAGCGTCCTCATTAGTTTTGGGCTTACCAAACTATCATAAATGTTTTTTCCAAACTGTAGATTGTAAGCAAGGTTATATGACATCAGTGTTAACACAGCAGCATGGGGACAAGTAACGCCTATTGCTTATTATTCATCACAACTAGACCCAGTGGCACGGTCTTTACCTCACTGTGTACAAGCAGTAGTTGCAGCTGCAATGACAGTACAGGTTTCAGCCTCAGTAGTTTTGTTCCACCCTCTCACATTGAGAGTGCCTCATGCAGTCGTAATTATTTTACTGCAAGAGAAGGTAGCATATCTTTCCCCTGCTAGGCATCTTTTCTATATGACTATATTGTTGAGCCAACCTCATATGACAATTGAATGATGCACGACTTTGAACCCTTCTACCTTGCTCCCAACCCCTGCAGATGGCACACCGCACAGCTGCCTGCAGGCAATTGAGCAAAAGACACTGCCTAGAAAAGATCTTATGGATGTCCCCTTGGATAATGCTGAGGTGACATACTACGTGGATGGTTCGTGCAAAAGGGGTCCTGCAGGACAGAACCTAGTAGGATATGCAGTAGTTCCTGATACTGAGATTATAGAAGCGAAACCCTTACCACACAATTTATCTGCACAGGCAGCAGAATTGATTGCCTTGACACGGGCATGTACCTTAGCAAAGGGTAAATGTGTGAACGTTTTTACTGACAGCCAGTATGCTTTTTCTACTGTACATGTTTTTGCGCAACAGTGGAAAAATCAAGGAATGATAACATCTACTGGCAAACCAATCAATCATGCACAGTTAATTTTAGAGCTTTTAGAATCTATTCAGTTACCTCAGAAAGAAGCTATTTGTAAATGCACAGCTCATACCAAGTAACAGGATAGGACTTCAAAAGGTAATGCGAGAGCTGATACAGCTGCAAAACAGGCAGCTTCGGAAGTATTTCTTTTGAATGAGGAATTACAACCCTCTGAGATTTTAGACTTAGAAATGTTAAAGACAATGCAGACACTTACTATGCAAGCTGAAAAACAAAGATGGGTAAAACGAGGAGCAATTCTCGAAAAGGGGCTGTACATCTCTAAAGAAGGGAAACCGATATTACCATCTAATTTGTTTAGATATGCAGCTTTGTTGAGCCATGGGCAATGCCATGTCTCAACAGGGGGGATGGTACAGCTGGTAAACCGAGTGTTCACGACATGTGTATTCTTAAACTACTCTAAAAAATTTTGTTTAATGTGCCATGTTTGTAACAAACATCATGCACAAGGGGCATTAAAGCCCAAGCAAGGGAGTTTCCCTACACCACCATATCTGTTTCATACTATCTGTATGGATTTCATAGAATTGAACAAATGTGAAAATAAGAAGTATTGTCTTGTCATTGTAGATATGTTTTCCAGATGGGTGGAAGCCTTTCTGACTAAAAATCCAGATGCGGCTACCGTAGCAAAAATTTTCGTTAAAGAAATCATCCCTAGATTCGGCATTCCAGAAAGGATCTGCAGTGACAATGGTACACACTTTGTGAACCAAACCATACAACAGTTAAGTAAACATTTTGGTATTTCTTTAAAAAATCATTGTGCATATCATCCGCAATCTGCAGGGTTAGTAGAGAGGCATAATGGGATTTTAAAGAGTAAGCTAAGGAAGTTAATAGAAGAAACACAGAGAAATTGGGTGTACTGTCTGCCCCTGGCACTGTTGAGCATGAGAACTGTTCCAAATGCAAAAGGATTGACTCATTTTGAAAAACTATTTGGAAGGGCTTATTATATACCTCAGTGGAAACCTCTCATGCCCGCAGACCAGGAAGCCGA
Source organism: Protopterus annectens (assembly GCF_019279795.1). Lineage (NCBI taxonomy): Eukaryota > Metazoa > Chordata > Ceratodontiformes > Protopteridae > Protopterus > Protopterus annectens. The sequence continues at coordinate 26,960,812 of NC_056729.1, forward strand.
CTGCACACTAGCAGAGTAGATGAGAAATTTGTTGAATTCTAAACATCTGTTGCAGTCTTATTGTGATACAAACTATGATTCATTTCTTGAATTGATGCACAAAACAATTAATGAAGTAAAACATAATTCTGTTCTTTATAAATAACTGTCTATAATTGATTAAAAAATGTTTCATGCAAGGCAAGTGTATATTCATAGCAAAGTTACTACTAAAGTAGAGGACTGTTATTTTGTATGTGGCAGAAAGGCATACAAGTGGTTACCTGAGAATTGGTCCGGCAGTTGTTTTTTGGGTTACCTGGTTCCGGCCATATGACACACTGCAGTTTTGCCTCGAGGAAAAATTTGGAATGTCCGAGAAGTCATCAAGAAACCTGTGAATCCAGTGGGGCAAATCGATGCGCGTTGGAAAAACCATCATTCTATAGGCAATGGGCTGACACACATGGACTTGAGTGATAGTGTTATATCGTGGGCAGGCATATTACCAGCATATGGAGCAGTGAAATTGATCTGGGAGCTGAGAAAACTGTCAAAACTTCTCAAAATAATGAGCAATGCAACTTTTTCCGCTATCGAATTGGTGACTGATGAACTGAATGCCATGAGAACTGTAGTGCTTCAAAACCACATGGCTCTCGACTTCACCCTAGCGGCAAGAAGCGGTACTTGCGCTTTAATCCAGGAGGAGTGCTGTTTGTATATTCCTGACCATAAACATGAGATAGACAATCACCTTGAGGTAATTCAGCAAGTGTCGGCCATGACCAAACCAGGACCAAACCCACTGATGGACTTTTTCCAGAAATGGTTTGGGGGTGGGGTACTATCCTAATGAACATCCTGATTGCCATTTGTGTAAGAATGCTCCTACTGGGAGTATGTGTTTGCTGTGGCATCCCCTGCATGAAAAGACTGATTAAAGACTTTATAGACGTCAGTTTCTGAAACCTTATATCAAAGTACTGAGTTTGAAGAACTGTTAAAAGATTGAAAATGCTTTCATAAGTTTAAACTGAATGACTCTCTTAACTGCAAATCCTAAGTGGGAAGAGGTTAAGGGAAGAAAAAAACTGTTTATGCTTATTTTGAAAGTAGAATAAAAGTATTAAAAGGGGGGAAATGTCAGAAAAATATGTATTAGTGTATGTATTAGTAATATGCTTAGTGCATTTAAGGCTTGAAAAGGGTTAACACATTTATTCTATTTCACACTGCATAAATCTGTACAAATTGCAGAAGCTTTCTAACCTTGTATTGTCATGAAATATGCGCAGCTATAATCTTTGCTTATGCTTTGGAAATTTACAGGAAAGCATATAATTTCTGCTTGTGTCAGGAAAATAATGAATAGAACAATATCACTTGTATTAATGTTATGAGATTTAGACAAGGAGTTCCGCTTGTGCTGTGAGAAAATACGCAGCTGCAGTAGCTATTGATAATTAGAACACAGACTGCTTGAAAATACGAACTGCAATCAGCATTTGCTTGTGCCTAAGTTAGAGAAGTACTTTGAAATGTAACACATGTATTAGAACTACACAATAGAAGGTTGTAATGGGCTATGGCCCACCAAGGCCAGGTTGTTTTTCTCAAAATGTTTTTCATAAATCCAGTCATGTCAGCAGAAAATCTGAGTAACATCTGCTGTAAAACAATACTGAAAGTTGTGTTTAATTACGTCAGCCATAGAAGGCCATGTCTTGTAGAATAGTATAAGAATAGCATACTTCCTGTTAGTAGTTAGGCAAAATCCTGTATTTGCATGTTTTTGTCTCCTTGCAGCAAGTTATTAAATGTGCCTTAACTGAACCTTACGTGTATTGGTCTTTGAAGTTTTTTTCCTTTGACACCACATCACTAGGGAAATTGATGACAGCACCCAGCTTGCAGTCATTTGCAAACTTGGTCAGCCATAGCACACTGGTTTTGGCCTGCACCTCAGAAAAGTATATCCCAAATAACAGAGACCCCAAGGCCAAACCCTGGGGTATGCTGCTTGTTACAGGTCTACTGTTTGAGGTGGCTTCCCCTATTTTGACTACATGGGATCTATCAGTGAGCTAGTTTGCTACCTATCTGGCAACATATGGATTGATGCCTAGTTGAGAAAGAGTTTATCTATTATGTCCAAGTGGGGAATAGTGTCAAAGGCTTTGGCCAGGTCAAGGTAGGTGGCGTGCACCATCTTCTCCTCGTCCAAGGCTTTGGTAACTGTCTCAAAGAAGCTGACTAGATTTAGCAGACATGACCTCCCCTTGACGAAGCCAAACTGTGTGGGATCAAGTGTTTGGAGGCTGACAATGTCCTTGTTAATGAGGTCCATAATAATCCAGTCCATGGCCTTGCAAATCAGGCTAATTAGGCTGATGGGTCTATAATTTCCCAGATCAAAGGGATGACAGTGGCTGTCCTCCACTCAACTGGGATGAAGCCAGTACTCAGGCTTTGGTTGAATAGGGTGCCTAATGGTGCTGCAGCTTCCTGCCTGAGTTCATGTAGGATGCAGCCTGGGATGTTATCGGGTCCCATGCAGGCTGTAGGTTTTGCCTTTGAAAGAATAGTGATGACCTGTTCACTAGATATAAGGTGAAGGGGGCAGGTACTGGGGATGTCCTGATTTATTGATGGGGGACAGAGGGGTAAAGTTTTCACTGAATCTGTCAGCCAGCAAGTTTGCTATATCTACGGCATTTGTATATGCGGTGTCCTTGACCACCAGTTGTGAACAGATCTGGGTGCTTCCTTTGAGGTTGCGAACATATGTGAAGAAGGTCTTTTGATTGTCTCTAGTAGATGTGGCCAATTTCGACTCGAAGTTTGCTTTGGAGGATTTCACTACTTCTCTTATTTGCTTGTTCAGGCTAAGGAGACATTGCTTCCAATTGGGCACCTGCTCCTTCTTGGTCTTGGTCAGGAATTTCTTTCCTTTTGTTATAGAGTTTATTTATTGCAGATGTCAAACAGACAGGTTTACTCTTTCTTGCAGAGGATGACTTAGTCCTGTTGGGTATTCCTGATTTCATGCATCTGTATAAATAATTGTATAGTGCTTTGGTGTAGTTTAGGATATTGGTGCCAGTTCCTACAGAGGGGGAGGGGGATGTGAAGTTGTTTATACCATCCCTCAGGAGGCTGTATTCAGCTGTGGAGAAGTTTTTATGTTTCATCCTAGCTAAATAGGGGTTGGGAGAGATGGTGACTTCAAAAGTGACTGCTTTGTGGTCAGATCCTACCAGGGAGGAAGATACTATAGGGATGCTGCAGTGGTTACTCATATTGGTTAATACAAAGTCCAAGACATTATCACCCCTTGTGGGGGTATTGACTAGCTGTTCCAAGACATTTGCATTGACAAAATCAAGGAATCTCTGGGCATTTGTGTTCTGGCATGAGTAGTTCTTCCAGTCTATGTTTGGGAAGTTAATGTCAGCCAGGATCAGGGTAAACGGTTGAATCTTGATAGATTCAAACAGGTCCAAGTAGGTGGATTGGGCATCTTAAGTCAGATTTGGGAGCCGGTAGCTAGCTATGATTTGAATAGGGGTCTTGTCAATGGTTAAGTGCACCTGGAGTGTCTCCTGTGCATCATACTGTTTGATCAGCCTGGAGATGTGTATGTCTTTATTGTATATTGAAATTCCACCCCCTTTGGCTTTACTGCCCACAGTTTGGGGTCTGAATGTATAACAGGATGAGCAACCAGGCAAGGCTGGGGTGCTCTCCACAGCTTGAACCAGGTCTCCGTGACTGCACAGATATCAGCATTCTCCAGGGTTAGGAATGCTTGCAATGAGTGCAGTTTCAATATTTAGACTCCTAGCATTCAGCAGCATGACCTTTAATTTGTGTTTTGTTGACATTTTTATGTTGGTAGTTTTAACCTCATCACTCTTCCTAAAAAAAGGCACTTGTTTTGTTTTTATTCAAACTTATTAACTGGGGTGTTCCTGATAGAACAATGGCATCCATTATGCCATGTTTTGATGTGGGTAGGTGTTATTCATAGTAAGGCTTTAGGGGAGTTGACTGGTATTGAACTGTAGGAGTCTGAGTGGGTTGCCAGGTGGGATGTGCCCACATTGGAACCAGACTAACATTGACCACATCCATGAAAGCATCCATGGCCAGAGATGGAGGCCACAGTGGAATGAGATGAGTATCAGTGATGTCCATGAGGGCATCCATGTCCATGGATGTGTGACCTCCATGGATAGTAGGATTGCTATGGGAATGATGTGTCCCATCTGCTGTGTACTCCTGCAATGTGCAAACATTCTCCAGCATGGCATGGCAGCCTTAGCTGTGACTATTTATCCTATCTGCTGTCACTTTCCCTTTGGATAGTACCATGCTGATTGCCACTCTCTTTTAATTCTCTGTGTTTCTCAGTGTAAGACAGTCTCCCTCAATATGTCAATTCCATTTTGCATCACAATAATGACTATGGTCTTACCACTACCAATATGCTGTCATGCCCATGTTCAGGCACAGAGATCAAGTAGGGTGTGCACACCTGGGGTGTCTCGCTATGCTAATGCTAACCTTCCCTATACTACTGACTACAGGTATCATGTTCCCATAGATGAGCATCATGCTATTGTGCTGTCCATTGATGCATTTCACATGGCATCTGCACCATGCAGCAATACAGTCCAGCTACCATTTTCGATCCTGGACATTCCCGGGTGAGTGGAAATGGCCTCAGCAGGCACAGACTCTGGCAGAACTCCCATACTGCACAGCAGAAACTCTTTTCACTCCTCCTGCACATGTGGCACAAGAAGCACTTCTCTGGAATTATGGAGATCCCCTATATAAAGTGATGCCTTGCACACACTTGTCAGGGTGGTGAGTTATACCATGGGCATCACATGGGCTGGAGAGCAATGCTGTTATAAATGCAGTGACCTGAAAAGGAACTCCTCAGACATTTTCAGTCAGTGGAAAGAAAAGGATGGGAAAAGAGATTGTCAGTATTACAGAAAGCAACCTATTTTTGATGTGTCACTGTATAATATGCCTGACACCTATAGCAGCAAATCCATTCCGCCATCATGAATATGCTGTTCTCATTAATGTTTTTTGTTGTTCAATGGTGCAAGAAATTGGTAAAAATATACTACCTGCAAGGTGAAGCAGGCCAGGCTTTCCAGTTGGTAGGGTAAGTGCACTGTTTTACTGGCATTCCTGTATAACTATACTTAAATTGTTTACCAAAGCACTAAGCAGTTGTTTTTTGATTTTTTTCATTTTCATTTTTCATTTTAATATTTAACCATTACTTAGTTATCCATTAGCTTTTTAGATTATTTTTCTTCTGTTACTGCACTACTTTTAATATCTAACCATTTCTTAGTAATCTATTAGCTTTTAGATTATTTTTTCTCCAGTTACTGTGCGACTGTTCTAAACTGTTCAAATTATACTTGCATTTTTCAACATGTAGCACACTCGCCTTTGGTGTAGAAGGTTGTGGGCTCTATTTCCACACCAACTAGACAGATTGCCAACACAGTGGTACAACCTAATGGGGTGCTGTACCACTGACTGTGTCATCCTTCATATGAGATGTTAAACCGAGATCCCATCTGCTTGAGTAGGTGGTAGCTCAGGTTGATGTAAAAGATCCCATGGCATCTATCCAAAAAGTAGGAAAACTCCCTAATGGCCTGACCAAATTTCTCCTAGTAGTATAAATACCACCTCAGGTCTCTCTCTTAGTTTCATAGGTTCATAGGTAGGTACTAGGCTATTGGCCCTAGGGCCTATATAAGCCTAGCCAAAAATGTACCATGGCTTTCGCCACCCAAGAAAATTATTTTCCTGTGCCCCTGTTGAGCAGAGCCACAGAAGTGGTCCCTGGGGTGAATTTCCTATTTCCCATCCAGTCATTAAGAGTTTTCTTCAAGAGTGCTAATGAGGAGCTCTGTTTGACATAGTTAGGTAGTCTGTTCCAGAGTATGGGAAGTCACTGGGACAGGAATCTATCCTTCCAGCATGTTATGTTTATTGTGGTGACAAGGTTTAGGTCCCTAGAGCATGTAGCTCGGAGGGATTGGGATTTCTTTAAGTGGAGCATGTTCAACAGCTCTGGGTTTGACATAGCTTTGTATGTTAGGCAGAGATCGCCTCTGAGTAGGCGATATGTGACGGAGTAAAACTGAAGTTTTTTGAGACGGTCTGTGTAGGGCATCTGTTTGAGACCAGTTTGTTGTAGATGTCTTGTGAGGTACATACCAAAAGGGGCATTGTACTCTATAATGGGTCTAATGAGTGATGAGTAGAAGGGAACAATGACCTCTTTTTTTCTGGATGAGAAATCTTTTATGATGAGGTGAGCCACATAGAAGGATTTCCTGACCACTGTGGTGATGTGATTATCAAAGGAAAGACTACTGTTCACCTGTGTCCCAAGGTCTCATCACATTTTTGGCATTAAGTAGACTACCAGCTATGTGGTAGTTCATGGGTACAGAGCTTTTACCAAAAAGGATGACAATACAATTTTTGGCATTGAGCTTCAGGCCATGGCTTTGATACCAGGCATTTGTCTCAGTGAGGCCCTTTTGTAGTATGTCCACATCATTAGGAGTTTCTATTATGGCTCCTAGTTTGCAGTCATCTGCAAACTTTGTTAGCCAAAGACCTTTTATGTTAGCCTGTACTTGAGAGAAGTAGATACCAAACAGGAGAGGACCCAGGACTGAACCCTGTGGTACTCCACTTGTCACTGGTCTGAAGTCCGATTTGGAGTCTGCTATTTTCACAGTGTGGGTTCTGTCCATGAGCCATTTGGCGACCCATCTTGTCACATAGGGATTTATACCTAGTTTAGTGAGCTTATCTATAATTCCAGAGTGGGGGATGGTGTCGAAAGCCTTGGCAAGATCTAGGTAAGCTGTATGAACCACCTTACCCTCATCTATGGCTTTGGTGACTGCTTCAAAGAAGTCAATTAGGTTTAGGAGACATGATCTGCCTTTTACAAATCCGAACTGGGTAGGGTCCAGAGTTTGGAGATTACCAATGTCTTTGTTTATGAGTTCAATGATGATATGTTCCATGGCCTTGCAGACCAGGCTCATCAGGCTAATGAGGCGGTAGATCCCGGGGTCTGTCATGGCTCCCCCTTTGTGGAGTGGGATAACCGTCGAGTTGTGCCATTCAGTGAGCAAAAAGCCTGAGGTGAGGCTATGATTGAACATGGTACTTAGGTAGGGTGCCAGTTCATTCTGTAGTTCGTGTAGAACACAGCCTGGGATATTGTCAGGTCCCATGGATGCTGTGTTCTTGGCTTTGGAGAATGTTTTTTACCTGTGCAGCCGTGATTACAGGAACTTTGCATTTTTCCAGTATAGAGATGGGCCCTCTAGGGGGTGAGAGGTGGGTAAAGTTAGCACTAAACCTATCTGCCAGGATGCTGGCAATATCAGTTGGTTCTGTATATTTGGTGCCATTGTGCTGTAACTCAGAGCAGATCTGAGTGTTGCCATTGAGATTCTTGACATAGCTATAGAATGATTTGTGGTTGTCTTTAGAGTCAGTGGCAATTTTGTTTTCATAACTAGCTTTGGAGGATTTTATGAGGGATCTCAGCTTCTTACTGAGGTTGACCAGGGAGTTCCTCCAGTCATGGGATTTTACTCTTTTTTGCAACAGTTTCTTTCTTCTGTTGTAGAGTTTGTTTATGGCAGAGGACCACCAGATTGGCTTCTTTTTTTTGGAGGATAGCATCTTGGTTCTATTAAGGATAGCATGATCCATGCACTCGTGTAAGTGCTTATAAAGTGCATTTGTGTAGGATTCAGCAGTCGTACCTCTATTGTCCATCTGCATGGGTGTCATGAAGTTTGCCACTTCTGTCTTAAGAAGTGTGAAGTTGGCTTTGGAGAAGTTTTTTACGGTAGTTTCCCTAACTGGGGGTGGGAGCAGGATGTAGATGTCTAGGGTGATTAGCTTGTGGTCAGATCTGAACAACAAGGAATTGACCTCTGGTGTGGAACACTGGTTGCCCATGTTGGTAATGACCAGGTGTGGGATATTGCTGCCCCTGGTGGGGGTGTGAATAAGTTGATCCAAGGCATTGGAATTTATGAATTCCAGAAAACGTTGAGCAAAAGAGTTGGTACATGAGTAGTTTTCCCAGTTAATGGTGGGGTAGTTGAAATTGCCCATTATTAGGGTGTTGAGTTGTACCCTAATACTTTCCAGTTTATCAAGAAATGAGGAGTGGGAATCTAGGGGCATGTTGGGGGGGGGTCTGTAGCAAGCTGCAATTTGGATTGCAGTCTTGCCCAGAGTTAGTTGCACTTGGATAATCGCGGATGCATTACAACTAGCCTGGAGGTGTAGATATCCTTAATGAATATGGACACACCTCCACCTTTAGTGCTTCATTCCGGGTTAGGTGGCCGAAAGGTGTGGTATGAATTATAGCCTGGTAATGCAGGGGTGTCACTGCACAGATGTCGATGTTCTCCATTTTAAGGAGTGCCTCGAGTGAGTGCATTTTGAGGTTTAGACTTCTAGCATTGAGTAGCATTACCCTCAGATTTTGCTTGCTTGTACCTGTTATGGTGGTGAATTTGTCATTTCAACCTTGCCTAAAAAAGGCACTATAGGGGTGGCAAGAGCCTTAGCCAGTATCCGGAATCCCAAGGGTGACAGGTGCACGCCATCTCTGGCAAAGCATCATGGTCTGTCGATCATGTCGTCCCAGGCAGATAAATACTGGATCTCCTTAGAATGACACCAGAAGCTTAGCCAATTATTGAAGTCACTCATTTTGTCCTTGTAGTGTGGTATCATTTTGGGTGATGGCAGGATGCTACTCAGGGCTAGGATCATACTTGCCTGGGCTACAAGATTGGAGAGCTCCTCCATTTCTCTTTTCATGTAGTCCAGGGAGGTACATCTCAGGTCATTCACACCAACATGGACATTGACAGTGTCATATTTGTACTTGTTGTGGAGTGACCTGAGTACGTGCATTATGTGGCGGATCCTGGCAGCTGACAGTAACTTTCTCCTTGTTTAGCCTGGTGAGTGGAGCATCTGTGTGCCTGACTATAGAGTCACTTATGACTAGAGTGTTGGGTACGTTCTTATGCCTTATGGGCTGTGGTTGAGTGGCACACTGAGTTTGTGGGCTATGTGTCATTTGGGTTGTGTTGGGGGGGGTGGAGTTTGCTTGCGTTTCTGCTTTGGAGGTCCATGATGCTTGGGCAGGTTTTTATTGAGAGCCTCCATGAATGTAGGTGTGCGTTTTGTGTTTCTATGTGTTCATTTTGGTGGTGTAGGTTTTGAGGGACTATGTGAAGAGTGTGATGTGGTGCAAGTGTTTACCTTCTCCTCTTGACTGTCTAGTCCAGTCTTGGGTGAAGAGAGCTTTGCTTCCAGTTTGGCTCTATAAGTGCATCTCTCTCACAGGTTGTAGTGTTAGGTGGTAGGAGGAGAGGGTTGTCTGTGTACGAGGCAATTGCTGCATTGCCCCAAGGTGCCCAGATTCATCAGGTAGACAGGAGAAATCACTGGGAGCTGACCCTTAGACATGCCTGAATAGGTGCTTATTTATTAAGTACTAAAAACTGCTTTCCTCTAGACAAGTGAGGAAAGTTGAGTGCTGTAGTAATTTGCAGCTTATTTAGTGCTTGCAACGAGTTCTGAACAAGAAAAGAGACCACTAGCCTAATGGGACTAACCTGTTCAAAAAAGGATAACTGTACTTATTTACTGCAGCACTGAGTAGTTTTTTTTTTTTTGCATGTTAATGTTTAACCTTTGCTTATTTGTTCATTAGGTCTGTATATTGGTTTCTCCTCCATTTACTGTGCTACTATCCTGAAATGTTGCCGTTATACCTGCAGTGGTATCCCTGTGCCATGTCATCATCTGTTGTATAATAGTGTGCTCTATTGCCTTTGTTTTACATTACTTTGTTGACTGTTGTTTTAACTTCCAGGTCCTATTTTAATAAACTGTACAACATCACACTGACTGTTATTTTTGTCCTGATTTATTTCCATTTTCATTTTTTTGTTAAATAATCTTGATTTGTTAATTTATTTTTCTTCATGTATTTCCTTTTTTTCTACAGAATCAGCTTTGGAGCATGCAGAGCTGAGGTAGTAGCCACTGTGCTTTGCATCAGTCTCCCCAACAGTTCCTAAGCTACCCGTCTGCAGGGAGACCTGGATGGTGACCTGGAGGGCTCACTGAAGACTTCTATTGCTGCTTCTCTGGCTGATGGCATAGGCTTCCATGAGGGGTGCAGTGGGCCATCTCAGGTCAGCCAGCATGAGATTCAATGGTTCATAGCTTCATAGGGTGGAGGGCCATCTCAGGTCACCCAGTATGAGGTTCAGTGGTTCATAGGTTCATAGGGTGGAGGGCCATCTTAAGTCATGCAGCATGAGGTTCATTGGTTCATAGATTCATAGGTACTTACTAGACTAATGATCCATGAGGAACTTCAGAAGACTAGCCTTGCATTCCCAATATGTTCCTATCTCTAGTATTTTAGTATGACTAAACCATAGCCCCTTGTATTATAAGTACAAAAAGCCCAGGGGGAAAGAGAACATTTATAGGTTACCCCTGTCCATGAAGGACAAGGGTACCAATTCGGGAGGGAACTTGTGGTTTCCCATCTACACATTCAGATTACATTTGAATAGAGTAAGAAACATACTTTGCTTACATCAAGAGGAATTTGATTCCAGAGAAGTGGTATGCTATATAGATATATCTCCAGAATGTTCTATTTAAGTTTCAGAAGAGATTGAAGTCTCTTGAGCAGGTGTTTCTTCCACATTTGAACTTGTGAATGTGTAGTAAATCTGAAAAGATGGGGTCGGTAGATGTTCTGTAAGCAAGGCAGAGATTGCCCCTCAGTAGCTTGAAAGATACTGAAAAGAGGCATTGGCCTTTGAGATGATCAGTGTAACTTGTGATTAAGGCCTTTGATTTTCTTAATGAGTAACCATTGTGTTCACTCAGGTTGTGCCAGGTTTTTGGACAGGTATATACTAAAGGGGGCATCATACTGAATTATTAGTCTATTGAGTGTAAAGTAGATTTCCTCCCTGGACCTGGATGACATTCCTTACTAACAAGCTACATAATAAAAAATTAGTACCTTACAACTATGTATGCATGGTGATTGAATGACAATTCATTGTCTACATGGGTTCCAAGATCCCTCATTGCTAAGTCAGTTTTCAGGATAGTACTGTCTATGTCATAGCTATAGAAAATGTTATGCCTGCCAAAGCATGCCATTATACATTTTTGGTGTTTACTTTTAGGCTGCGGCTTTCATAACAGCTATTTGTTTGAGAAAGACATTCATGAAGTATCTTGTTATCTTCTAGAGAGTTTATGATGGTACTAAGTTGTTTGCAGTCATCTGCAAACTTGGCCAGACATAAGCCTATAAGGTTAGCTTTGATCTCCAAGAAGTAGATGCCAGAAAGGAGTGGCCGAGAACTATACCCTGTGGTCCACCACTGGTGACATTTTTTTTGCAGTAGGTTTATCCACACCCTAATTTCCTGGGCTGTATCTTTGAGTCAGTTTGTTATCTAATGAATTATATCAGGACTTAAGTATGCCTGAATGGGGAATGGTTTCAAACATTTTTTGCGTGGTCTACATATGTGGTGTGTACATTTTTGAGAAGTCAACTAGATTAAGCAGGCAGGATCTGCTCTTGACAAAACCAAACTGGCAAACATTGAGAGTTTTGTAGGCTGCCTATGTCCTTATTTATGAATTCCATAATTACACTTTCCTTAGCCTTACAGATGAAGCTGGTCAGGCTTATAGGTCTATAGTTCCCAGGTAAGTTGATGCTCCACCTTTGTGAAGGGGAATCACTGCTGCAGTCCTCCACTTATCTAGTCCAAGGCTTGACTGGAGGCTGATATTTAGCAGCCCCTGCAGGGCGTTTGACTTGTCCTATTTCAGGCTAACCAGAAGGCATCATGGTATGTTATCAAGTCTCAAAGAAGAAATGTTCATAGCCTTAGACAATGCTTTGAGAACATGTTCCTGTGAGATTTGAGGGTGAGGTGTTGATGTTTTTATGTGATCTAGGAGGGTAGGAGAGAAAACTGGTAAGGACCACTGAGGACCATCAGCTTGGTTTCTACATTGGTACCCTGGAGCATTGCCTCAAGTGTCTGGTAGAGTCATATAGCCAGCTGGCAAAACCATCAGGCCATCAGATGTGTAGACTGTCCATGATATAAGTAGCAGAGTTGAATGACTTCTAGATGGATTCCCTAGACAAGTCCAGTTTAAAGAATCAAATGTCTTTTCTATATCAAGACTTATGAAGTAGACTTCTTATTTGTTATAATTCAAAATATCAGTTCAAGTTAAAATTCTTTTTATGTTATCTTGGATTTGTCTCTTATATATGAAGTCCAGTTGATCAGGGTTAAATAATTTAGCTATGAACTCCTTTAATTTATCTGCTAGAATAGACATAAATATTTTATTATCAATGTTTAATAGAGAAATGGGCCTATAGGTTGTGCACAATTGGGTATCCTTATCTTCTTTAATAAATTTACGATACTAAGTTAAATAAAATGACCAAGACTAGTAATATTCCTAAGAGCTAAAATGTTATGTTCTTTAGAAAATATTAGAGAGATCATAAGCACTTGGGATAGAAAAACAATAGATTACCATTCTGCACTCTTACTTTTCTTAAATTTCACACTTGCATTTCTTCAATATTCGTTAAATTTCTGTTTCCTTGCATTACTATATATATATATATATATATATATATATATATATATATATATATATATGTTCCTTTTTCCTTCTTTTCCTTGTTTTATATCAGGCATACAGCAAATAATCCTAATCCAGTCATTCTATGACATTCTACAGCAATTTTAATCCAAGTGTTCAACAGGTTCTGTGTTGTTTACTACCTCATGGACTGTGCACATATTTCTGAGATATTCTATGTAAAACAGCAATTTCACAAGCTTTATGTCAAATCCACTATTGAAACAGAGATATCCAATGACTATAACATATATTTGAACTGGCACACCACAGAAAATACATCCTGGATGTGTAACAGAGGCATTATAAACATAGATTAAAGGGATAATCCTATTTTCAATGGCCAAGGAAAGAAAAAATGAAAGAAAAAAAGAAAAGAAAAAAATTATTCAATGTTAAATCACTACAACACACACACACACACACATATATATATATATATATATATATATATATATATATATATATATATATATACACACACACACACACACACGCATATAAAACATTCATGTTGGAAGTTATTTATAAATAGTCCTTAGTCCTGGTTATAACTGCTTAAACATTATTTTATATTCTGTTATAATCAAGAGGAAGAGGATAATATAAGATAAGGACCATAAACAGAAACAAGACATCTATATATTATATTCCCGGTAGCATTACCTATTAAGAAGTTACTTTCTGATAATAAGAATACCATTTCCCCCCTATTTCTTTTCCCGTGAGACAAAGGTAAAACTATTATCAATTCCCTAACATGAAGTAATTCAATGGTACCATGATATGATTTCTTCCTATATGTTTTCTTATTTTTTTCTTCTCTTCCACCACCCTTTGATTTGTGTATCATGTATACTATTATAATTGTCATTATATATTACCTTACAATTGTCATATCTTTCTTAACACTGATGTACTCAGACAGTGAATAAAAAAGGGTTCATGTTTATTAATAACAATGGTTCACGCTATCTATATTTTTAAAATAATATGTCTCCTACTTCCCCATTTCTCATCCCCCTTCATCTCTTTTCCTTCTCCTTTATTTCCTTAGAACATTTCATTTGCCTTCTTCCTGTTTGATTAAGTATATAAATATTCAGTGCATATTATATCAGCTAAACAAACAGGAAGGGCAGAAATCATATCCAAGAAAAAATCAGATATAGTTTGCTTTACAGTTTATAACAAAGCTGGGGTACAGTTCTTTGAGGGTTTTTTTGGTTTGGTTTTTTTTTGGAGTCTGGCTATGAAAAAAATACAAGCTGAAGGCATTTGTACACTCAACATTTCCAGCCCTTGGATTAAACAGACACAGTCAGCATGAGTTTTTAATAGGTTCATAGGTAGGTACTAGGCTATCTGCCCGAGGGCATTTATAAGCCTAGCTAGAGTGTTTCGGCATTCACCACCCCATTGATTAATTAACTGATCCTCTGTCAAGCAGAGCCAATGAAGTGATCCCAGGGGTATATTTTCTGTTACCCATCCACTCGTCAAGGTTTCTCTTGAAGAGTATTAGTGAGGGGCTTTGCCTGATGTAATTTGGAATTTTGTTCCAAAGCATGGGGAGTCTCTGTGACAGGAATCTATCCCTCCAGCATGTTCTATTTATTGTTGTGGCGAAGTTTAGTTCACTAGAGCACGTGGCTTGCAGTGACTTGCATTTCCTTAGGTGGAGCATGTCCATCAATTCTGAGTTGGACATGGCTTTGTAAGTCAGGCAAAGATCATCTCTGAGTAAGCGATATGCCACTGAGTACAGCCAGAGTTTTTTCAGTTGGACTGCATAGGACATATGTTCGAGACCAGTAATCCTCTTGGTGAGGTACTTTTGTGGTCTTTCCAGCTGTTGGAAGTGTCTTGTTAGGTACATCCCAAATGGGACATTGTACTCTATGATGGGTCTAATGAGTGACAAGTAGAGGGGCACTATAACCTCTTTATTTCTAGATGCAAACCCTTTAGTAATTAGATGGGCCACATAGAAGGATTTCCTAACTACTTTGGCAATATGATTGTCAAAGGAGAGATTACTATCTACCTGGGTCCGCAGATCTCTTATTACTTCTTCTGTATTAAGGGGGCTGCCACCTATGTGGTAATTCGTGGGTGTTTTGTTTTTTCCCAAATGGGATGACTATGCATTTTTTGGCATTTAGTTTGAGGTCATGACTTTGACACCAGGTGTCTGTCTCAGTAAGGCCCTTTTGGAGGATGTCCGTGTCAGCCAGAGAGTCAATTATGGCTCCCAGTTTGCAGTCATCAGCAAACTTGGTTAGCCATAGTCCTCCTGTGTTTGCCTGTACTTCTGAGAAGTATATGCCGAGCAGTAGGGGTCCCAGGACTGAGCCTTGTGGGACACCACTTGCAACTGCTTTGGAGTCGGACATGGAGCCCGCTATTCTTACCATGTGAGTTCTGTCTGTAAGCTAGTTGGCAACCCATCTCGTGACGTAGGGGTTTATGTTCAGGCTAGTGAGTTTTTCTGTAATACCCGAGTGGGGAATCGTGTTGAAAGCCTTGGCGAGGTCAAAGTAGGCTGTGTGAACCACCTTTCCCTCGTCTATGGCCTTGGTGACTGTCTCGAAGAAATCAACCAGGTTTAGTAGGCATGATATGCCCTTAACAAAGCCAAATTGGGTTGGGTCAAGTGTTTGGAGGTTCCCAATGTCTTTGTTAATGAGTTCCATGATGATGCGCTCCATAGCCTTGCAGACCAGGCTAGTCAGGCTTATGGGGCGATAGTTACCAGGGTCAGTTGTGGCCCCTCCTTTGTGAAGAGGAATAACCATTGCTGTGCGCCATTCTATGGGCACATAGCCTGTGGAGAGGCTGAGGTTGAACAGCGTGTTTAGGTGGGGGGTTAGTTCGTTCTGTAGTTTGTGCAAGACGTAGCTTGGGACACCATCTGGTCCCATTGGCACTGTGTTTTTGGCTTTTGAAAGGGCTGTTTTTACCTCTGCATCTGTGATTTTTGGGACACTACACTTTTCCGGTATTGTTGTGGGCCCTTTTGGAGGTGAGAGGGGGTGAAGTTTGCACTGAATCTATCTGCCAGGATGTTGGCAATATCAGTAGGTTCAGTATATTTGGTGCTATTTTGCACTAGTTCAGTGCATATCTGTGAGTTGCCTCTTAGATTCTTAACATAGCTAAAGAAGGCTTTGTGGTTATCTTTTGAATCCTTGGCTATTTTTCTTTTGAAGTTAGCCTTGGATGATTTCATGAGGGATCTCAGTTTCTTACTGATACTAATCAGGGATGTCTTTCCTTCTTGGGATTTGCTTTTTTTCTGAACTAGTTTCCTCCTTCTATTGTATAGCCTCTTTACTGCAGGGGTCCACCAAACTGGTTTCCTTTTCTTAGAGGAGTGAGTCTTGGTTTTGCTAGGGATGGCATGATCCATGCATCCTTGTAGGTGCTCATAGAGTGCATTTGTAAAGGTTTCTGCATCTTGGGCAGAGTTATCCTTTAGCGTGGGGGCTGTGAAACTTACCACCTCTGTCTTAAGTAAGGTGAAGTTTGCTTTAGAAAAGTTTTTTACTGTGATTTCCTTAGTTGGGGGTGGTGGTGGGGTGTGGACATCCAGAGTGATTAGCTTATGGCCTGATCTAACCAGTGACGGGTTTACCTCCGGTGTGGAACGCCTGTCACCCATGTTGGTGATGACCAGGTCCAATATGTTTTCATCTCTGGTAGGGGAGTTTACTAGCTGATCCAGGGCGTTTTAGTTGATGAATTCCAGGAAGTGCTGGGCCTGGGAATTTGTACTCGAGTAGTTTTGCCAGTGAATGGTAGAGTAATTGAAATCACCCAATATCAGGGTGTTTGGTAGGACCTTCATGTTTTCCAGTGTCTCCAGAAAGGTGAAGTGGTAGTCCTGGGTCATGGAGGGTGATCTGTAGCAGGCCACAATTTGCATTGCAGATTTGCCTGATGTTAGTTGCACATAGATGATCTCAGAGGTATCATGCTGTGCCACTAACCTGGAGTGTAGGTATCCTTGATGAATATGGATACACACCCTCCTTTTGTGTTTCGGTCCGTGTTCTGTGATTGAAATGCGTGGTATGAGTTGTAGCCTGATAGTGCTTGGGTGCTCTCTGGAGCCTTGAACCAGGTCTCAGTTACTGCACAGATGTCAACGTTCTCCATACTGAGGAGTGCTTCGAGCACGTGTATTTTGAGATTTAAACTCCTGGCGTTCAGTAGCATAACCCTCAGTTTTTTGTTAATTGTGCTGTTTACAGAGGTAGGTTTGAATTTTGAAACTTGCTTAAAAAAGGCACTATGGGGGCAGCAAGAGCCTTGGCCAGTATTCAAAAGCCTAGGGGTGACAGGTGCAAGCCATCTCTTGCGAAGCAACGCGGCTTGTCGAGCATGTCATCCCAGGCTGACAGACACTGGATCTCCCTTGAATGACACCAGAAGCTTAGCCAATTGTTGAAATTGATCATTTTTTCTTAATACTGAGGTATCATTCTTGGTGAAGGCAGGATTCTACTCAGGGTCAGGGTCATACCAGCCTGGGCTACATGATCAGAGAGCTCTTCCATGTCTCTTTTCATGTAGTCCAGGAAGGTATGTCTCAGGTCATTCACACCAACATGAACAATGACAAAGTCATATTTGTACTTGTTCTGGAGTGACCTGAGTGCTTGTGTTATGTGGCAGATTCTGGCTCCCGACAGGCAGCTAACAGTAACCTTCTGCTTGTCCAGCCTAGTGAGGGGGACGTCAGTGTGCCTGACTATAGAGTCAGCTATTACTAGTGTGTTAGGTATGTTATTTCACCTTAAGGGCTGTGATTGTGTGGCACACTGATTTTGTGTTTTATGTGTTGTCTGGTTTGTGACGGGAAGTGCAGGTTGTCTGGGTGTCTGCTTTGGAGGTCTCTGATGCTTTTGCAGGTTTTTATTTAGAGCCTCTGAGTATGATTTTGTGTATTTATGTGTATTTTTTGCCAGTGTTGTTTTAGTAGATCTGTGTGCGGCTGGAGTTGTGGTGCAAGTATTAACCTTCTCCTCTTGACTGTCTGTTCCAGTCTTGGGTGGAGACAGCTTAGCTTTCCAGTTTAGCTGTATAATTGCATCTCTAGCATATGTTAGTGTTTTGTGGTAGGAGGAGAGGGTTGTCTGTGTACATGAGGCAGTTGTAACATTGCCTCGGGATACCCAGATTCACCAGCTGGACTGGAAAGTGCACCTGAAGTTGCCCTTTGGTCATGCCTGAATAGAAAGGTGAGCTGCTTAGTCGCTTGGTTGGTGAGGGGTGAATAAAGAGCCTTGCCCTGCTGGGCAATCAGTGTCAGGGTATATTAGTGCTTGCTATTAGGTCTGAGCAAGTGGTGGGCTGTAAGATGCTTTTTGAGTGCTTAGGTTGAGAGTTAGACTAGTTTCAAGGGAAAAACTGAAGAGGAGACTTAGTGGAGCTGGGAATAATTTAATGCCACTGGAAAACAATGTTTGTGTTGCTAATAAATAATATTCACTGAGTCTATGTCTGCAAGAGTGTGACAGAGTCTGTTATTAGTTTGCATAAGGACTTAAAGTCCAAGTCTTTGAATACACTGCTGCGTGTAAAAGTTGGGATACAGTACTCATGCTATAAGAAGGAAGTCATGGGTGAGGGAAAGAAAAAAAAATGTTTATAACTATAATGCTTTTAACGTAAATAATGGTAATTTCACTTTAGTTACTTCTTTCTATTTAACCACATTGAAATGCAAAGCATAGAATAACAGATTTAATGAAACAGAAAACTAATGTTAAACTGCAAATAAAATATATTTATAAGTGACTTGTTGCAAGTTACTGAATAATGTGTATTTTTCAATATGAGATATTGTTTTACACAGCCATTACAGCAGTAGGTGATATTTATGAATATATTCTGATCTTCCAGATATCACTCTATGAATAGAACATTTATTTATTGTTATATAACAGAATTGTCAGGATTTTCAGAATCAAGTAAAAGACTAAGAGAAAAGCAAAAGATAGTAAAGAAGAAGAAGCACGGCATAACTTTGATCAGTTACGCAAACCAACACTTCGTTTACATTATGGAACATGAAACTTGGACAGCAACATTTAAATATTTACAGTGAGTAAACAGAATTCACTTACTGTTATGTTCTTGATAGTATGAATAATGATATTACCAGATTATTTATTATGCAAGTTCTTGCAATATTTTAGCGATGAACCAGAATTTTTCTTTTTTGATTTATTTGAGTCTGACCAAACTGGAATTTCTGGTGATGTTTTAAGTGTGGGGGAAGGCCAACTCATATCTTCTGTGATGGATATACAATTATTATTTTTATAAAGAACATAGCTTCTTCTATGGAGTTGAAAGTTCTTGGTTCATTCTAGTGTTAGATTCTTATTTTTGCAGGATAACCGGTTTGAGCTTTTATATTATTTTGTTACAGCAGATTGCTGAGTGGCCAGCATGTTTTCCCTTTTCAATTATTTTAGAAAATAGTCATTATCAAATCGAATGTTATGTTGACCAAACGTTAAAGGTCCTTTTGCTCAGGCAGTTTTTAGAAAACATTTTTTTCAAGAAATGATAGAAATTTTATTTCAGTGGATCTTGGAGTTGTGAGAACTGGCTCCCTGTAAGTTTAGAAATGTAGGAATCCATGAAGATAAAAAGGTTATCATACCTCCTCCTTCTGTTGTCTCCAGCAAACCAAATATTCTAATATTTCATCTTCGCTCTCTATTCTCCAAATCATCCAGTTTGTTCTGAAGCCAGCTGTGCTGTTTGAGTAAAAGCTCAGTCTGAAGTTCTACTTCTTTAAGCGTGCCATCTACATCTAGTGCTGACTCTATGTCTTTCACTGCTGCTGTTGTATCATTTCCTTCAATATGTTCATTTCATTGAAGCTATTTTCCTTTAAATGATCTAGGTTTCATGGAATCTATCCATTTTCAAAGACAGTTATTGTAACGAAGCTATCAAACGTAGGTCTTTTTTTTCAAAGAAAAGTCAGACTGAGAGTATTTCAAAGTACTCATGTCAGTTTGTCCTCAGTAGATTTTTCCAATGCAGGTTTGACAGGAAAATATTTAAAAATCTCCATAATTTTTGACCACAGATGAAATGGAATGTACTATGGCTGATTACTTAAAATTTATAGTTTAGGTTGATTTTTTCTCCAGTATTTAAAATAGAAAAATGCAGAACTCTGAAAAGTTGCTCTTAGCTCCACCCCAGTACTTGAAATTTCACACAAATAATGTAGAATTTATTCTGGACTCCAGATTATAAAAATTGATAATGCATGCTGACACACTTCTGATGTTATATTTAAGAAATTCCAAGTGTAACATCAAGAAGGTAAACAATCTTTGTTGCATATATTTATTCTATTCATTCTTTGTTTGATTGCATATTAACTGGGTAGATGAGATGGCCTAAAAGGCATTTTTATTTTATGATGGTAATTTTTATTTTAATATAAAGGGATATGTACATATCACAGCACATAAGCCAACAAAGATACATATAATTTGTTATATATCTTAATAAAGCAATACAGATAAATGGAACTATGCCTGGGGCAGTGGCCTTAAGGTTCACATTTATAAGTTGTTGACTCAAATAAGAATATGCAATGTAAGAAGCCTCGAACTGTATAGCCTGTGCTAATCATCAGCAAACATGTATAAAGCCTGAGAAACTATGAGATGATTTTCTGTATTTTTTCACATAGGACCTATATAAACAGGTAAATAAGTTAATGTCAAAGGAAAAAATCAATAATAATGGTTGGTTTATGGAAATGCCTGGCCAAGCATTCCATGTCCTCTAAAGGATTTCTATCCACACGTTGGAGGTTCTTACCTCAAAATTATACATGAGATGACTGCTATCTTGTCAGGCTTGTAATTCTTCCAAGCATGACTACTAGTCATCTGCTAGAACCCATGTACTTAGAGTAGTAAGCGCCACTTGTAATAGCAAAAATGTTACCAATGTACTACAGGGTTCACTGTACTCCCCTCTCCTATTTGGAATCTATTTCTTAAGGCCAACACTCCTAGCCTTAGGATATTTATGTTTGTAGATGACTGCAAATTGAAAGTCATTATTTGATTTTATACTAACTCATAATTCCCCCCAGCACTGGTTAGACCTTGTAAACAATTGGTGCAAGTACAATGATGAAAAAAATGTAATATGGTTAATTTAAAAAAAAATAGAAAACATTTTCACATACCATAAATGTGATATACCCCTCCAGTTAAAGGATCAAGGCAATTATTGTTGATAGTTCCTTATCTTTTGACCATCATGTCTCAACAGTAGTTCAGAAAGTCATCTGTCTGGCACACCTAATTTCCCAAGGCATTTATTTCCTTTATATCCATAGAAGTCTCAGTTCCCCTCTGCTCATAACACATTACCTAGGCAGCCATCATGGGTGCAGCAGGATATCTGTTAGAAGGCCCTATCTCCCTGCTATGCATGTTTGGCAACACTCCAAGGGTTTGGCAAGCAATGGGTGTCAGTAAGGGTATGTCACCACAGGGGTAGCTAGCAATTTTTGCACTTAATGCCATCCCCTGCTATGGCACACCTTCAGAAAAAAGATTTGGAGTGCAAAACCATTTTTTTTCCTTCTTTTAAACTGATTTATAGCAAGAGGTTGCTAAAGTTTATACCATAGATGGAATGGTATAGCGCTCAGTTACGAGTAAAAAAAGAGAGAAAAAAAGTGTTTTCTTCTTTTAAACTGCAGAATGCTTGCTACACTTCTAGCATACAGCTTCCTACAGTTTATACCACACATGAAGTGCGAAGGTGCTTCAGTCCTTATCACAAATACAATGCTAGCATTCAGTTTTTAGTGCTGGTAATGTACTGGAGACCAATTGGCATCTGCTAATCTCTTCTCCTAACACTTTGTGCCCAGAGCAACTGCCCCCTTTGCCCCACTGTAGCTACACCTCTGGGTAAACATCTGAATATGAACTCTCAGATCCCTGCATAACTCTCAACCTCTTTAAGTAAGAAATCTGATAAAAAGCATTAATAATGGGGAGACAAAGGCCAAAAATAGGGACAATTTTTAAACTTAGGGACACAAGTGGACAGTGGTCTCACCTTTGATAACCACATCGCCACAACAGTCAGAAAATCCTTCTATGTGGCACACCTCATTACTAAGGGGTTCTCATCCAGAAAAATGTAGGTCATTGCCCCACTGTACTCATACCTCATTAGACCCATTATAGAGTACAATGACCCATTTGGTATTTACCTCACAAGACATCTGCAACAGCTAGAAAGGCCGCAGAAATACCTCACTAAAAGAATCACAGGCCTAAAGCAGATGCCCTATGCTGACCATCTAAAAAACTCCAGCTATATTCTGTGACATATCATCTACTCAGAGGTGATCTCTGCTTAACATACCAGGCCATGTGAAAACCCTGAGCTGTTGGACATGCTCCATTTAAAGAAATCCCAATCCCTCAGAGCCACACGCTCCAGGGATCTAAACCTTGAAATCACAATAAACAAAACATGCTGGAGGGATAGGTTCCTGACCCAGAGACTCCCCGTACTCTGGAATAGACTGCCCATACATGTCAAGCAGAGCGCCTCCTTGGCCCTCTTCAAAAGGAACCTTGATGATTGGATGGGAGATAGGAAAGTCACCCTGGGCATCATGTCAGTCGCCCTGCAAGACAGGGGTCCAGGGAAGTAAATATTGTGGGAAGAAATATCCAGGGAATTGTTATGGCTAGGCTTGTATAGGCCCTAGGGCTGATAGCCTAGTACCAACCTATGACCTATGAACCTATAAATATTGCTCTTACAAATTTAGAAGGTTGATAGAATAACAGGTTTTGCATTAACATGAATTTTCTGATGGTAAGAATTCTGAAACTCAAATATCTGTCATTATTTTCTGACTTCGATCCTCAATGATTTGGCAGAAAAAACAATTTTTTATGAGAAATAGACCAAAAAATATGAGGCAAAAATCTGGATAGTTGAGAGGCATGCGATCCATGTTTTCTCTTAGAAAATCACTGATAGCATGATTTCTACATGTGTACCTGCAGGAATATCATTTTTAGCAAGTTTCTCTTTTCTATGGGATTATGTGACCATGAAGTTAGTACATGTAAGTAAGACAATGTGAAAGTTAAATCACCACCACCACCACCACCACCCCCCCCCGGGAGGAGAAGCATGAGGAAGAGCAAGAATAAAAAGGATTTTGTTAAATGTCTTACTAAGTTAAAAGTTTGACTGTCTGTTTTCATCAAGCTTTGTCAGGTTTTAACTCAGTGAGGCATAAGAGAAGCAGATGAAAGTTATACTTAACAATATGGGTCTAGAAAGTACAAACTGACAAAATGCAGGAGAAATTGGAAGATCTTTACTCCTCTAATCTGAGAAAGTCCGTTTTTCAAATGCGGTCTACCAAAATATTATTTAAAAATAAATTACACTATTCCCTTTCCAGAGTGTGATCTTCTAAAGCAACCCTGCAGAATGTGTGTTGTGGTAAAAAACTTCCCTACCTGAAAAGTTGTATGCAGTTCCAGTTTGTGTGGTGGCTCTAAGTCACCTGCCAAAACTGAGTGTATTATGATTTAAACTCATTTCAGTGTTGACCATCACAAGCAGCAGCCTCTGCCTTTCACAGACAGCACAAGCATACACATTAGTTCTTCTTGGTGTCTCTGATTTTGCCTCATATTTTTGCCCTGTCCCTCATACAATTTTTGACTTTCTGGTAAATTGCTGAGGAATGCATTCAATGAGTAAAGCCAGGCACTTTAATTTCATACTTCTTATTGGCCAAAACATGTATGTTTATGCAAAACATATTCTAGTAACTCTTTCAAGTAAATAAGAGTAATATTTAAAATTGTCAGTTATTTTGGTACTTTGTCTCACCATTGTTTTTGACTTTGTAGAATTCTTGAGCATAAACGATGAGATGTATGGTTAGACACACTGCTAAGAACCAATTTGCCCTCTTTCCAGTGAGTCTGAAGCATTTAAACAAATGCCAGAATTGCAGCCTGCTGAATGGCTTTGGAATTCTTGTGCCATTGAACTATAGCTACACAGAATCAATGTGGAGGAGGAGAAGGCAACTACACACAACACAAAACCAGTCTCACATAATGCTACCACACCACTGAATCAAACACATAAACACACAAAGACATACTCGGAGGCTCTGAGTAAAAATTTACCTAAACAGCAGAGGCCTCCAAAGCAGACACCCAAACAACTGCTACCTCAAGACACCCCACAAGCAACACATGAACCACAAAAGCAGTGTGCAAAGCAGTCACAGCCCTTAAGGCCAAATACAACACCAAACATACTTGTCATAGGTGACTCCATAGTCAGACACACTGACGTCCCACTCACCAGGCTGATCAAGGAGAGGGTCACAGTAAGCTGCCTATCGGGCGCTAGAATCCGCCACATAACACAAGCACTCGGGTCACTCCACGGCAAGTACAAATATGACACAGTCATTGTCCATGCTGGTGTGAATGACCTGAGACGTACCTCCCTGGACTACATGAAAAGAGACATAGAGGAACTCTCTGATTATGTAGCCCAGGCAGGTATGACCCTAACCCTGAGCAGTATCCTTCCTTCACCAAGAATGATGCCACAATATAGAGACAAGATGATCAGCTTTAACAATTGGCTTAATGTCTGGTGTCATTCAAAGGGGATCCAGTGTCTGTCTGCCTGGGATGACATGCTTGACAAGCCACGCTGCTTCGCAAGGGATGGCTTGCACCTGTCACCCCTGGGATTCCGGATATTGGCTAAGGCTCTTGCCACTCCCATAGTGCCTTTTTTAGGCAAGGCTCAAATTCTAAACCTACCACCCTAGAAAACAAAAATGGAAAGAAACTGAGGGTAATGCTGCTCAATGCCAAAAGTCTAAATCTCAAAATGCACGCACTCGAGGCCCTTCTCAGTATGGAGAACATCGATGTCTGTGCTGTAACTGAAACCTGGTTCAAGGCTCCTGAGAGCACCCCGGCACTATTAGGTTTTACCTCATATCATGCGTTCCGGCCCCAAAACCCGGACCACACCACAAAAGGATGGGGTGTATCCATATTCATAAAGGATACCCACACCTCCAGGTTGGTGGCAACACGAAGCTTCGGAAACCATCCAGGTGCAACTAACCATAGGCAAAACTGCTCTACAAATTGTAGCATGCTACAGGCCACCCTCTCAAACTCAGGAACCCCACACAGCCTTCCTGAAGACACTGGAGGGTATAAATGTATCTCCAAACACCATCATATTGGGTGACTTCAACTACCCAAATATAGACTGGGAACATTACTCAAGCCCTAACTTTCTAGCCCAACGGTTCCTGGAGTTCATAAATTCAAATGCCATGGAACAGCTAGTCACTGTTCCCACAAGAGGAGAAAATATACTAGATCTCATTATCACAAACATGGGGACAAAATGCTCCACACGAAGTATATCCCTCATTGGTGAGATCTGATCATAAACTAATCTCACTGGAAATCCACATCCCGCCCCACCCCAAACAAAAGACCACAGTGAAGAACTTCTCTAAAGCAAACTTCACACTACTCAAGACTGGTGTGGTATCCTTCAAGGCCCCTGAGACAGTGGAAACCACAACCCAAGCTGCGGAAGCCCTTACAAATGCCTTCTATGAACACCTCCAGGATTGCATGGATCAGGCAATCACAAATAAAACCAAGACTCTTTCCACAAAGGGCAAACGTCCAGTCTGGTGGACCCCAGCCATTAACAAACTTTACAATAAGAGGAGAAAGCTATTACATGATAGAACAAAATCCATAAAAGGGAACTCACCCCTGATCATTATTAGTAAAAAAATACGAGCACTCATAAAATCAACTAAGGCCAATTTTGAGAGAAAAATTGCCATGGATTCAAAGGACAATCATAAGGCCTTTTTCAGCTATGTTAGGAATCTGGGAGGAAACCCCAGATATGCTCAGAATTAGTCCAAAATGATACAAAAATCACTGAACCCACAGACATTGCCAACATACTGGCAGACAGGTTCAGTGCAAACTTCACCCCCCTCTCCCCCCCTAAAGGAGAGATAACTATCCCAGCGGATTGTAGCCTCCCAGACATCTCAAATGCGCAGGTGAAAGCTGCTCTCTCTAAAGCTAAAAACACAGCATCAATGGGACCGGATGGTGTCCCCGGCTGTGTGCTACACGAGCTAAATGAGGAATTAAACCCGCACATAAGGCAGCTGTTTAATCTCAGCCTTACCACAGGATACGTGCCCAAGGAGTGGCGTATGGCAACTGTGGTCCCACTCCACAAAGGCGGTGCCTCTACGGACCCTGATAATTACCGCCCCATAAGCTTAACAAGTCTAGTCTGCAAAGCTATGGAGAGGATCATAATGGAGCTCATAAACAAAGATATAGGGGACTTGCAGACATTGGACCCGACCCAGTTTGGCTTCGTCAAGAGAAGATCATGCCTTTTGAACTTGGTCGACTTCTTCGAAACAGTCACCAAGGCCATTGATGAGGGAAAGGCAGTCCATACAGCCTACCTTGACCTTGCAAAGGCTTTCGACACAATACCCCACTCGGGTATTGTAGAAAAACTTACCAGCTTAAATGTAAACCCATATGTCACAAGATGGGTTGCAAACTGGCTTAAGGACAGAACCCACAGGGTTAGAGTTGCTGGCGCTATATCAGACTCCAAGCCGGTCACAAGTGGTGTCCCACAGGGCTCGGTCCTTGGCCCCTATTGTTCGGCATCTACTTTTCAGAAGTACAGGCCAACATGGGAGGACTTTGGCTGACAAAGTTTGCAGACGACTGCAAACTGGGCGCCATAGTGGAAAGTGCATCGGACACGGATATCCTTCAGAAGGGACTCACAGAAACAGATAGCTGGTGCCAGAGCCATGGCCTGAAGTTAAACGCCAAAAAATGTATAGTCATACCCTTCGGGAAAAACAAGGTAACCCCAAGCTACCATATAGGTGGCAATCCACTAAGCACAGAAGAGGTTATCAGGGACCTGGGGACCCAGGTTGACAGTGGCCTTTCTTTTGACACTCACGTTGCTAAAGTGGTTAGAAAGACCTTCTACATTGCCCACCTGATCATGAAGGGATTCACATCCAGATCTAGTGAGGTCATTGTTCCCCTGTACTCTTCACTTATCAGACCAATGATTGAGTACAATGCCCCATTCGGGATGTATTTCGCCCGACATCTGCAGCAATTGGGGAGACCCCAAAAGTTTCTCACCAAAAGGATAAAGGGACTCCAAAATCTGTCATATGCTGCCAGATTGAAGAAACTCCAGCTCTATTCAGTCGCATACCATCTGCTCAGAGGTGACATGTGCCTGGCATACAAGGCCATGTCCAACCCAGAATTAATGGACATGCTCCACCTCAAAAAATCCAAATCCACCAAAACCACTAGAGCAAGTGACTTAAACCTTAGCACGGATATAAATAGGACATGCTGGAGGGATAGATTTATCACTCAGAGACTCCCTATGCTGTGGAATAGAGTCCCAGTCCATGTGAGGCAGAGCACCTCGCTGGCTCTGTTCAAGAGAAATCTTGACCTGTGGATGGGAGATCGTAGGTTTACCCCGGGAATCATCTCTGTGTCACTGCTGGACAGAGGCACAACAAACTAATGGGTACAGTATTTTTTCATATAAGGGGTGGCGTAAGCCACAAAAATTCGGGCTAGGCTTATAAATGCCTTGGGGCAGATAGCCTAGTATAAACCTATGAACCTATGAACCTATGTAATTTATTTCCTTATTAACTGGGTAATTTAAGTCTTAGACCTTTTTTAGCCACATCGCAAGTCACTAGGACAAATATATAGCTGAATAAGCCCAGAGTTGGATAGATAGACAGACAGATAGACAGACATAGATAGATAGATAGATAGATAGATAGATAGATAGATAGATAGATAGATAGATAGATAGATAGAGACACAGCCGATCCCCAGTAGCATTCTTCATTGGGATAAGATAGAAACTAATCATGAATGTTTTGCCAGGCCATCACATTAACTCTCACACGTCATGCACATCTACTGGAAATTTGGAGGAATATGACCTACTGCAGGTTTTATGTTATAGAAGGAAATGAGTAGCTGGCAAAACCCATGTAGATACAGGGAGGATATGTAGACTCCACACAAAAAATTCCCCAGCCAAGAACTGAATAGGAAAAATCAAACACAGCAAAATCTGTCCTGTCTGCCACTGTGCTACTAACATATATGAAGCATTCAGAATAGCTAGTCATCAACTATATTTTTGGGATATATGGAAATTAGACACTCAAGAGAAAACCCATGCAGCTTTAAAGACAACTTGCAAAATCCAGAAAGATAATGATCAGAAATCAGAAATAAGCCTTGTACTCTGACAAGTATGATGCAAAAACTTTAGTCACAGACTCACCTTGCTTGCCACACCCACACAGCAAAATAAATACATACATACATACACAACCATGTTTGCTTCACAAGAAAAATTATCAAATCAGATATACAGTCTGTGCCTGTCCAAATCAACATCTGTAAGATGAGACATCCTTTGCTGGTAGGTTTAAACTTTCCAAGGACAATATACACAAACACAGTCATCAACATCATAACTGCAATGCTGCAGACTACAGGTTCTGAATCAGTCCATCCAATTAAGCCTAATATTCAGAGTTTAGAAAGTGTATCTGTCCTTGTTAAAACATTTATTTGATATTCTAAATTTTGGAACTAGGCAGTAATACCTCCTGAAGTTTTAAGAAAAATATTCAGTTTTGATCACAAGATGGCAGAGTTGATCTGCTTTACATAAACTGAGCTTCTGCACACTGAAATAAAATAATAATGGTTCTGCCAAAGCAAGTGTTCCATGAAAAGTACAAGATCCCAGTCTTGATTATATTGTAAAAAGAATCATTCATTATTTTATAATGTATAAAAACTGGGCTTTCTAATTCTAACAATGAATGCTCTCTGACTTATCTTTGATTTAAAAGTATTGTACTGGAATTAAGGTGCAGCATTTCACGAGTTATGCTTCATTGATAGCACCGTGCGACACGTTGATATGAGGCAAAACTAAGGTCTGCAAAAGTTAATTTATTTTTACAACTGAGTAGGCAAAAATTGCATTTTCTTCATATTTGTAAGTATGCTCTTTGCTTGCATTTAAAAGAATAGTAAATATTAAATCCTTTCCAATTAGTCCATATTTGGCTACTCGTTAAGGAAAGTCTGGTCTTTTCTAAATTTCTTCACTTGTGTAATAGCACTGCATGTAATATTTTCAAAAACTATTTAATTAAATAAAAACTTCTGCATTCAAAAACAAACATATTAGTCAGAAGTGACAAGGGTCAGAGGCTGCCTGAAAAATATATCCCAGTTTGTATTCTGGATATCAATAAAATAGAGATTAAAGTGTCTTTTTGTAAAAAAATACGTGCATTTTCTTTAGAATAATTGTTAAAATTGTGATAGTCTCATAATGAGTGAACAAAATAAAAAAGCACATTAAAACTAACGTAATTTTAAAGACATGACTATGAGGACATGCATGGAGCACAACAATTGCTGCATGTAACCCTACATATACAGATGCTAGAGAAAATCACCATCCCAGCTGAAAAAAGAACACCACTTTATATAACTAAATCAACTAGGAGGTAGGCTGAAATGCATTTTAGGTCAATATAAGGCAGTGTCAGGGAAATAAAAGACCAGCTGGTACTGTGCATGTTCATAGGTAAGTATTAGGCTGATTACTCTTATGGACCATTTTAAGCCTAGTTAGTTTCCCTTGGTGAGAATCAAACCCTGTAATTTTTTGTCTCTTAGGCAATCTCCAACCCCAAGAGGTGTGTGTGTGTGTGTGTGTGTGTGTGTGTGTGTGTGTGTGTGTGTGTGTGTGTGCGTGCGTGCGTGCGTGTGTGTGTGTGTGTGTGTGTGTGTGTGTGTGTGTGTGTGCATGTGCATGCTCAAGGAGGTGTGTGTGTGTGTGTGTGTGTGTGTGTGTGTGTGTGTGTGTGTGGGTGTGCTTATGTGAGTGTGTGTGTGTGTGTGTGTGTGTGTGTGTGTGTGTGTGTGTGTGTGCGTGTGTGCGTGTGTGTGTGTGTGCGTGTGTGTGTTTGTATGCATGGCATGTGTCCGTGTGGGTTTGTGTCTGTAAATCTTGGTGGGGACACATTATTATACTCTTATAAGACTACAACATGCACATGCGCTCATAAATGAAAAGAATTTTTATGCATAATTTAAAAGAGAAGGAAAAATAATTAAAAAAAATATGATATAATATTATGTCTCATTTAAACTCATGACAAATATGGATATAATGCTGAAGAATGTTATATATTCATTCTGTAAACTAATTGAAGATAAAAGCAGTTAACCATTACTGAGACAGATG
Organism: Protopterus annectens; assembly: GCF_019279795.1. Taxonomy (NCBI): domain Eukaryota; kingdom Metazoa; phylum Chordata; order Ceratodontiformes; family Protopteridae; genus Protopterus; species Protopterus annectens. The sequence continues at coordinate 26,991,127 of NC_056729.1, forward strand.
CCAAAACACAACAATCTTACTAGTGCCTTATAGATAAAGATAATATCCAGGGGTTCATTGTGGTTTGCCATGCTATTTCTGTTCACATCAATGGGACAGAATGGGACAGGCAGGCCGTTGACGTAATAATGGTGTGCTTATTACAAAATTAAAGAATACTGTCACAGAGTGGTATAAGGCCAGGCTGGCAAAAGATTAAGGGAGTTTTAAGGCCCCAAAGAGAGTCATGGAATGCTTGAAGACATAAAATAATGAACATTGAAATCTGCATTGTTCTGAAACACACAACATAAAGCAAAGCAAGTAAAAGCTACATCATCTGCACAATTGTAAAATAATGGCATAATGTATCCCATAATGATGGATCTAATGACATAGAACAAGGATGAATGATTAAGTTTTAGTCATCCATTGATTCAAGGCCACTGAATATCAAATAGAACAAATGTTATGCATGAAAAAATTGAAGATAAATGTAATGAAAAAAAAAACTGGACTGAACTACAGCAAGCAAATATAGTGATGAAAAGAAGAAGTGTACTCTTCAAAATATACAACAGGTGAAGTGTTATCTGGTATAAGTATATTGATGCTATGGCAACCAGAAAGGGGAAGAGGGATGACTGAATGATGTCAAAAAGGTCAGTGCCATAAATATCCACTTTTATAATAGGTATTTAGAAGCATGCCTCTGCTACCACTCTGGTCATTAATGTTAGTGAATTGTTACTGAATCATTACTAGAACTGCAAACAGACATTATCTGTTCTCCACTAATGCCCACCTTTATGATGAAGTCAATTATTTTTTGTCAGAAGGGCTTGTTAGCGTAGTACAAACTTCCTACTCAGTCAAGAACTGATTTTAACAGACAGAGCCTCTAGGAAAATCTAACCATCAACCCCCACACTCCAGCAGATAGAAGTGTGAAACCTTTACAGACAAGTAAAAAAACTTTTTAGCAAACAAACACAAAAAAAAAAAAAAAACTGTTATGAAGCAAAACATTTTAAAAGCAAGTAAGGGACAGAACAGTAGTTAAAAAGTTAATAGGAGTTAAGACAGGGGTGATACGATGACTATAAAAAGTAATCTTTGGAGACACATTTTGAAAGATGAGAAAATTTCTTGTTTCTGAAAAGAGCTGATTAATAAGATCACCGATTCCACTCACAGAACACAAAAAACACTTTCATTGCCCAGGGCTTGATTAGATGGAAGATCAGTTGTGTCCCACTCTCTGACAAGTAGGGAGAGAGAGAGAGAGAGAGAAAGAGTGAGAGAGTGGTGTCCTAACAATTCTATGGGCATGGTAATAGCTACAGAGATACAGCTGTCCCCCTTTGAAGTTAATACAACCCTAATATAAACAAAAGGCCATATTCAATAAAGCATACATGGTCCATTTATGTGCGATACACACATGATAGCAAACTGTTTTAGATTCCATGCAGAGCCACAAAAACAAGGTAAGCACCGTGGCATGCTAATAATAGCATAAGCAGCTGACTCGTATGTTAATCAGCCAATCCAAGATGGAGGACCTATTCAATAAGCTACAACGCAACCATGTAGACTCATTGTTGGTTTTCCCTGTGAATTTCAAAACCTATTGGAATTCAGCCATGGAAAGGAGTGTACACAGAAACAATGTTAGGGGCTGCTGTTGCTTTAATGCATGTGTATGTGCAACAGGCTAAAGTATGTGTTGCTGGCCTGCTGCTGCTGATAATACACCATGGCCAAGAAGGAGAAGAGTTTTCAGACCCTGGTTAACTTATCACAATTTACATGATGTGCACTGCAGGGTGGATAAAGACATACTACAGGAACTCTTCAACTTCTGTTGTCCTCAACTCAGAGCCAGGGCAAACCAAGGGGAACCCATCCCACTGGAGACAAAAGTATGTGTACCATTTAGAATCTTAACTACAGGTACATTTCAGAGACCAAGAGGAGGCATGCTGTGGGTGCCACAGGCATCATCATCTAGAACCTCGATCATTTCCTGAATTCTATGCTCCAACATGCCAGTGACCACATATATTTTCTACATAATCCTGAGGACAGGGGCAGAAATATGCAGGAGTGCTCTCCTGTAGCACACTACCCTAAAGTACTGGATGCCATATATTGCACACATTTAGAAATTAAGGCACCACCCAGTGAACAAGGAAGGCTCTACATAAATAGAAAGGGCTTCCACTCTATTAACTGCTAAGTCATGTGTAATGCCAAGGAAATCATCTTGAACGTGTGTGCTGGCAACCCAGGCAGTTATGACTCACATATCTGGTATACAACCCAACTGTATCAGATGTTCACTGGGAGTAAATCCCACAGGGTCATTTACTGGGGGATGCAGGTTATGCACTGGAACCATGACTGATGATGCCCTTCAGAAAATGTACACATACCTGCTGAAGAATGCCATAATGAGGCACACCCTCAAACCAGATATATCATAGAGCACGTGTTTGGGCTGCTGAAGTTGGGGTTCCAGTGCCTGGATACATTTGGGGGAGCCTTGCAGTACAATCCACGTACATGTACTGAAATATTTACTGTATGTGCCATGCTGCACAACATCATCCTGAGAAAACAACTTCAGCAGGATCAACAAGGGGAAGGGGCACACATCCCACCATCAATGGCAGGGTCACCACAGCCACACACAGTTGAAGCATCAGAGGGAAAAACCAGCAACTTCTGTGGGTGTAGGCAGACATAGGCATGCTCAATATGCACTTGCATTAGCTAAGAGACGATGCATATTCTACTCACTCACCAAGGGGCTAAAACCTTCATCCTACGCACATATAGTAACAATGATGCCAGGAAATGCTCACAACCTTTACCTACCCATGTAATGCATAGGTACTGCTTGCATCAGACAGAATCAGCCCTGAACTAAAACTTTTGCAACTGCTGGATTTACAAGGTAAGTGTTGAATCTGGAGTGTATTGTGTAATAAAAAGAATGACTGGCATATCCTTGCATGTTGTTACTTGGTAATGTAAGCAAATAAAAGGTGAGTGACTTGTACAGAAATGAGCTTAATATGTGTCAGCAGAGCCTTATTTGACTTATATGTGTCCATTATTATGTAGTAGGCCTCAGGCATCAAAGATTCATGCAGCCGTACCTCTCAAAAATACTGCAAGTCACCGCATGCCCTCTGTTTATCACCAAACATTTGTACTACAAAATCATTAAAGTGAGAAATTATAATATAATGAGGCACATTTCAGTTTCAGATTTCACAGCCCTCACAAGATCATTAACAATACTAATGCAAAAAAGTGTGATGGTAACTTTCTAAGACCAATATAAGTCAAAGGTACAACTAACAATTCAGCATCACAAACTCAGATAAACGAAGCACTAAGACAGCTATGCACTCTGAGTATCAGACACAAAGTTTATGTATCCCTGAATCCAAAAGATAGCAAACAGGGATATGGTGCAGTTATTGTCACTTGCACAGGGTGTTGTGGGGTGGGGAGGCAGGAAGATTAGGCTGACAAAAAAGGTCAGTGAGTGTGTGTGAGTAAGAAAGAGAAACAGGGAGACATTTGGCTAAAGTAACAAATGACCAATCAGACAAAATGAGTTTTAAGCTTCATGGCTGAACCACATAACTGTTGTGTGTGTGTCTGCATGGGTCCTCCAGGAGAAACTGGTGTGTGAGTGTCTGCATGAACACAGCCAAGTTCTGTACTAGCTCTACATCTTGGCATGAAGGATAGGTGTAAGTCATGCAAGGTAGAGAAGGCAGTTCATTTCTATTGTACCCAAACAGAAAGGGAGCATGTTGCCTAAGAGCTTCCACAATGACCTGATTCTCAGGGTTACTGAAGGGTGGTTTTCAGGGACTGAGCTGTCTGGCTGCCATAGTGCTAACTGTCCTAAAACACAACAGAAGGATAATACACACAAGTATAACATAACTGAAAACTACCTGTTCCTAGGTAAAACAGAAAAGGTAGCATTTCAGTAACATAAAACAGTCTAATTATTTGAAATATGAACAACAAGAATTGTGTGGTTGTAACATATTGCATTCACGCACAAATCAAGGCTGGATGCAAAACAAGGGAGAGTAACAATAACAATATATTATTGTTTGTGCTAAAACAGAAATGTAGCTTTGCTTTCCCACCCCCAAAAGAACAGGTAAATTACACATTTTGCTAAGAAACCATCGGTGAAATGCTAAAAGTGCTATTAACTGAACTATCCCTGAAACGTGCACAGATTTAATACAGAACATTCCATTTAAGCTATTGCCAGTTATGTATACCTAAAATGCCCTGACAAACATGCCCATGCCATCAGTACACTTCTAAGTATTGCATTCAAATAACTGTAGCATTTGTTAATTAATATATTTATATAAATATAAAACAGATTTTTCTTAAATGACATTTCAGCATCTGCAGTATATAGCTGACAAATGTAACCATAACTTTTCAAGTTCAATAGTTTTTTGTGCAGCTATATCCCAAAGTAATAGTCTCTCCTGTGTTCTCTACATAAACAAGTCTCCTTATATCAAGGTTCCCTACCTACACTTGCCTTTTTATGGTATAGATTCAGGGCTGTTAGCACAGTGAAGATGCAAATGAGGTGTGAACTCATTAGAATTGCTGAATCCCAAACTTTTGGCTCCATGTATCAGATATAAACATAGTGCAGGCACTCCCTCAGTGTTTGTTGCTAATGGATTGCAACTGTGAATGACTACTGGTAGAGAGAAAGAAAACACAATAGCAATGCATACTGCCCTACCTCCAGTGGGTGTGTCAGGTTAAACTTACAAAGTGTATATAAGTAATTTATCAAGGTCAGAAATGTAAGTAAGCAGCACACAATTCACATGTTCTGTTCATTAATATCCAACCTCCCCTTCATTTGTTGACAACTTACTATTATTGCCATTTAATATCCTAACACATTTTAAGTACAAGAATATAGAATGCCTTACATACTGCATGTCTCAGATTACTGGTTAGATAAAGGATGAGCAACAAACACAGAGAGGTAAGGCAGAGCTGCATTGTCTTAAATGGTTGTGTGATCACTTAGTGCACTACTCTGAAATGTAGACATGTACAAATAACCGTTATGTGGTTTCTTAGTACTGTGGATGATGCTGCAGTTGGCTGCATGCAGAATGATTTCAGTTCCCTGCTGCAAAGCTGTTTGTGTGGCAAAGAGGGATAAGGCACCCTTACTGTGTTCTGAAGGTTCATTGGAATGAGAGTTAAAGTCCAAACCTATGTAGAAATATTTTATGCGTATTAACAAACAGTTTATATCATAGACTGATTTTCATCATTTCAACTACTTTCTCCTTTTATTTAAATTTTTTTGGCCATCATTTATGTAGCGAACAGCTTAGCATAAACAAGAAAAACAGAGAAGATGAATGTCAGGTTTAGTTGTGCTTATCTTGCTTACTTGATACTTAGCAGTGTGCAAACTAGACTAGTGGTCCACACAGGAAGCAGACAGAAAACCTGCAGAACCCCTGCAGACAGAGTGTTTGTAAATATGCAAAGGTCAAAAAAATACATTGATTGTTGTAATTTTTGCTTTCAATTCTGCAATGCCTCTAAATGGCATTGAGCAGTGGTTAACAAGGTTCCCTAATAGCTGCAGTCATGGAACATCTGCAGGCAGGGTGCAGGCAGCTAACAATTGAAAACAGATGCATTGAATTCATTCTGTTGGACACCACGCAAACACACTAAGCAGCATTGATCAGCAGCTAACACAGGGAACTTAATAATGAGTAAGAAATTATATAACTGTCATGTAACTACTCCTGTGGCAGCAGGTGTAAGTGTAGGGCTGGAGTACAGATGGTCCTGGGTTCTAGTACAGGGTGTGCAGTCTATTTTTACTGCTAAATATAGGCAAGACTGGTATGTATAATGCTCTTCTGTTCTTTACTGTTCTTTCCCTACCTAATGCTGGCATAGAGTTCAGTCAACATGCTCATGCTGCTCGAATGGAGAGAGTGAGGGAAGCAAGTGGTAAGTATGTAATACAAGAGAAGTATTATTGTAGCTTTAATAGTTAAAGAGAGATTTTTGTATATAAAGATATATATATATATATATATATATATATATATATATACATACATATAAATAGTTGTCACAAGTTAAGCATACACAGCAGCACATGTACTATAAAGAATTCATGTCATTGCATTATCATTTAAAAGTATTAGATACACCTGGATTAAAACCCAGTATCATCTAAACTCAAAAATAAGTGTGCTAATGCATTTACACATGCTGCCACAGATTCAGCTAAGCTGCACATGTGTTTCAGAGACTCAATATTAACTGTCAGACTTTTAGCAATCTGACTCACATTTGTGGACTGCTTAACTACTCAGAAACAGGGAAAGGAATGGAAATGTGTACCCATGAACTACCACATAGAGGGTAGTCTACTTAACACCGAAAGTGTGATAAGAGACCTTGGGACACAGGTGGACAGTAGTCTCTCCTTTGATAATCACATTGCCACAGTAGTCAGGAAATGCTTCTAAGTGGAACACCTCATCACAAAAGGTTTCTCATCCAGGAAAAAATAGGTCATTGTTTCCCTCTACTCATCACTCATTAGACCCATTATAGAGTGCAACGCACCTTACCCTCATCTACAGCTTTGGTGACCACTTCAAAGAAGTCTATCAGGTTTAGAAGACATGATCTACCTTTTACAAACCTGAACTGGGTAGGGTCCAGAGTTTGGAGATTACCAATGTCATTGTTTATAAGTTCCATGATGATACACTCCATAACCTCACAAACCAGGCTCATCAGGCTAATGGGGCGGTAGTTCCCAGGGTCCGTGGTGGCTCCCCCTTTGTGGAGTGGAATAACTGTTGCTGTACGCCATTCAGTGGGCACAAAGCCTGAGGAGAGGCTATGATTAAACATGGTACTTAGGTAGGGTGCCAGTACATTCTGTAGTTCATGTAGAGCACAGCCTGGGATGTTGTCAGGTCCCATGGATGCTGTGTTCTTGGTTTGGAGAGTGTGTTTTTACCTGTGCAGCCATGATTACAGGTACTTTTCAGTCTTCAGGTATAGAAATGGGCTCTTTAGGGGATGAGAGAGGGGTAAAGTTAGCACTGAACCTATCTGCCAGGATGTTGGCAATATCAGTTGGTTCTGTATATTTAGTGCCATTGTGCTGTAACTCAGAGCAGATCTGAGTGTTGCCATTGAGATTCTTGACATAGCTATAGAATGCTTTGTGATTGTCTTTAGAATCAGTGGCGATTTTGTTTTCGTAACTAGCTTTGGAGGATTTTTTGAGGGATCTCAGCTTCTTACTGAGGGTGACCACAGAGTTCATCCAATCATGGGATTTTACTCTTTTTTGCAACAGTTTCTTTCTTCTGTTGTAGAGTTTGTTTATAGCAGGGGACTACCAAATTGGCTTCCTTTTTTGCAGGATAGCATCTTGGTTCTTTTAGGGATTGCACGATCCATGCACTCGTGTAAGTGCTTATAAAGTGCAATTGTATAGGATTCAGCAGTCATATCTCTATTGTCTGTCAGCATGGGTGTTGTGAAGTTTGCCACTTCTATCTTAAGAAGCGTGAAGAAATTTTTTACGGTGGTTTCCCTTATGGGGAGTGGGGCTGGGATGTGGATGTCTAAGGTGATTTGTTTGTGGTCGGAACTGAACAACGAGGAATTGAACTCTGGTGTGGAACACTGGTTGCCCATGTTGATAATGACCAGGTCTAGGATATTGCTGCCCCTGGTGGGGGTGTTGATAAGTTGATCCAAGGCATTGGAATTTATGAATTCCAGAAAACGTTGAGCACAAGAATTGGCACACAAGTAGTTTTCCCAGTTAATGGTGGGGTAGTTGAAATCGCCCATTATTAGGGTGTTAGGTTGTACCCTAATATTTTCCAGTGTATCAAGAAATGAGGAGTGGGAATCCTGGGGCATGGTGGGTGATCTGTACCAAGCCACAATTTGCATTGCGGTCTTGCCCAGAGTTAGTTGCACTTGGATAATCTCAGATGCATTATGCTGAGCAACTAGCCTGGAGGTGTGGGTATCCTTAATGAATATGGACACGCCTCCTCCTTTAGTGCTTCAGTCCAAGTTAGGTGGCCGAAAGGTGTGGTATGAATTATAGTCTGGTAATGCAGGGGTGCTCTCTGGAGCCCTGAACCAGATCTCTGTCACTGCACAGATGTCGATGTTCTCCATTTTAAGGAGTGCCTCAAGTGAGTGCATTTTGAGGTTTAGACTTCTAGCATTGAGTAGCATTACCCTCAGATTTTTCTTGCTTGTACATATACATGCCTCATGTACACAGACAACCCTCTCCTCCTACCACCCAACACTACAACCTGTGAGAGATGCACTTATATAACCAAATTAGAAGCAAAGCTCTCTTCACCCAAGACTGGACTAGACAGTCAAGAGGAGAAGGTAAATATTGCACCACACCACACTCATCACATAGTCCCTCAAAACCTACACCACCAAAACACACACATAGAAACACAAAACAGACACCTATATTCGTGGAGGCTCTCAAAAAAAAATCTACCCAAGCAACAGGGACCTCCACAGCAGAAATGCAAGCAACCTGCACCCCCCAACACAACCCAAATGACACACATCCCACAAACTCAGTGTGCCACTCAACCACAGCCCATAAGGCATAACAATGTACCTAACATTCTAGTCATAGGTGACTCTATAGTCAGGCACACTGATGTTCCACTCACCAGGCTAAACAAGGAGAAAGTCACTGTCAGCTGCCTGTCAGGTGCCAGGATCCGCCACATAATGCATGCACTCAGGTCACTCCACAGCAATTACAAATATGACTCTGTCATTGTCCATGTTGGTGTGAATGACCTGAGACGTATCTCCCTGGACTACATGAAAAGAGACATGGAGGAGCTTTCTGATCTTGTAGCTCAGGCAGGTATGACCCTAGCCCTGAGTAGCATCCTGCCATCACCCAGAATGATACCACAGTACAAAGACAAAATGATTGACTTCAAAAATTGGCTAAGCTTCTGGTGTCATTCTAAGGGGATCCAGTATCTGTCTGCCTGGGATGACATGATCGACAAACCACGATGCTTTGCCAGAGATGGCCTGCACCTGTCGCCCTTGGGATTCTGGATACTGGCTAAGGCTCTTGCCACCCCTATAGTGCCTTTTTTAGGCAATGTTCCAGAGACCAAATTACCACCATAACAGCTATAAATAAATGCAATCTGAGGTTCATGCTACTCAATGCTAGAAGTCTAAATCTCAAGATGCACTTGCTCAAAGCACTCCTCAAAATGGAGTACATCGACATTTGTATTGCAATGGAGACCTGGTTTAAAGCAGCAGAAAGCACCTCTGCACTACCAGGCTATAAATCATTCCACACCTTTCAGCCCCAGAACATAGACCAAAGCTCCAAAGGTGGTGGTGTCTCCATATTCATAAAGGACATGAACACTTCCAGACTAGTAGCCCAGCACAATGCATCTGAGATACTTCAGGTACAACTAACATTGGGTAAGATGACAGTTCTGGTCATAGCTTGCTATAGGTCCCCAACCATGTCCCAAGACTCTCACTCCATGTTCCTAAGCACCCTGGAAACTATTAGGGTCCACCCCAACACTCTCATACTAGGTGACATAACTACCTCTCCACGAACTGGGAAAACTACTCATGCAACCATACACTGGCCCAACACTTCCTGGAATTCATCAATTCCAATGACCTGGACCAGCTCATTCTTACCCCTACTAGAGAAAGCAACATCCTTGACCTGGTTATTACCAACATGGGCAACCATTGCTCTACAACAATAGTCAATTCCTACCTGGTTAGATCCAACCACAAACTAATCACCTTGGAAATCCACATTTCACCCGCACCGTCTGCAAAGGTAACCACCATGAAAACTTTTCCAAAGCTGACTTTGGGTGCCTAAAAACAGAGGTGACTAACTTCACGGCACCGATGTCAATGAAAAATAGATGCATGACTCCCAAATCATACACTAATACAATGTACGAACACATACATAAATGCATGGAACTAGCCATACCGAACAGAACCAAGACACTCTCCTCCAAAAAAGGAAGCCAGTCTGGTGGTCCCCTGCCATTAATAAACTCAACAACTAAAGGAAGAAACTGTTGCAGAAAAAGGTGAAGCCCCAAGACTGGAAAAACTCCCTTATTAGCCTCAACAAAAAATTGAGATCCCTCATCAAAACCACTAAAGCCAGCTATGAAAATAGAATTGTGGCAGACACTAAAAAAATCACAAAGCCTTCTATAGTTGTATCAAGAATCTCCATGGCAATACCCAGGTTTGCTCTGAGTTACTGCACAAAGGTACCTCCTATACTAAGCCTACAGATATTACCAACATACTGTCCAACAGATTCAGTGCCAACTTTACCCATCTCTCTCCCCCAAAGGACCAATCACAATACCCAAGTAATACCAGGCACCCATCATTACTGCAGCACAGGTTAAAGCTGCATTGTCCAAGGCCAAGAATACAGCTTCTATGGGACCCGCCAATATCCCTGGATGTGTTCTACATGAACTACAAAGTCAACTGGCAATACATCTGTGTGCCCTGTTCAAGCACAGCCTCATCTCAGGCTTTGTCCCTACCGAATGATGCACTGCTACAGTTATCCCTCTCCATAAAGGGGGATTGACTACAGACCCTGGGAATTATTGCCCTATTAGCCTGACGAGTCTGATATGTAAGGCTATGGAGCGCATCATCATGGACTTAATTAACAAGGATATAGGGAATCTCCAAACTCTAGATCCAATGCAATTTGGTTTTGTGAAAGGTAGATCATGCCTGCTCAACCAGGTTGACTTCTTTGAGTCAGTCACCAGAGTTGTGGATGAGGGCAAGGCAGCTCATACAGCCTACCTCGATCTGGCCAAGGCCTTTGATAACTTTCTCCACTCAGGAATTATTGATAAACTCACCAAACTGGGCAACAAACCCTATATCACTAGGTGGGTTGCAAACTGGCTCACAGGTAGAACCCACAGTGTGAAAGTAGCGGACTCCAAGTCAGATTGCCGACCAGTCATGAGTAGAGTCCCACAGAGATTGGTCATGGGTCCTTTCCGGTTTGGCATCCACATCTCAGAAGTCCAGGCCAACACGGTGGGACTCTGGCTGAACAATTTTGCAGACGACTGAAGCTGGGAGCCATTATTAACTCCCCAGTTGATGTAGACATCCTACAGAAGGCCTCACTGAGACCAATGACTGGTGTTGAAACCATGGCCTTAAGCTTAATGCCAAAAAATGCATTGTCATCCCCTTTGGGAAAAACTCAGTTCCCACTAATTACCACATCAATGGGAGCCCACTGAAAACTGAAGGCATTATAAGAGATCTGGGGACACTGGTTGACAGCAACCTCTCCTTCAACCAACACGGTGCCAGTGTTGTCAGAAAGTCCTTCTATGTGGCACATCTCATTACCAAGGGTTTTGCATCCAGGAAGAAAGATGTCATAATCTCTCTCTACTCTTCCCTCATTAGGCCAGTCATTGAGTATATTGCCTCATTTGGCATGTACCTCATTAGACGCATGCAATAGCTGGAAAGGCCACAAAAGTACCTCACATAGAGGATCCTAGGCCTTAAACACATGTCGTACATGGACAGACTCAAAAAACTCCAACTATTCTCTGTCTCATATTGTCTACTAAGAGGCAATCTCTGCTTGACTTACAAAGCCATGTCTGACCCAGCTCTGTTAGAAATGCTACATCTAAAGAAATCCAAATGCCTCCGCACCACACACTCCAGAGATCTCAACCTCATTACCACAATTAACAGAACATGCTGGAGGGACAGGTTCATAACCCAGAGACTGCCCATGCTCTGGAATAGATTTCCCATACATGTCAAGCAGAGCACCTCACTGGCCCTCTTCAAGAGAAATCTTGATGAGTGGATGGGAAATAAGAAAGTTCACCCATGAGATCACTCCAGTGGCTCTACTTGATAAAGGCACTGGGAACTAACTTCGGGCGACACAATGCCAGGGCACTTCTATGGGCTAGGCTTGTAAAGGCTCCAGGGCAATTAGCCTAGTACACACCTATGAACCTAATATAGTTAAACACTTAAGAAATGATACAGCTAAACCCTATTTTGTAGGTAGAACCAATGCTGCAGCTAATACTGCTGTAGTGAAAAATAAGGGTAGAATTATCTATATGATGAAATATAATAGACACACTGATATAATAAGAGATATTGTTAAGAGAAATTGGATGATTTTAATGTCCAATCAAGAAATTAAAGAAATAGTAGGGGAACAACCATGGTTTGTTTATAAAAGAGAGAAGAATTCAAAACAATATGTTTTTTATAAAGATGTTAATAATAAGAAATTGGTTAACTGCAACAGGAATAAGATGGGTACTGCCCCCTGCTATAACTGTGTTAATTGTGTAGATATTTGCACTAACTTAATGTTCAGGCATCCCATTAGTTATTTAAAGCAAGAGATACACATAACACAGAAAATGTCATATATTTTGCCCATTGTATTCAATGTAACTGTTTCTATATTGGGAAAATGAATAAGAAGCTGAAGGATAGAATAAGTGCACATTTGTCTGATGTACATAAAACTGTTTTAACTAATGCCTTAGCGAAGCATATATCCAGTAAGGGATCACAACATACATTTAAATTTAGGATTTTACAAGTTATTTATGTGAATAATAGTGGGGGGGACATCATAAATAAGACATAAATGTCTGAATATAAATGGATAAATTATTTTTGAGCTGATTTTTTTTCCTGGACTTCATAGCAGTGTTAGTATTAAACCAGTTTTAAAAGACAAACATGATGTTATTTAAAGTATACTATGTATGTTTTTGATGCTGGGCACTTTAAATGAGGTTAATTGCTTGTACAAGCTGATTGGCTGCTTTTCATTTATAAGGCTTGTAAGAGCCTTGAGTTTTTTACACTGATGAAGAGTTTTGCTTGAAAGCTTTGTCGTTTTTTATTAAAAGTTATAGAGCATTGAACTTCTGGTTTTATTTTGTGATTTGATATACATTTTTACTTTGAAGTCCTTTAACTGTTTCTGTGATTTTGTTACATTTTAATACAGGAGACTATTCAGAAAGGCTTAGTGTTTCTCCGAAGACCTAAGCACTACAGCCCCATATGTTTTTACTTATTTGAATGTAATGTGGCTGGATCTGCATCTCAAATGCATGTTTTTGTACCAACATATATATATTATGCCGATCTGTCCATACAGATTGTAATTGGCTGTATATGTACTCTACATAGATCTCAGAAAGGCCTTTTAGACACTGCTGCATAAAAACAGTGAACAGGTTACACAGATTTAAACTAGGTTACAGGGTGGTAGCCGGTTAAAAGAGTTAACAAGAGAAAATTACATCTTTAAGAGAGTCATTGCTGCTAAACTCGGCTTAGATTAAAAAAAAAAAGAGTTTCCAGTAGGTGATACCAGTGATAAAATTAACTGAAAAGTTTAGCTAGAAACTTAAATGGTTTCAGGACCTTATGTTTCAGTTACCTTATATGACATGTTTTAATTAATTAATTAATTAATTAATTAATTAATTAATTAATTGCTATTTGTTTCTTTTCCCTGGCCTACTTTGTCACCATGGGCGATTTAAGTCTTTAACATAATGTCTCTCACACTGCACTGTCCTTCTGTTCTCATTAGCAGAATAATTACTATTATGCCTTATTGTCAGTTATGAATTTAAGTCAATAACAATGCTTCTCTCACTCTGCACTGTCCTTCTGTTCTCATTAACAGAATAATTAACATCATATGATGGCATGAATTATGGAATGCCAGTCAATTAAGTGTTGGAAAAGAACAGATGAACCATGAGAATGTCAATGTAATTCACAGCTCACCCCTTTTTTCTTCCAAACTCTTACAGATCCATATTGCAGTGAAAGCATCTACTCCTATCTGTGCTGTTAAATGGCCTCTTATATTAAACACACTTTTCTCCTGCAGCTCTGATCACTTTTTGAAATGGAACACTGTCAGAAAGCTGCACAGTGTGACTAAAATTTTTACTCTCCACAAGAATCAGGCATTTATCACCACTATTTATTTACAAAGCTGATACCATCTCATGTCACTAACTTCTTTTTTGAAAATCTCATGTTGACACACAGCAGTTGGAAGATGTTATAAGAGTTGTCAGAACAAAGTTTTCACTATACAAGTTCTACATATTTTCAGATTGAAGGGAGACTCATCTCAAAAGGGTTGTTTTAACTATATGTTTTCAAATGTTCCCTCATTTTAGGACACCTTTATTTTTTGTTTGATTTATATTTCATACTTGAGCAACCCATTTGCAAAGTCACTGAGTGATGTAGTTCTTAACAGAAACTTTGCTAGGGTGGCACAAAGGGGGCAGCTGCCCCAATACAAGGTGTTAGGGGGCGTGATCAGCAGATGCTGGTCTGTATGTAATGCAACCACTGCCATTCCTTTACATACTGGTATGGAAATATTGCTTCTGAATAAAAAAGCAGTAAAGAAAGGACCGTGGACTCGAATTTGCTTCAGCATTGCTTGTGTGGTATAAGTTGGAGCAAGCAGCTTGCAGCAACACTTTTTAAAAAGCAGAAGAGATGTTGTTTTGCTCATCATATCTGGCACAGATCAGGAAAGAAAGGATCTGTCTAATTCTGCATGCTAGAGCAACAAATGGACCTTTTTTTGCTGGTCAACTTGAAAAAAGCTGCATTACAACTTTGCTGCATGTTTTCCTGGTAACCGCAATTATTGTTTTCATAAAATGCTCACATTTCTGATCTTTGTTGAAAATACAGCTGAAGGTTTCAAACATCTTATATTTATCTCCTGAAAACAGTTACATTTCAGGCTGCTAACAGTAAAAGCCACTATTTATTAATTGGCTGCTGAATCTGATTGGTATTACTTCCATAAGTTGTCACAAAATGCATTAGTGATATCTGTGAGGGACTTTTGTGTCTGTAGGTTAATAAATCATTTCTGGGTATTTTGTGAACTTCAGATTTCATTTGCATCAGACATTGTTTCTGTTATCTTCTATGTGAAAAGTGATGTAAATTTGCTGTGCCCTTATAAAATGGAAGTATGTCAGCACTAAAAAGTCATGTATCAGTGAAGACAAGATAACCTAGCTAACCTCACTGCTGAGCTGCATTTAATTTCCAAAGGGTGGTGAAAGTCTTAAATAATGGATATACCTAAACATACAAGTATTATTCCAGGAAAATGCTCAGTCTGAACAGTTGAAGGGTGACTGAGGTATAACCTTGATGAACAGGTTACAGATGAAGGGTCATACAGATATATCAGTGTGGCAGCGAGAAAAGTGCAATTATATATACTTTCTGCAAGGAATGGGTGTAGCATTTCACTTTTCACGTCTAGAACTTATCTGTATTAAGTCACTTATCTTAAAGGTAAAAGCTATATACACCTCTATAAAAGTAAGCATTTCTTCAGTGGAATGATGTCAACACCAAAAGGTTCTATACTGGCAGTTTTAAAACAATCCAGCAAAATTCTGTTTTGAGCTGCATAAAAGTTCTTAATGATGAATAACAATCTGATATTCAACATGTAGAAGAGCAGCCAAGTGTAATTCTGTGAAACTCTCGTGTGTGTGTGTGTGTGTGTGTGTGTGTGTGTGTGTGTGTGTGTGTGTGTGTGTGTGTGTGTGTGTGTGTGTGTGTGTGTGTGTGTGTGTGTGTGTGTGTGTGCGCGCGCACCTGGTGTGTGTGTGTGTGTGTGTGTGTGTGTGTGTGTGTGTGTGAGTGTGTGCACCTGGTGTGTGTGTGTGTGTGTGTGTGTGTGTGTGTGTGTGTGTGTGTGTGTGTGTGTGTGTGTGTGTGTGTGAGTGTGTGAGTGTGTGCACCTGGTGTGTGTGTGTGTGTGTGTGTGTGTGTGTGTGTGTGTGTGTGTGTGTGTGTGTGTGTGTGTGTGTGTGTGTGTCTGGTGGAAGAAAAGCCTAGCAATGTACCTGCTTTCCTTACTTACCTAGTAAGCTCAATGCATATTATATAAAAACACATCAGGATAGAAAGCAGCATCAATAAAAATAAATGAACTGATTAACAGAAAGAGCTTACACACATGTATGCTTACATCTCACCAGCTAACTAAAAGTGGCACTCTGACTTGCACGTGCTCAGTATTCAGTACACTTGTACATGCCCACAGGAGGTTTCTTAAAGGCATATACACACATTGATCCACACATACTAAGTGTAAATCTGTGTAGACATGTCAGTCTGACAATGTGCAACCTTCCATTATACCCATCTTCTGTAAGAGTTGTGTATATCACTTTTTTACCCCACAGCTGACCATCAGCTGCCCCCAGTGCCTCACCTCATCTGTTTGGTCTACTAAATATATCACCTACTGTGTGTCACAAGCAATGTGACAATGAATATCACATGATTTCTAGGAAGGTGATGTAGTAAAATGTGCAGCCAGCATAATGTGGCTACAGAAACTGCACTGATGACAAATACTGCACTCATGAAATTTGTCCTCAGGACATTTAGGAAGTCTGAGATTATTTTCTTTTTTTTAAAAGAGGTAAAATGTTCTGCCAGATTTCTGCTTTGTCAGAAGGTAAATCTACATTTCATTGTTAGACAAGCAGACAAAATAGGGTTGCTTAACAGTACAGGCCAGTATTTATTAATTACCTGCTGAATTATTTGACTAGTCCTCTGGACTTAGTCTGATCCATGCTTTGTGCCAGTGAGGAGATTGAGGCATCCAAGCACAGTATCATGTAGCTGCTGTCCGGGGTTACTACATATGCCCAAGTTTCCCATTTCCCTGCATGCTCACTTATCGACATCCAACTAGTACGCATGCAGGGAACACATGGTGGTGTATCATCCCACTGACACAGCCACCCAGCTAGTGTCCTTCACCCTTGTCTCACTAAGGCAATGCCCCTCTGTGAGTCCTCAGCCTCTGCCAAAGTTCAAGCATAAGGAATATGCAAGCAGGTGCCTTTTGCCATAGAGGAGTACACCCATCCTCCTCTGCCAGTGCCTCAGATGCCCAAGCCGCTAATTGAACCTGGGTCACCTGGACCATAGTCAGGGCTTCATCACTTTATGCCACTGAGATGGTGGTTGTGTATATCACTTCTGTTCATGCTCTGCCAGTGGAAAGTTGCCACCAGAAAGAGATCCTAGCAGCGAGAGGGACAAAATAGCGCAGTCAATGTTAGTGATGAGCTACATGTCAGTCTGTAAGTTGCAATTGTAATTGTAATGCATAGCTGACAACTCTGATCTAATTTCCTAAAGTGCTGACAATAACTATTAAATTGTGACTAAGATATCACATGTTATATGTAGGTTCATAGGTTCATACATTAATGACCACTGAGACCTTTGTAAGCCTAGCCAGGCATCCCAGTTACATCCCACAAGTTTATGTACCTTAGAGGTTATTTTAAGGGGTATATAAGCTAGGGAAATATTTACAGGCTACGTCAGTCCATTAGAGACAAAGGTACTAGGCCTAGAGTGTATTTCTGATTTCCCATCCACTGGTCCAGGTTTTTCTAGAATAAAGTTAAAGAAGATCTCTGCTTCACACCGATGGAAACCCTGTTCTGGAGAAGGGGAATTCTCTGAGACACATACTGTCTCTCCAATGTGTTCTATTTACAGTATGTCACAAGCAAATTTTAGATCCCTAGATTGAGTAATTCTGATGCTACTCATTTTGCAGATATGCAAAAGGTCCAAAAGTGTGGGATCTAAGGGTGCCTTGTATGCCAAGCATAGATCACCTCTCAATACTCTGTAGTAAATAGAGTATAGAGACAGAGCTTTGAGGCAATATGCATAACATGTGCTGTTTATGCCTTTTTTGCAAGAAATCTCTGTGGATGTTCCAGTTGTTGCATGTACCTGGTCAGAGTTATATCAAACGGGGCATTGTACTCAATGATGGGCCTAATGAATGCTGCATACAGTGGAAGGGTGACTTCCTCAGCCTTAGGTGCCATATAATTGCTTACAAGTTCAGCAATATAGAATAAATTTTTTACTATCATAGACGCATGTTGGTTGAAAGCCAGGTTACTATCTACATGCAGACCCAAATGCCAGAATACTGGTTCTACTCTTAGGGGTGTACTATTGATGAAGTAATTTCCTAGGGTGGATGACTTCACAAAGGGTACTATTATACATATGTTGGCACTGAGTTTTAATCAGTGGCTCTTATATCAGTCCTTCCTTTACAATGTTAGTGTCTTTGGGGGAATTGAATGACTGCTCCTAGTCTGCAATCATCTGCAAACTTGGTTAGCCAGTGGATACATTGGACTTCACTTCTGAGAATTAGGTACCAGAAAAAAGAGGACCAGCACAGAGCCATGAGGGACTCTGCTAAAGACCAGCCTCTTTAAGGAGGTGATCTCTCCTATCCTAACTTTCAAAGTACTGTCTGAAAGCCAACTGGCTATCAAAAGTGTAAAAATAAATGCTACACCAATATCTATGAGTTTGTTTTCAATACCAGAGTGGAGTATTGTATGAATGCCTAGCCAGGTCAAGGTAAGCAGTATACACCATTTTGCCTTCATCCATAGCCTTCCTTCCCAAAGAAGTCCACCAGGTTGAGTAGGCATGAGCTACCCTTGACGAAATTCGGTTGGATCCAGTGTTTGAAGGTTTTCTATGTCCTTATTAATCAATTCCATGATAATTCTTTCATAGCTTTGCATCTGAGACTAGTCATACTTATGGGGCTGTAGTTTCAGGGGTCCATTGATAGTCCAGCCTTGTGCAGAGGGATGACTGCTTCACTTCACCTTTTGCATTGCCAAAGCCTGTCTAGAGGCTGTATGTCTTCTTTCAGGCTATTTAGGAGGCATCCTGGGATATTATTGAGGTCCATCAATGCAGTGTTTTTGGCCTTAGAGAGCACATCCTGCTTATTAGTGATAGTTCGGGGGGTTGTTTGTTGGTATTTCATGAGGGCATCTGGGTGAGAGAGGAGGACTAAAACTGGAGCTGAATTTGTTGGCCATCAGATTTGATATATCTTCTAGCCCCATGTAGGTGGCTCCATTTTCAATCAGTTCTTCTCACTTCCTTGTGCAGCCTTTGAGGTTTCAGTCATAGCTAAAGAAAGCCTTGTGGTCATCCTTTGCCAAGGAGGCTATCTTTACCTCACATTTGGCTTTAGCAGATTTAATTTGCCTTCTTGATTGTTTGTTTACACTGATGAGAATGTTTTACCACACTGGGCATAGCACTTCCTAATCTTGGCTGTGACTTTTTTCTTTTGTTGTACAACCTGCTTCATTGGCTTCTGCCAGAATGGTTTGTTTTTTGAGTTAGTTCTGGGCTTATTTCTGGAGGCACAGCTTTTTCTACACATTTTTGACATGACTGTACATGGTTTCTGTGTGCAATTTGACATCAATAGCTGTTGCCAGGTTATCACTTAGTAATAGGAACTTTGCCTTAGAATAGTTCCTAAATGTAACAGGGTTAGCCAGGATAACAGACTGACTTTTATTATGAAAGAGACAGCTTTGTGGTCTGCCTTTACCAGAGAGAACACTACACTTGGGGGTTGTTCAGCATTGTACCATATTTATGAGTACCAGGTCAAGTTATGTTTGCATCCCTAGTGAGTGTACAGACTATCTGGTCCAAAGTGTATGTGTTTACAAAGCCAGGAATCTCTGGGCCTGTAAGTTTTGGGTTATGTAAGTATCCCAGTTTCTAGTGGGTAGTTGGAGTTGCCCATGAATATGGTATTGGGTTAAATGGCGATGGCTTCCAATAAGTCTAAGTATGAGTTGTGGGTTTCTTGGTTCATAGAAGGTGACCTATATACCATGCAAGGAAATGATAAGGGGCTTTGCCTGTGGAAATCTGGACATGAAGAAGCTCAAGTATGCCATCCTATTTGACTAGTCTTGAGGTGAGTTTGTTGTTGATATAAATTTAGACACCTCCATATTTGGTCCCTGTCTGTGCAGTAGCTCACCTGAATATGTAAGGCATTGTAGCCCTGCATTGTCGGGCTGCTCTTCACAACTTTAAACAATGCATTAGTCACTGCACAGATGTCCACATTCTCCAAGGTGAGAAGAGCCTGGAAGGAGTGGAGTTTCTTGTTTAGGCTCCTGACATTGAACAGTAACACCTTTAGATTCTTTTGGGTTGGCTTTGCTATGTTGGAAGTTTTGTCAGTTTGGCATTTCTGAAAAAAGGTACCATGCAGACCATTCTTGACAAAGCAATGTAGCCTGTTGACCATATCCTTCCATGATGACATATATTGTACCCCCTTGAAATAACACCAGATACTAAGCCAATTATTGAAGTCAATCATCTTTTGTTCATATTATGGCATTATCCTTGGTGAAGGTACAATGCTGCTCAATGCTAGGTACATGCCGGCCTGGGACGCATACCTTGAGAGCTCCATAATGGCTCTCTTGATATTGTCCAAGGAGGTGCATTTCAAGTTATTTATACCCACATTGACAATGATTGAGTCATATTGGTACATGTAATCTAATGACTAGAATGAGTACATGATCTGTCAGATCCTGGTCCCTGATAGACAACTGATTGTGGATTTCTCCTTATTCATCAATATTATAATACGCCAACCAGGGGATCAGAGAGAGAGAAGGAGTTTTCTAAAGCAGGATTTATGGGAAGTGTGAAGAGACTGAGGCTAGGGCTAAATACATGGTGACAGCATAGAGAAGTAAGGATGCTATGTGAGATAGTTACTGATTCTGGGACATGACTTGTGAAAGAGGTTTAGAGGAAGACTGAAGCTGTGGCAATTTGGGGAAGGTGGAAAGAGAAGTGCTGTTCTAGGTAAGGAGTAGTTAAACTGAATTTTTAATGGAACAATGGTTTAAGTAGTAATTCATTAGGGAGTGAAGAGTGAAGGACTGAATCTATCAGAAAAGGTAAAAAGTATTAAATCATATATGAGAATAATGACAGAAAGGACACAAAAATAAGATGAGAAAGGTTTCAGAGAGCTGGTTGTGTTTTGTGATAAATGGATAAAGAATATATAAGGAATGATTGTAGCGGGGAGGATTAAGGCTGTAGAAAGTAAAATTAATGCAAAGCAACATGTAAGAAATATGCAACATGCCTCACATGCTGTGTTGCATTAATTGAACAGGTGTAAAATTGTTTTTATTTTTTTTTTTTGCAAAAGAGTGAACAAATGGAATGCATATGTTTTGTTAAAGAGTGACCTAAAGAATGTTACAGTAAAAGATGTACTTCTCAATAAAAGTGACCCTTTCTATCAATTAAAATAGGCTTGCACCACCCAACTAGGACACATATTAAATGGCATACTATGTTATGACAGGGATGTCTATGTATCTTTATGCCTAAAATCACTAGCTAAGTGCAGTCATTAGCAGTGTTAAAACAAATTTTCTAGAAAAGTCTACAACGAAATATGCCTTAGCAATGCTAAGGGCTACAATTAGCCATTTTTTTGACATAAAGAAACATGCGCATCTCTATCTTCAGAAGGCTGTTCAGTTTTGTGCCACTTATCTCAAAACCATATATAAGACATGTCCTGGCAGACTAATTCAGTAACTACCAGAATAACATTTGTCATTTTGAAGTAACATCACAACTAAAAATTATTTGCTCAAAAAGTGATACTTTTCTGTCATTTTCAAACCTTTATAAAAAACATAGTTTTGAAGAGTGCATGCTGGCATCCATATATTTGAGAACAGTTTTGAAGAGTGCATGCTGGCATCCATATATCTGAGAATCTGCAGTTTCCTTGTATTAACTGTTTTCAGCTCATACAGTACATAATATGGCTGATTAGCCCAGTAGCTTAATCTGAATATGTTGCAAGAAAATCTGAGGCCATTGCAGGAATATAAGCATTTGTAGGCAGGGTGAAATTAAGGTCCAAAGGGCCATTTGAAATTAACAGTGTACAATATTTCAGAACCATCAGATTAAAATTAAAGGGTGTCAATAAGATATATTAAGGGTAACATATTAAAAGTTATCAAAATAAAAATGCATACTCTTGTTAAGATGCCAAGCTTTAAAACTGTGTACTGCTGTATAAAAAAGATCACTCTTTTTATTGCATCTTCTTTGCACCCATACCTCCCATTCGCAAAGCCTCCAAGGGGCTGTCATACAAGTAGCCATCAGAGTCCTTTGTGCTTTCACCAACATGTTGGCAATAAGAGCATTTTTAATTCATGAACCCAACTCCCACCCATCCAGTAGTGACATGAGAACTCACTTCACTGATGCCCCATCCGTATGAACATGTGTGCTCATCCACCTATGCCAGCAGGGGCTACCATCACCTACGTGAGTGGCCACATCCATATCCAACATAGCTTGTCACTACCTAATAAACTTCTGTTTTCTAGAAGGGCGCTGTCATTGGAGGTGCTGTACAAGTTGGATAAGAATCATAACCCACCCCCCCCACCCCCGAATTAGCAAGTCCATCTCTCTGCCTGTGTCATTAAGTGACCAATCTTCTAGTTGAACTCATGTCACTTGGCTGTAGTGAGGACATTATCCCTCTGTGCCACTGGTGCATGCATACATTTCACTCTTTAGTATGGTATAAAAATGACATTAAAATTATATTTTTCTTTAAAATTCAAGGTCCGACTGTTCCAATGTAAGCTAAAAGATATATGGCTAAATATCACACTACAAATCTCTGAAAAGCTCTCGAAAATAATTCAACTTGCTTTGGAGACATAGCACTTTTTAGACAGATATCAAAAATAGGGAAAATATTCTTAACAAGAATAACAACCTTCATGACAAGTTTCAAGTCAAAAGTGATGAATAAACATACAAATAACACATGCTCATCTATCCCTAGTCAGGTAATAGGGGGGTAAGCGGAGATGGAAGTCCTGGTGTTGATATCAGGGGGCACAAATCTATAGACATTCTCCCCCATAATGGCCTTATTTCATTGTGTAAAGGGCAGTGAGATGGAGATATGGATAAGGCATATAAATAAAAAAAAAAACCTATGTTTTTGATTATAATGCTGCAGTGGGAATGGGAGGTTTTTAGATTAGGATTGAAAAGGGATAGCAGTGATTCCCAGTATCTAAGATCAAGGTGAGGAGTCAGTGGTCACACATGGTATGCTCCATAAGGGCCAAAAAGGCTAATTCAAAAACAGTAAATATGTGCTGACTACAACCATTAAATATGCAGATGTATTACTCCAGTATTAACCAAATAACATCTCCATCCAACTGTAACTCAAAAAGTAGAATTACATTTGGTAGAAAGGTTTTGTGTGTGTAAAACAAAGAGAAAATGTGCAAATGATTGAATCACATATGGCTTAATTTTGTTTTATATAGTGTAAGTAGCCAGGAGTGTGCAGGAAAATGAATCTTTGAATGAAAAAGTGGAGGTTGTGAAAATGTAGAAGAGTGTGTTATAGCAGTTGTTGTGAACATGTGACTGTTTGTGGGTTAGGGGTAGAGTAAGGGTCAGTGCTATTGTATGTTGTGCTGTGTGTATTCTGTGTGCTTTTATCTTATAGTAGTTCTGTTAGCGAAAGGATTTTAGTAACCTAGTGTGCCTATCTTAATCATGTGTAATGAATGTAACCAGGCCTGGGGTGGTGTTTGCTAGTAAGCTGGTGGCTGGGTCAGCTGAAAACTCTGTTGGTTCATCACCCACAAGGTGAGTAATAGTAGCAGGTGTGATGTTAATCATGTAGCAGGCAGAACAAGGGTAGCCTAAGAGGAGCAAGACCTTGTTAATGGCACCCATCTCTTGAGACATGGAGTATAAACAGGAAGAAGAAAAGGACCATCTACATTTAGCTGGCCTTACCTCTACACACAGCTCTGGTTTTAGAACCTAACTTGATATATGGATACCCTTTCTTCTCTCCTCAGGATTTGATAAATTAAAATGGACAAACGTTGGCACTGGAAACTAGCTCCTGGAATGTGGAATATCACTTCACTGCTAGGAAAGGAAGTATAGCTATTACATTTGGTGGGAGAAGGACATTGAAAAAATGCCATCTAGACTTAGTTGGTGTTTTCTCTACATAAAACACTGGTACTGAATCAAGAGTTTTTGAATGGAGGCATTCCCTCTCATACTCTCCAACTGACTTTCAGAAAACGCCTTGGATGAGTGTGAGGATGCTCACTAGCCTCTGACTTTTTGACATTCAAGTTAAACTTTGTACCAGTCAAAGAGATGGTTGTCTCAATGCAACAAGGAGTTGCAGAATGCATGCACCTAGCAGATATTTAGAGTATCCATTCATCTTAGAGAGTGTGACTGCAGTGCTAAGTACAGTACCAGTTATAGATTCTATACTTCTTCTGGCAGACTTCAAATAACTGGAGGCACACAAATGGCATGCAGGATCTGAATGTGAGTGATGAATTGTTTTTGGACACCTGTAGTCTTCAACTGTTCATAACAGACACCATGTCTGAACACAAAGATGCTGCTAAAATATTTGGTACCAGTCCATTGTAGGTCAAAGATCAGTGATCAACTTGGTAGACATGTTATAATGACTTTGGTTAAACAGCTGTAGGGAGAGGTAGCTGGACTAACTTGAGAAACACAAATATTTTGGAAAAATGTCCTCTGAATACATATCTGATGTTTCCATGTGGGAAGTGTTCAAGTCCTGTATCAAGCAAAGTTTTTTCCAAATATCTGGGATGTTCAGGGAGTTGATTCTGAATTTACTCTGTTTAAGGCCTCTGTAGTTGTAGAGGACATAAGAAGATGCGGCTAAAAGGTGATCAGCACTGGTCATGGCAGCAACTCCTGGATGCAGTAGTGGACAAAAAGCAGTGAGGGATACTGCCAGGATAAAGAAAGAGGCAAGGCATTGTGTGCAGTTCTAGATGAGGACTCCATACATGGCAGATAGGTACTGACAAGCCAAGAAGGCAGCAGCTAAGGCAGTTCCTGAAGTAAAGTAATGCCCAGACATAGGAAGAATCTAACAAGACCCTGGAAAATTATTTTTGTCTAAGTCTAAAGATGTTTTTGCAAACCATCTGATGGCTCAGATGGGTTGGCAAAATATTATTTGAGATGTCTTTAGCCAGGGTTGATAAATGTCTCCCTCGTGCTTGTGATTATTCATGGACAAGATGTCAGGGTACAGCCAATGCCTGAACAGTAACCTATTTGGAGTCATAAAGGCTGCATGGCCTCTTAGTATGAAGAAACTATATAGTCTTCAGTATGCACTGCTGGGATTTACTGCGGAACAAGATGGGACTGGAATGAAAATTAGCACTTCTGAGTCAGATTATGTACATCTGCAAAATAGTAGAGTGTTTTCTGCAGAAGGGGGGGGATCAGGGTGGTAAAAGCCAGGGTACCTTTTTGGCTAGGCTTATATAGGCCCTAGGGCCAACAGCCTAGTACCTACCTATGAACTTACCTATGAACCTCAGGTAGAATAGTGAAGTATCTTGGGGTCTTTTTTCATGAGATCTGGTACTTTTCTGCAGAAGGGGGATAAGCAGCCACCTCAGGTAGAGTAGTGAAGTATCTTGGGGTCTTTTTTATGACAGCTGGTACAGGGGATCAGAAGACTGGCTGGTAAATGGATGTAGCAAAGGACATTCTGCAGACATCATGCTGGACAATGGCAGTGAAGTGAGACTGAGTCTTATGATGTAGTTCACACTTTCTTATGCAGTTTATGTCCCTATCTTCTATTATGGGTCACAAGGTGGTGGCAACCAGAAGAATGAGATCATGGACAGAAGAAGTAGAAATGCCATCCTTTTACGAGCTGAGCTTACCCTTTTTGACAGAGTAAGGTACTTACCACTCTGGAAGGTTCTCAGAGTGCAGTCATAGTTCCTTTGTATACAGAGTCAGTTGAGGTGGTTTCCACAGCTTGTGAGGATGACCAAGGGTGCCTCCATTAGGAAATGTACTAGGCATGACCCACTGAGAGGAGGCGTTATGGAAAACGTACATGACATTGGTGGGATTTACCTCTCAGTTTGCTTGTGAATATCAGGAAGTTAGATGATGAGCAGGAGATTGTTCAGGGATAGAGCTATGTGCTAAATCCTTCTCACCTTGCTACCACGGACAACCTCATAAGGATAAGTGTTTCAGATGATGATGATGATGACGACAATGGTCATGATGATGATCTCAATGAGAAAAGAAGGCATATTCTGATATTGTTGTTGTGGGTTGACTCAGAGCTACAAAAAGTTCATCAAAACAGGGTCCAGAGATGCCCTGTATGCCAGTCAAAGATCACATATCAGAAGTCTGTATGATACTGAGTAAAGCCTGTCTCTTTACTTGGTATCATAAAAACTTCTGAGAGGTGATCTTTGCCTGACATGCAAAGCATCCCTGAACCCTGTTTTGATGGACATTTTGTACATCCACAAAACAAATAGCATCAGAACTACTAGATTAAAAGACCAAAATTTTGCTTGCGACATAAGTAGGACATGTTGGAGAGACAGATATGTTACTCAGAGAAGAGTTCTTCCCTATCTCTATTTAAGCACAAGTTGTGCATGCATGCATGCATGCATATATGTGTGCGCGCGCGCATGTGTGTGTGTGTGTGTGTGTGTGTGTGTGTGTGTGTGTGCATATGACACACTCCTATAACAGTTATTGCTGCATACATACGGTTTATCTTCATTTGAATGAAATGTAAATGTATCAGTGTTCATTTAGTTGACTTTATACATCAAAATCTGGAATACGAACACATCAAAATGTCGAAAATGAGTTAGTGGAATCCTTTTTTCGACCATTTTCAAACACCACCAAGTAAGTGTAACTGCAGTGCTTCTTGGAACATTCCTTGCAAGTTACACTGTGCGATTTGGGAGTTAGTATGTTTAAGTATGAGGGGTGTGGGGGTGCAGGGGGGGCTTGCTTGCCCCCCTGCAAAACAGTGTTATAGTAGTGTTTTGTTTTGTCTTGATTGTACACATTGTGTGATTGTGCAGTACATCAGAGGATATTGTGCGAAAGTGGAATGTGCGATTTGCATATTTCAGTCACTCATTGGCGATTCGCACATATTGTTTTTGCTGGTGTGATGTCTGTGCTGTACTTTTGATCATAGGGCTGTCACGCATGTTGTGTATGATCAAATTAAGGTAAACCCATATGCACACGCACACACGTAGACACACACACACACACACACACACACACACACACACACACACACACACACACACACACACACACACACACACACACACACACACACACACACACACACACACACACACACACACACACAAGCACACTCACACACATTTTTATTTTTGCACATTTATCAACACCAGTTATCATTCTTATATCATCTGAAAATGTTTTACTCAATTGCTTTGTGCTTTCAACTCCTTATCTGATGGACTATACAATTCTGAGTCATCCACACATTGTCTGTATTGATTATCTATATTTTGAGAGGTTATGGAAGAAGTAGGCATCCATAAATATCCTCTTATCTGGTACAATATTTTTGACCATTTATTAAGAGATTATGTACTCTTTGTACTTTTTACATATAAAAGCTGAATGTTTTCGGGAATACTTGGAAGACTCTGTAAGGATTGGTGCCTTGGCTCAGTGGTTTCCCTGGCGGTCTAGTGGTTAGGATTTGGTGTTCTCACTACAGCAATCCAGGTTCATTTCCTGGGCTAGGAAACTTTAATGCATTTTGTGGGTCATTAGGGATTCGTCAGTCCAAGACACTCATTCCTCTACATATCAAACAGTCCTGTGAGCACTAGAACCAGAGATATCAACCTGCAAATCACATTGGGGAGACAGATTCATCATGCAGTGACTCTGGAACTAACTTCCTTTCCGGATCAAGCAATGTGACTCACTATCTTCATTTAAGAAGGAATTAGACAACTGTGTGGGTATTTGTCAATTCATCCCAGGTATGACTGGCCTACTGCTCCTTGAAAAAGGAAGTAAGGTCTGTGGGAGGGTATTGGCACTGCATAAATGGCAACATGACCCAGCTGCCTTGCACATTCTATGGCTCTATTATTCTGTAATTAATGGTCTTATAGGCTTTCCTCCAATGGATTGTACTATGTGGGTCAAAAAAGACTATTATATCTCCCTCCTTACAATCTTATGTCCTACACGACTATCTTTTTTTGTTTGTTTGTTTGTTTGTTTCTTGTCCTGTTTTTACCATCATCAGTTTATCTTGCAAATCACTGTGACTAGATTAATTTCATACATATTTTGCTCTAACAAAGTAATCAAACCTCTTTGTGACTACTCACAGGCAAAATAACTGCTCTTTCAACTCACATGTCTTAATCTCACATAACTCCAGACCAGTTTAGCAGTCTACTGGCCTTTGTTTAACCCACATAATTTCCTCATGTTTCTTAATCAAAACTGAAGTCTGAAATTTGCATATTATACTTTTTTTTATCTTCATTATGGATTAATGATTACAAAGATTAGTTTTACTGGTGACCTCCCCACTGTTGTATTTGACATGCAGCAATGTTGGTCATGCTTGTTTGGGATTATTAGCTAGTGATTCTGGAGGCTTTGGAAAGCCATACTGCTTGGAATGTTTTGTTTTTTTTTTTACTTTGCAAAGAAAACGTTCATTGACTTTCATTTAATTTATGATACACAGTTTAATTCAAAGTCATCATATTCATTCAAGTCAAAATTGCCTTGAGAGTGTACCTAACAGCTTTGCTTTTCAAGTGTCCTGACTCAGAATTGTATATTTTATACAAATTCCCCTACTAGATTTGGTAAAAAAAGCTTCATCAGAATGAATAAGTATCTTCTCTATCAAATGAGTAAAATAATATAGAATTTGTCTGCTTGATCAACAAAAAATACACTCTGGAGACTAAACTGAACTGCATGACTGAAAGAGGCGATGTGACTTGTCCATGCAACCTTGGGATATACTTAAACTGAATCTCAGTTTAACAAGCAAACTGTTCTATTGGTTGAAGTCCAAGCAAAAACTAATGAAATATTGAAAGATAATCACATCTTCTAACAATCCTAGCAGATGTGTATAGCTCAGCCCATGTTTCTAGACATTGACTTTAACTTATAGGATCTATGTTGCAGGAGCATATCATGAGTGTGGTTAAGCATGACAAACAGTTGGAGGAGGTTCAGATAAGAGTTACTGAGATGGCAAACAGACAACAATAGAATAATCTTCTCCTAGCAGGGTTGTAGGAGGATGCGAATGTGAAGGATTTATGTAAATACCTGGAAGAGTATCTGAGAAGAATGCATAACTTAAATCCAGCACAGCCATTTTGTTATTGGGTAGGGCCACAGGATCCCCCATTCCCCAAACTGCTAAGAGTAAACCTTCACAAATAATCAATTTCAGGTTGTTAAACTTTTCCAGTTAGGACAGAATCTTATATGCTACAAATGAAAGGCAACCATCCCTGCTGGGGGATAAAAGGTTAGAGCGTTCCAAGACTTTTGTTCACCTACTAGAAAGAAAAGGACAGTGACATAAAGATTTGTTCCATGTGTTATAAGAATGTCACCCAGTCTAAACTAAGGTATCCAGCAGTACAAGTTATAAAATGAAATGGTCAGGAGATTTCCTTCCCAACATTAAAACAAGCTCAGTATTTCCTGCAAAAAAAAAATATATATATATATATATATATATATATATATATATATATATATATAGTTTCACTTCAGAATATCAAGTTACTGAAAACTCGAACTTCATATGGTCGAGACCATATGATCGAGTTTTCAGATACTCGAAATTCGGAAATGAAATAAAAAAAAAAGTCAAACACATCGTTTCTGCAGCCACACACCTCCTACTTAAATATACCAACTCTGAGATCACGCTACATTGGGGAGAAGGGAAACCTCCCATTCCGCGCTGTATGCAGAAGTGCAGAACGGGAGATTTCCCATTTCCTTGCTATAGTGTAATCATGGAGATGGCATATTTAAGTAGTAGAGAGGGTGCAGGGGGACTTGCCCCCCTGCAAAAAACTTATATTAAACTAAATTTAAGTCTTTTTTTAACACTTCACAATTTCGAGTTTCTGAAATCTCGATCATATGGTCTCGACCATGTGAAGTTCGAGTCTTCAGTAACTTGACATTCTGAAGTGAAACTATATATATATATATATATATATATATATATATATATATATATATATATATATGTATACACACACACTCACACACACACACACACACACACACACACACACACACACACACACACACACACACACACACACACACACGTGTATCTTTTTTGTGGCACAGTAAAGAATGAAATGGCCCCCAAACGTACAAGTGTGTTCAAGTAGAATTACAGTGTTTCTAAGAAAGCCAGGCTAGAAAATATATTCTCTATGGAATAAAAAAGTCTTTCGGCTTTTCCCAGTTAGGGTTCGCCACAGCAGATCAGTGATCTGCTTATGACTGGCAGTGAATTTTTACACTGTCAAGTTGCCAGCCCAACACCCAACCTTCAGAGAAGGCACACACACACTCCTACTTGCATGTCTTTTAACGTTCAGTCGATCGCAGGTAGGACATACAGACTCCACACAGAAGGCACTCCAGCCAAGAATCAAACTGGAGAGCCTCTTGCTGTGAGGTGACAACACTAACCGCTGCACCACCGCATCCGACTATATTTTCTAATTTCAGATATTATACTGTAACTGCTTATGTCAACTCTAGATAAGAAAAGTACAGCAATGCCTTGTTTGTAAAAGTTGCAGTGTGAAACATTGCAGAAACGGGCAATCTTTTATTGTTCTTTGGCCTTGTTTTATAACATATTTTGTATATGTACAGCATTGTTTTTATGTACATAGAACATGAAAGGTAATTGTCATGAGACCAAAACATTCTAGAGATGTGATAATCTTAGTCATAATTTAAGTGATGAAACAAACAGATTATTGTGTTGCTAGACTGCGTGATTTATAATTGGAAGAATATTCCAAAAAGAACTTCATCATTGGAACTGCTCATTTTATACTTTGAGTTCATGTATATGTTAGTCATTGTAATCTGCCATTTTAGATTTGCTTTTATGTAATTTCAGTGAAATGCTAAAACCTATTCTGAATAAAATTTATTGCCACAACATGATTCATGTCACAAGGAATTTCATTTGAGACAGAAGAGAATGCAGTCAAACTTTCACAAGGTGCTCTAAGGTGGGTAAAAAAATGTATAGATCAAACCAAGAAAGTTGCAAACCCCTATAAGTTCATAAATATGCTAACCTTCTTCTTTAATTCCCAGGTAAGGAATCCTACACCTGCAGATTCTATGACAACAGTAGCAGATGACTGAGAAAACTGACCATGGAAGTGTCCTTCCAATCATCTATTTACACCAGGGGTTCCACTGCAGAATAAGTTTGCAGTTCTGGAGATGGAAGAAGGTCCAGAACCCATAAAGGGACAGATGGAGCCACTGTAAGTAGATAAGCAAGAAATAAAACTGAACAAGGAAGCCACGGACAGTAATCTAAGAAGAGGTATAGAAAAGTACTCATGTCCAAAGAAGTCTCAAATGAACTCTGAAATGAACAATCCATAATAAAGTAAAAGTACTGTAAGAACTGAAAGTTTAGTGAAATGTATTGGCCAGGGGTACTGTCAGCTGTGGGATAAGCTATGCGAAAGGTTAGAGTTGAAAGAGATTAGTGCTTTCTCAGACCCACAGACCCCTGTCAGGCACTATCTGTTTTTCTTGAGTCCAGAGGAATCGCATTGTAGGCTCTTCCCCTGTCTTAGTTAAGTATATTTAAATTTACACATATGTACATGCTTCCAAGTTAAATTACAGTGAACTGTGTTTGAGGAGTGAATTCCCTAGAAAAAATACATTTTAAGGAAATATATGAATAAAAACAATTCTGACATGGTGTGCTTACAGAAAAGTAAGTTACCTAGGAAGCACACAGGCATGCTGCATAGATTTTGGACAGAAGAATGTGTTTCATTCTGAACATGAAACCAAAAGATAGAGTATATATATTTTAACTAGAGACACATTGGGTGGAAATTAATGCAGTCATGTAGACAAGGAAGACAGAATGTCGAGACCATTATTTGCCACATCAACAGGTGAGGGGGTATTGAGGAGCATATCTGGAGTAAACTGGGACAGCCCTGACTTGTTTTACAATTCTATGTCACAAGGGAACTTGGTGGATATTAGGATAGCCTCAATATTGCTATCAGTGGACTTTAACTTAGTTCTCAGCTCAGTAAGGGACAGGACCACACCAAATGCTGAGAAGCATGATAAATCACAGAGGCCTCTTATCCAACTTATGTAAGAGGAAAGATGAGAGGACATTAGGAGATTAAAACACTGATGATGCATTTACTTTTTCTCCACCATATGGCTTACATTCAGTAGAGTAAACAGCTAGATATTCTCAGAGTTAATGAAGTAATGCGTTATCCACATTGATAGTAACATCTCTCCCTGACTAAGTACCTACACTGTGTTGCTTTGAATGGCTCCAAGAAGTAAATGAGAGAATCATTTGATGCATGCACTGTTTGTTTTAAAGGAGGAAGAGCTGATGAGAAGACTATGTGAAGGGTCTTAACAATTCTTTATTAGGACTCCACTTGGCTGCATGACTATCAAGGTATAGTGAAAAACAATTAAGCTAGAAATAATGAGTCTATGTAGCTGGGTTAAGGGACATTACCTACTGAAAGTAAATGGAGATATAAAGCAGCAACATTACCTACTGAAAGAAAATGCAGTTACAAAGCAGCAACATTACAGTGTAGATGGGATCATCATGTCTTCAGAAGGACATGCTTTAAGAATGTTATTCACCTGAAGCAATATAAGGAAGCAAAAGTAAAATGTAAGCAGCTTTACCTGGAGAGGGAGACCACTAAGACCTGGGCAGTTGGAAATAAACCAGGAAGAATGTTAGCATCACAGATTAAGGCCAGGAAAAATAAGTCTGGGATTCATGCCATCATTGCAAAGGAAAGCCAGAATAAGATTATAGACAAAAGGTATAAATAAAAAATGCAGAGATCTATATAAGAACCTTTACTTGAACACTCAAGTTAGAGACTGACTGACTGATATGCCTACCTGAAGACATTTCTTCAGAAAGCCAGACTTCCCAAACTCTATGCATGCCATACAAATGCTAGATAAGTCAATAATTGCTTAGAAGGTAACATTTGTTATAATAACACCCCAAAACACAGTGTGCTGAGCACAGATGGCTTGAATTTAGATTTATGGCATTTTTAGGAAATATATAAAGTTACTTTTGATGACCTGTTGTGTGTTTTGACTGTAGGATTCTGCAGTCAGTCCCTCTTCTACGTTCTTAGTCATCACTGTGACCCTTGAAGCCAGGCAAATTCCTTACATTAGTTAAGAGCTACAGACCAATATCCCTTGGCAATAGGTTCATAGGTTCGTACTAGGCTATTGGCCCTAGGGCCTATAAAAGCCTAGCCATAACAATTCTCTGGATATTTCTTCTCACGATATTTACTTCCCCGGACCCCTGTATAGCAGGGTGACTAATGTGATACCTGGGGTGAATTTCCTATCTCCCATCCAATTGTCAAGGTTCCTTTTGAAGAGGGCCAAGGAGGTGCTCTGCTTGACATATATGGGCAGTCTATTCCAGAGTATGGGAAGTCTCTGGGTCAGGAACCTATTCCTCCAGCAGGTTTTGTTCATTGTGATGACAAGGTTTAGATCCCTGGATCATGTGGCTTTGAAGTGGAGCATGTCCAACAGCTCAGAGTTTGCCATGGCCTTGTATGTTAAGCAGAGATCACCTCTGAGAAGACGATATGCCACAGAGTACAGCTGGAGTTTTTTTTAGATGGTCAGCATAGGGCATCTGCTTTAGGCCTGTGATTCTTTTAGTGAGGTATTTCTGTGGCCTTTCCAGCTGTTGCAGATGTCTTGTAAGGTACATACCAAATGGGGCATTGTACTCTATAATGGATCTAATGAGGGATGAGTACAGTGGGACAATTACCTACATTTTTCTGGATGAAAAATCCTTAGTGATGAGGTGTGCCACATAGAAGGATATCCTGACTGTTGTGGTGATGTGGTTATCGAAGGTGAGACCACTGTCCACCTGTGTCCCTAAGTCTCTCATCACACTTTCGGTGTTTAGTGTACTCCCACCTATATGTTAATTCATGGGTACATTTTTTTTCCCAAAGGAGATAACTATACATTTCTTGGCATTAAGCTTGAGCCCATGGCTCTGGCACCAAGTATCTGTTTCTGTAAGGCTCTTTTGTAGAATATCTACATCATTTGGGGATTCAATAATGGCTCCCAGTTTGCAGTCATCTGTGAACTTTGTTAGCCAGAGTCCCTTAGTGTTGGCCTGTACTTCAGAGAAGTAGATGCCAAACAAGAGTGGTGCCAGGACTGAACCCTGAGCTACTCCACTTGTCACTTGTCTGGAGCTGGATTTGAAGTCAGCTACTTTTGCAGTCTGGGTTCTGTCAGTAAGCCATTTGGCAACCCATCGAGTGACGTAGGGATTTATGCCCAGCTTATTAAGTTTATCTATGATTTCAGAGTGGAGGATGGTGTTGAAGGCCTTGGCGAGGTCCAGATAGGCTGTGTGAACCACCTTACCTTCATCCACAGCTCTGGAGACTGATTTGAAGAAGTCAATCAGGTTCAGGAGACAAGATCAGCCCTTCACGAACCCAAACTGGGTGGGGCCCAGTGTTTGAAGGTTGCCAGTGTCTTTGCTTATAAGTTCCATGATAATGTGTTTCATACCCTTGCAGATCAGGCTCATCAGACTGATGGGATGGTAATTCTCAGGATCCAAGGTGGATCCCCCCTTGTGGAGTGGGATGCCTGTAGCTGTACGCCACTCAGTGGACACGAAGCCTGAGGTGAGGCTATGATTAAACATGACACTTAGGTGAGGTGCCAGTTAATTTTGTAGTTCATGTAGTACACAGCCTGGGATGTCACATGGTCCCATAGATGCTGTATTCATAGCTTAGGAGACTGCAGTTTCTACCTGTGTGGCCGTGATTACCGGAATTTGGCAATCCTTTGTTATTGAGATGGGCCCTTTAGGGAGTGAGAGGAGGGTAAAGTTGGCACTAAATCGATCTGCCAGGATATTGACAATATCCTTGGGATCAGTATATTTAATGCCATTCTGTTGTAGCTCAGAGCAGATCTGAGCATTGCCATTTAGATTCTTGACATAGTTATAGAATGCCTTGTGGTTGTCTTTGGAATCTTTGGCAATTTTATTTTCGTAACTAGCTTTGGAGGATTTTATGAGGGATCTCAGCTTCTTACTGAGGATGGTAAGGGAGTTTTTTGCATCCTGGGATTTTCTTCTTTTCTGCATCAGTTTCTTCCTTCTGTTGTATAGTTTGTTTATGGCAGGGAACAGCCAGATTAGCTTCCTTTTTTTGGAGGAGAGTGTATTGGTTCTATTTGGGATGGCACGATTCATGCACGAGTGGATGTGCTCATACAGTGCCTTAGTGTAGGATTCAGCAGTTGAACTTTCAGTTCCCATCTGCATGGGTGTCATGAAGTTTGTCACTTCTGACCTGAGTAGCATGAAGTTGGCTTTGGAGAAGTTTTTTTACTGAGTTTTCTTTACTGGGGGGTGGGGGTGGGGGTGGGATGTGGATGTCAGGGGTGATCACCTTATGGTCAGACCTGACCAATGAGGGGGTGACCACTGGTGTGGAGCATCTATCTCCCATGTTGGTAATGACCAGGTCTAGGATATTGGAGCTCCTGGTGGGACAATGGATTAGCTGATCCAGGGAGTTTGAATTTATGAATTCCAAGAACTGTTGGGAAAAAGTGTTGGTACCTGAGTAGTTTTCCCAGTTAATGGCAGAGTAGTTGAAATCACCCAGTATTAGGATGTTTGGCCGTATCTTAATATTTTCCGGTATGTTTAGAAAGGTGTAGTGAGACTCTTGGGGCATGATGGGGGATACCGATGTTAATAGTTATATCAGAATTCCAAGTAAAAGGTTAAACCCATATCATACTTCAAACATTGGCTTGCACTGTTAAGGAAAGATTTAGTACTGACCATCTGAGAATACTCTACATATACATGCAGAGGAAGAGAAAGATGCTCAAACCAGCCACTTCTATACAGTCAGCTTTGAAAAGGCTTTCATACTAATAAGGTGGGAAAAACTATGGAAAATGATGAAACAAAGGAGTTTCCATCTGAGTTTCTGAAGGTAGCCCAGGCATTATATGAAGCCTGATAGCTATAGTCTTTAACAATGTGGTCTTCCACCCATTCTTTCTAAAGAGAGGTGCATGGATGCCCACTCCCACTATTCCTCTTTCTGATATTGATGGGCATCTCCCATAAGATAATTTTGGTAGCTCCAGACATATCTAGCTGAGAGCTACTAAGTATCAAAATGAAGACCCTCATGTCAGCAGATGAATCAATCATTCTTTCTCAAGCAATACTCAATGTTTTTACAGCATTTGATCAAGTGTCATGGGTGAGGGCAAATGTTAATAAAATGAATATGTCCCAACCCATCTGTCTGCAAGGCTGGTAGTTGAAGAGCATCAAAAACTTTACTTTCCTTGGTGCAATTCACCCCCCTGTATACTTGGTCATTACAGTACTGTGGCCCAGATAAACTCATTGACCTCAATATTCAAAGGGTCTGTTTCAAGCTTTTCCTTCAAGTGCATTGTTGGTGCAGGCTGAAGATCTAAGGAGAAACCAGAATGGGCTGAACCTGAAACCACAGTACTAAACGCAGATAGACCTTTGGGCTTGTGCAAGTACAGATCCCCAATGACTACATACATATATTAAACAATGGTGTACCATAGTACATTCCTATCAGACCTTGAAGAGTTTGTACAGGGTAATCTCACTTAACTCTAATGGACAGTGGTAACCTGTAAAAGGTTCCTCTCCCAGGCCCATGCTTACATTTATCGAGAGTATCAGAATTTGTCAGAGATTTGGGATGCATGGCTAAACTTAAAAAGGCCCTTGTGGTCATTAGCCTAGTAAACACCTATGAACCAGGTTTGCGGATTGACTATTCTATTGCTGGAATGCCTAATGCTGAGAATGGTACCCGATCAATGACAGGAAGTGAAGCAATGGGTTCTTCCAGCATATCAGCTGGACTCTAAAAAATGGATCATTGTAGACATCTTAGCATTAGATATGTGGTCTTCAGGTCTATTTCAGAAATAGTATTACCTTCCCACATATGTCAATTAAGTAATTATTAAGAACTGTCGAGAAAATTCCTTTGCATACTAACATGGATCTTATCAAAATAACATTGCTATACAAAGTACTGATGATGAGATGATCTTCTGAATTTGTTCAGAGGATATATATATATATATATATATATATATATATATATATATATATATATATATATATATATATATATATATATTCAGTTTGGGTTCGTGAAGGGCCGATCTTGTCTCCTGAACTTGATTGACTTCTTCGAATCAGTCTCCAGAGCCATGGACAAGGGTAAGGTGGTCCACACAGCCTATCTAGACCTTGCCAAGGCCTTTGACACCATCCCCCACTTTGGAATCATAAATAAATTTACTAAGCTGGGCATTAATCCCTACGTCACCCAATGGGTTGCTAACTGGCTTACTGATAGAACCCACACTGTAAAAGTAGCCAACTCCAAATCCAGCTCCAGACAAGTGACAAGTGGAGTACCTCAGGGTTCAGTCCTGGGACCACTCTTGTTTGGCATCTACTTCTCTGAAGTACAGGCCAACACTAAGGGACTCTGGATAACAAAGTTTGCAGATGACTGCAAACTGGTAGCCATTATTGAATCCCCAAATGATGTGGATACTCTACAAAAGGGCCTTACAGAAACATATGCTTGGTGCCAGAGCCATGGGCTCAAGCTCAATGCCAGGAAATGTATAGTTATCCCATTTGGGAAAAAAACATGTATCCGTGAATTACCATATAGGTGGCAGTACACTAAACACCGAAAGTTTGATAAGAGACTTAGGGACACAGGTGGACAGTGGTCTCACCTTCGATAACCACATTGCCACAACAGTCAGGAAATCCTTCTATGTGGCACACCTCATCATTAAGGGCTTTTCATCCAGAAAAAAGGAGGTCATTGTCCCACTGTACTCATCCATCATTAGACCCATTATAGAATACAATGCCCCGTTTGGTATGTACCTCTCAAGACATCTGCAACAACTGGAAAGGCCACAGAAATACCTCACTAAAAGAATCACAGGCCTAAAGCAGATGCCCTATGCTGACCGCCTTAAAAAACTTCAGCTATACTCTGTCGCATATCGTCTACTCAGAGGCGATCTTTGCTTAACATACAAGGCCATGTCAAACCCAGAGCTGTTGGACATGCTACACTTAAAGAAATCCCAATCCCTCAGAGCCACACACTCCAGGGATCTAAACCTTGTCATCACAATAAACAAAACATGCTGGAGGGATAGGTTCCTGACCCAGGGACTCCCCAGACTCTGGAATAGATTGCCCATACATGTCAAGCAGAGTGCCTCTTTGGTCCTCTTCAAAAGGAACCTTGATGATTGGATGGGAGAAAGGAAATTCACCCCGGGGATCACGTCAGTCGCCCTGCTAGACAGGGGTCCAGGGAAGTAAATAGTGTGGGAAGAAATAGCCAGGGAATTGTTATGGCTAGGCTTGTATAGGCCCTAGGGCTGATAGCCTAGTACCAACCAATGAACCTATGAACCTATGACCCTCTTCAAGAGAAATCTTGATGAGTGGATGGGTAATCGTAAGTTCTACCCTGGGATCACTTCAGGAGCCCTGTTGACAGAGGCCCAGGTTACTAATCTAATGGGGAGGCAAAAGCCATCACTCTGTGGCTAGGCTTATAAATGCCCATGGGCAGATAGCCTAGTACTTACCTATGAACCTATATGTATATCTATATATATATATATATATATATATATATATATATATATATATATATATATATATATATACACTCACACACACACACACACACACACACACACACACACACACACACACACACACACACACACACACACACACACACACACACACACACACACACACACACACACACACACACACACACACACATATACATAAAGGATAGGGGAAAATGCCACTTGGGATAGCAATAAAGATGAAAAAAATAGTAGTTAACCTCAGAATGCACTCTCTGTATGCGATCACCATTCTTTTCTGGTTCAGTGAACCTTAGAATAGTACACAGAAGGGGTTTGCATGAAGTAATGAGTGCAGTAAGTGCTAACAGCACTGATGGAAATATTGAGTATAAGCTTTGCTCCTTTCCAATGGTCCACATACTTTGGAAAGATCTAACAAACAGCCTGTCAGATTGGCTCAGAGTTTGTGTACTTTGTAAACTATTTTCATTAATAGCTTACTGCCTGGATGGTACAAAATATATTCTTCACAAGGAACTGTGAATTACACAGCCAGCAACCAGAACCAGAACAGATATAGCATCATTATGGCAAAAATCCAGACAACTGGACTTCAAGGCATTGAGTAGAATGAGAAGCCACTATGGCAATGTTGATACATGTTAAGTATCAGACTAGAGTGCAGATGGTCCTGGGTTCTAGTACACGGTATGCAAGCTTCTCAGGGTGGGAGTTGGTATAATGGTTAAGTTGTTTACATTAAAGACACACGGGACAGGATTTGATTCTCACATGGGGTAATTGGCTAGGCTTAAAATGGCCCACAAGGGCAGTTAGCCTAGTACTAACATATGAACCTATTATGGCATCAGAAACTCTAGTTGCTCCGAGGGGGGGGGGGGGACTAGCTGGCCAACTGAGAGCAGTGAATTTTGAGAACTCCATAAACTAGTATAATAATATAGGAAACATTTATTATTTTCAAGTTTAAAACGTCATAAATCTATAGATAAACTACTAAACTACATAAATATCAATTTTGGTGTAGATATACAAAAATTTTCCTGTCAAGTAACTTGGAGATATATTGAGTCATTGAATATGAACAACTCAAGGAATTCTCAACCAGATGCTGCTTTGAAAAACGGACTGCAATTGATGACATCTACCTTACAGAAACTATCTTTGAAGATGGATGGCTTTAAAAATGACTTAGAAAACCTCAAATTAAATTCTCAGAAACAGACTGATACTCTTAAGGAACTATTAGAGCAACACCATATAAAAATAACAAATATAGAGACTTCTCTAAATTACATTGAAGGAAGACTCAAAGAGGAATAATTCCAAAAAGAATTTCTGCTTAAACAGAATACATGGCTGCTTAACAAAATAGATGACTTAGAAAACAGGGAAAGGAGAAACAATATAAGGATCTTTGGTCTGCCTGAAAACATTGAAGGTGAAGACATTATTTCATTCTTAACAACCTGGGTTCCTGAATTTTTAGACTTGAAAGAGGGACTTTCATTTGGAATTGAAAGGGTGTCTAGAGCACTGAGGAAACCTGCTTCTAACTCAACAAATACTCCACCTAGTTCCATAGTTATAAAATTACTTTCATTTTTGGACAAAGAACTAATAGTAAAATCTATTTGGAGAAAATCACCCTTAAAATACACTCAAAGCCTGATAAGGTTGGACAATGATTATTCTTCCAGAATACTAGAACAAAGGAAAAAAAGTCTGGCCAATAATAAAACTTGAAACAAAACAACATTAAAGCACAGCTAGCCTTTCCAGCCAAGATAAAAAAAGCTACTATAGTCATCAAAACACCAACATAGTGTCTATCCCAGATGAAATGGAATGGATGGACCCTACTCTTAAAAGAATAAAATAAACAAATCCTTGGACTGATGCTAGAAAGAAGAAACAAAAAACTGATTTCAAAATAGCTGTCCCAAAAAATAACTCATACAACTATATCTCTCAAAGTATCAACTGATATGGTACATCACTTGTCACTTGTCATCTGTTTTTATTTAAAAAAGGAGGGTTTCTTAAACAACTGAGAAACAGTAATTATTTATTCAGAATGTTCAGAGTCCAGTGATTCTTCACAAACAAAGGTAGGTCAAGATGGGTTACTATTTACATTATATATAAGTCAAACAAAGCAACATATAATATAAACATAGAAGTTTCTATTCCCCTACTTGAACTCAGTGAATACTTATCTTGTTCATTTTTCATTGATTTTACTTATAATAATTTAAGTAATTAATTAACTAATTCAACAAGGTACCATTCGTCAGAGTTCAGACAAATGTAACAAATTAACATCATATATAATAGCAGTAGCAGTAGAGTGTTTTGAAAAAAAAATGCTGTCGTGGAAACTAATGCCTTCTCAGTTAAAGTATTATTTAGAAATGTCATGTATATCCTGGTTAAATAATAGCAGCAAGCTCTTAGTACAAATGTCATCATTATTCTGTCTAAATATAGTTAATATCAATTACGGCAGGTATCACAGCTACGAGTGCTGTTTGATCAATCCTGATATGGTGTGCGTGGATGCAGCTGTGTCTGGCAGCTAGTACAAATATCATTATTATTCTGTATAAACATAGTTA
Source organism: Protopterus annectens (assembly GCF_019279795.1). NCBI lineage: Eukaryota > Metazoa > Chordata > Ceratodontiformes > Protopteridae > Protopterus > Protopterus annectens. The sequence continues at coordinate 27,032,931 of NC_056729.1, forward strand.
ATATAAATTATGGCAGGTATCATAGCTTTGAGTGCTGTTTGATTAAGCCTGACATGGTGTGTGTGGATGCAGCTGTGTCTGGCAGCTGTTGCATGTTGCCGTTTTTGTCTCCGGGAAGCTGTGGGTTGTGGCTTGTGATTGAGGTTTACTGATGCTTGTGTATTAGGAAGAGACATTTTGTGTTTTAGCCTGGATCTAGGGGAAGGGGGTGGATAAAACTGTGATATGGAATATTTTGTAAGAGAATAGTATGTTTATGCATCTGCTGAGTGAGAGGTGGGAAGGCTGAAATAATGTGTTATCTCTTGTTGTGGCAGCTTATTGAGAGGGTTTTTTTTTTTTTATCTGTTTGCTCTCCGTTCTTTTCCTAGCTGCTACCTCGCTGAAAGGGAAGGAATTTAGGCTTGAAGTTGCAGTGAATTGAAGCTTTGCTTCAGGTGCATCGTGAGCCTCTGGTATGCAGTATACAGACACACTAACAGAAACTAACAAAGCTAACTATGAAAACAAAATTGACACTGATTCTAAGGGCAACCACAAAACATTCCATAGCTATGTCAAGAATCTCAATGGCAACACCCAGATCTGCTCTGAGTTACAGCACAATGGCACAAAAATTACAGAACCAACTGATATTGCCAACATCCTGGTAGATAGGTTCAGTGCTAACTTTACCCCATCTCACCCCCTAAAGGGCCCATATGTATACAGGAAGAATGGAGAGTCCCCATGATCACATCTGTGCAGGTAAAAGCTGCACTCTCTAAAACCAAAAACACAGCATCCATGGGACCGGACAACATTCCAGGCTGCGTTTTACATGAACTTCAGAATGAGCTGGCACCCCACTTAAGCACAATGTTCAATCATAGTCTCACATCAGGCTTTGTGCCCACTGAATGGCACACAGCAACAGTTATCTCACTTCACAAAGGGGGAGCCACCACTTATCCTAGGAACTATCGCCCTATTAGCCTGACGAGCCTGGTCTGCAAAGGCCATGGAATTTATCATCATGGAACTCACAAACAAAGACATTGGTAACCTCCAAACTCTGGACCCCACCCAGTTCGGGTTTGTGAAAGGCAGATCATACCTTCTGAACCTGATCGACTTCTTTGATGCAGTCACCAAAGCCGTAGATGAGGGTAAGGTGGTTCACACAGCCTATCTTGACCTCGCCAAGGCTTTCAACACCATCCCCCATTCTGGAATTATAGCTAAACTCACTATACTAGGTATAAATCCCTACATCACTAGATGGGCTGCCAACTGGCTCACTGACAGAACCCACACTGTAAAAGTTTCAGACTCCAAATCTGACTTCAAACCAGTGACAAGTGGAGTACCACAGGGTTCAGTCCTGGAACCTCTCCTGTTTGGTATCTACTTCTCTGAAGTACAGGCTAACACAGAAGGCCTCTGGCTAATGAAGTTCGCAAATGGCTGCAAACTAGGAGCCATAGTCAAGTCCCCAAATGATGTGGACATCCTGCAGAAGGGCCTCACTGAGACAGATGCCTGGTGTCAAAGGCATGGCCTCAAGCTCAATGCCAAAAAGTGCATTGTCATCCCCTTTGGTAAAAACACTGTACCCATGAACTACCACATAAACGGCAGTCTACTTAATGCCGAATGTGTGATAAGAGACCTTGGGGCACAGGTGGACAGTAGTCTCTCCTTTGATAATCACATTGCCACAGTAGTCAGGAAATCCTTCTATATGGCACACCTCATCACAAAAGGGTTCTCATCCAGGAAAAAAGAGGTCATTGTTCCCCTCTATTCAGCACTCATTAGACCCATTATAGAGTACAATGCCCCTTTTGGAATGTACCTCGCAAGACATCTGCAGCAGCTGGAAAGGCCACGGAAGTACCTCACAAAGAGGATTACTGGCCTCAAACAGATGACCTATACTGACCATCTCAAAAAACTCCAGATATACTCTGTAGCATATCGCCTACTCCGAGGATATCTCTGCCTAACATATAAAGCTATGTTAAACCCAGAGCTGTTGAACATGCTACACCTTAAGAAATCCCAATCCCTCTGAGCTACACACTCTAGAGACCTAAACCTTGTCACCACAATAAACAGGACATGCTGGAGGGATAGATTCCTGTACCAGAGACTTCCTATACTCTGGAACAAACTACCTATCTATGTCAAGCAAAATTGCTCATTAGCACTCTTCAAGTAAAATCTTGATGAGTGGATTGGAAATAGGAAAAACACCCCAGGGATCACTTCTGTGGCTCTGCTCGACAGGGACAAAGGAAATTAACTTTCTTGGGAGGCGTAAGCCAGGGAACCTTGTTGGCTGGGCTTACTTAGGCCCTTGGGCCGATAACCTAGTATCTACCTATAAACCTATGAAACAGATACTCCCTGGTTGCTATGGTAATGGAGACAGAGTGATGATAATGCTTAATGGCTCTGAGGAGCCTTCGAGATGATTCTCGGCAATTAAGTTTTTTTTTTTTAAAAAAAAAATAAAAATAAAAAAGGGCTGTTTTAAACCACATGTACACATATTAATGGTCTCCTAACACTTCATTTAGCTCATTAAGTAGATTCTTAATAAAAAAATAAAATAAAATAATAAGCGCAATTTAATATTTAAAATGTATTTTGGTCCAAACACATTAAAGACTTATATAAGAGTGGAAGTCTGAGTTATTGTGAAAGACTAAGAGCACTTGGTTTTGTGCAGTACCCTTTGCAGTGGTCTTGGAGGTGAGCTTGCTCGGACGTGTTGGGCATATGGGGATAGCTGATTCTAGGGGTGTTTGGGGTTGCCAGGAAGTGCTAGAGAGTCATCAGATTTCCTTCGTGGAAATATCTGTGGGAATGGAAGGTGTGTTGAGTGGTTCACTGGCAGAGTGGCCACTACATGGAGCAGGCTGGTAAAATGGAACAGGACAAATATCAGTTTGGATATTTTAAGAACAGCCTGGAAATATACCACATGAACTATGGTATTCTGGCAAAACTGGATGGGCATTGTTGCCCCTTGCTTAAAGTATGGATATGTGTGTATGTAAGGATGGAAATATACTTATAACAAATAAGAAACTAAAAGGGTCTCATAATTTAAAGTCTATGGACTGTATAAACATGCTTGGAAAGAGCTAATTATAAGAATAAGCATTACAGCTTGTGGTATCTCAAATAACTAAGCAACAGCTAAAAAAAACACACACACACACATACAATAGTTATGTAATGTATGATTTTAGTAAATCTAGACATAAAATATATAATCGTCATATAAGATGAAGCAGTCTGCTGAATTTAGGTATTAAAGACAGGATTTAATAACATGGACTTGTGTATAATAACACTACTGTTTTAACTTGTCATAAATGACATACTATATTGAACATCAAGGAAAGCATGATAATTTTCTCATATAAGTAAATGTGCCTAACAAGTCATATAATTGCTTTAACTTGAATTGTGGTTTTGTAACCCATCTAGACCATACATAATACTTAAGCTATTAGCAAGGTGACTAATGTTTTATACATGACATCAAACTGACAAAGTTGTTTAAGGGAAACAATAGAACCTGAACTAGGAATGTCACAGAATGTAATAATCACATTCTGAACAAATAGTATTAAATTTCCAATAATTACTCAGTTTAACCTTTGCTAATTATACAAAATAGAATGTTGCAATTTAAATCTAAACATTTTCAGTATATGCCATAAAATGGCAATTTATGAATATGGAAAGGGAATTTGTAATCATTAATCCCCATTAAATGTTGTTTTCAATCTATAATTTCACTCATTTTATACAAAGAAATGACAGATATGAAAACCCTTATGTGTAGGAAATGGGGGAAGAGGGATGCACTGATAATTAAAATGCACTAACTTTCATCAAATTTCACATAAAACAAACTTGATGCTTTATGTAAGTTAGCAACAAACAAAGTGATTACTTAAATGCTTGCAAACAATGAAATATAACTTCTGATATATCCATTAAAATACATTGTATTATAAACATTATGTATAAATATTATTACCATCTATTTATATTAAGTAATAAGTTTTGAAAGATTTCATCATTAAGGGTGAATATGCTAAATAACTGTGTGCTATAATCTTTTACTGAGATTTTATATATGATACATCCTACTTCACTATGATTGAATTGCTTGTCATCTATCTTTCATGTAAATATTTAATTGCTTATACAATAAGTAGACATTTATATTGTATTAGAATTCTGTCTAATCTACAATAGTAATATATTTGTTCAAAATGATATAAATATTGCTTATTCCTGTTACAAATATTCTCCATATGATAATTCAATTTATGGAGGTCCAATGTTCTGGATTGTCAAGGCATGAGTGATAATCTGATGGATTTAGGATTATCCATCAGATTAGGAATGATTTTCATTCCATGGCTAGCGCAGATCTTAATTTTGTTAACATTTATTAATTTAAATTTGTTATTTCACAAAAACATTTTTAGTATGATTGACCAAAACATTATTCTATTGGTAAACACTCAAAGTATAAAACTGATAATTTCCATTAAAAGCTCAAACATATACTTTATAGTTATCAGATGAAAATGTTTAATAGTCACAATAAAACAAAAAATACACAGTCTAAATAACCTAAGATGGATTTAACTTTATTATCTTTAAATTCTAATGGCTTAAACAATCCTAGCAAGAGATCAAATCTACTGAAATATTTAAAACTGAGCAAAGCACAAATTGTCTTCCTTCAAGAAACTCATTTCAAAACAAATGACAATTACAAATGGAATCTTAAAGAATATATGATATTGGCGTAATCCACTTATAAGACAAAGACAAAAGGGGTAACAATTTTATGGAAAATAAATGTGATTAACCCAGAAAGAATTTCTAAGTATAAGGATAAAGAAGGCCTTATGGCATTAGTAATGGTTAAATATGATAACAGAATATGGACCCTAGCCTATTTATATTGGTTCCCAGGCATTGGAACAGGAACTGTTGAAAAACATTTGGATTTCATTTCCAATAATTATAAAGGCAACTTAATATTAGGAGGAGATTTTAACTGTATATTTGATATTTCTGAAACTACAAATAAAAGACCGCTGTGTACATCTGCTGTATCAAAAGCTTCAAACAAGTGGGCAGAATCATTTCATCTTGTACATACTTTCAAATTTAAAGAAAATAAATCTTTGTTGTTTTCCCATCAAGATCACAGATTTGGTGCCCAAACTAGAATAGATAAAATATTTTCTGCCAATGACTTACAGTCTAAAATCATTGATTTCTCAATCACTCTCTGCCCCTTTTCAAACCACAGTTCATTGATACTAAAACTTCAAAATGGTACAAGCCATTAATCTTTTACTCCAGAATTCCAGCATATATAACTAAAATTAAAGAGTTCAAACCGTGGTTATTATCTGAATTACAGTTCTTTGTAGCTATTAATTACACCACAGAGATAAATAAAATAATGATATGGGACTCATTAAAAGCTTCTATATATATGTATATATATATATATATATATATATATATATATATATATATATATATACATATAGTAAAACCCTAACTTGGTAAAAAAAAAATCAGAGAATGGGATTCTGAATTCTTAGATCTACAATCCAAACTTTTGTCACTAAAAGCTGATAAAAAACAAAATCATTTGGAGATGAAAAAGAAAGTAGAAGTATTAAACAATAAATACAATGAAACTCTAACACATAAAACTAGTTTAGCTTTAGAAAAACTAAAGCTTAATACCGTGGCCACTTCTCCCAAATAACTACATAATTTATCCACAAGAATCAAAATACAATCAAAAGCTAATAACATTAAAAGTATCTTCCATTGAAAGAAAGGGAAAAATGTCTCGGATATCGGTGACATTCTTGATGCCTATAGAAATCACTATATGGAACATTTCCAAAAAGAAAATATAAATATTGATCAATTAAATCTAGAAGAAAAATGTTCTAATATTAAAAAAATACCAGAAAAATTAAAACTAGATCTGCAAGCACCCATATCCTACAAAGAAATTACAGCTACAATAAAAAAGGGTAAAAATAATAAAGCTCCAGGTATAGATAACATAATTATGGAAATATATAAACTTGAAATATCGGCATTTAATTTGTAACAATATAAAAATCAAAGGAATGGATGTTTATGAACAATGCTATGCTAAAGTAATGCTATTTGCTGATGGCATATTACTAACATTATTTAATACAAAAGAGACATTAGAAGAATTAGATATATTAATTGACAAATTTCACATGACTTCAGGACTCCATTTCAATAAATCAAAATCAAAATTTTTATTTTTAAATAAAAAAAGAACTGCAAACTAAGGGAGATCACATCATAGGGAAACGAGAATCTACTTTAAAATATCTAAGAATTGAGTTATGCAAAGATAATAATGAATTAGTCTTAAAAATCTACAATAATATCATCAATACAATTAAAATCTCTGTGGAAAAATGGAACAAAATAATATTAACATTTGAAGATAGACTACAGTTAATAGGTTCATAGGTAAGTACTAGGCTATCTGCCCAAGGGCATTTATAAGCCCAGCCAGAGTGTGTTGGCTTTTGCCACCCCCTTAGATTAGTTCCCTGTGCTTCTGACCAGCAGAGTCATTAGTTCACCTCTGTCCAGCAGAGCCACTGCAGTGATCCCCGGGGTAAATTTTCTGTTTCCCATCCACCCGTCAAGGTTTCTCCTGAAGAGTGCTAGTTAGGGGCTCTGCCTGATGTATGTTGGAATCTTGTTCCAAAGCATGGGGAGTCTCTGGGTCAGGAATCTGTCCCTCCAGCATGTCCTATTTATTGTTGTGGTAAGGTTTATATCCCTAGAGTGTGTGGCTCTCAGGGATTTGTTTTTTTTTTATGTGGGGCATATCCATCAGTTTTGGGTTGGACATGGTCTTGTATGTCAAGCAGAGATCACCTCTGAGTAAGCGGTACGCAACTGATTACAGCTGGAGTTTCTTTAGGTGGGGCTGCATAGTTCATCTGTTTGAGGCCAGTAATCCCCTTGGTGAGGTACTTTTGTGGTCTTTCCAGCTGTTGCAGGTGTCTTGTAAGGTACATCCCAAATGGGGCATTGTATTCTATAATGGGTCTAATAAGTGATGGGTAGAGAGGCACAATAACCTCCTTTGTTCTGGATGCAACCCCTTTTGAGATTTGGTGGGCCGTGTAGAAGGATTTTCTAACCACCTTGGCAATATGATTATCAAAGGAGAGATTGCTATCTACTTGGGTACCCAGATCCCTTATTACTTTTTCTGTATTTAGGGGACTACCACCTATGTGGTAGTACATGGGTACTTTGTTTTTTCCAAAGGTGATGACTATGCACTTTTTGGCATTCAGCTTGAGGCCATGATTTTGACACCAGGTATCCACCTCAGTGAGACCCTTCTGGAAGGTGTCTGTATCAGCCAGAGAATAAATTATAGCCCCTAGTTTGCAGTCATCTGCGAACTCCATCAGCCAAAGTCCTCCTGTGCTTGCCTGTACCTCTGAGAAGTGTATACCAAACAGGAGGGGTTCTAGAACTGAGCCCTGGGGGATGCCACTTGTAACCGGTTTAGAGTCAGACTTAGAGTCTACAACTCTCACCATATGGGTTCTGTCCGTGAGCCAATTTGCAACCCATCTCATGATGTAGGGGTTAATGCTCAGGTTGGTGGGTTTGTCTATAATACCAGAATGGGAAATGGTGTTGAAAGCCTTTGCAAGGTCTAGGTAGGCTGTGTGGACCTCCTTACCCTCATCTAATGCCTTAGTAATTGTCTCAAAGACGTACACCAGGTTTAGGAGGCATGATCTGCCCTTAACAAAGCCAAACTGGGTAGGGTCCAAAGTTTGGAGGTTCCCAATGTCTCTGTTAATGAGTTCCATGATGATGCGCTCCATAATAAAAATGGTTTTACTGTCCAAGATCCTATATATAGCCTTGGCAATACAACTGTTACCAGAAAGGAATATACATAAAGAAATAAATTAATGCCTAATAATTTTTTTATGGTTTCCCAAAAGAAACAGAATAGCTTTAATACATCATATCAGAACATGTAAACAGGGAGGATTAAACTTTCCTGATATAGAAACATATATAAAAGCATCAGTATCTAAAACAATCTCAGATTGGATAAGTCCAAATTACTCTTCAAATTGGAAAGAATTACTAACTGCAATATCAATAAGTGAATTTGATTTACAGAAAAAAAATTCAAATAACATAAAAATAATTTGCCATGGCACATATTATCTATTAGTATGCAATATAACATAACTAAACCCACCAAAACTTGTATGATTAATTATTACATTGACTCATTTAGGAAAATTATTAATGCAAATCTAGATTTAAAAATCTGGTTTGATCTTTTAACACCATTCATAGTCACAAAGAACTTTCCATATAAAATATATAGAGAAATTATTAATTCCTGGGAGCAGAAAGGATTTGTTTGTTGGCTCCAATGTATCAAAGAACTAAAAGTTTTAGATATGCAAGTAATGAAAACAACATACAAAATTCCACAACAATACTGGCTAACTTTACAGACTACTCTGTCATATTTGCAATATTTAAGTAGAATAATTAACAATTCTTCATTTATAGAAATACCTAATACATACATGAAATCATATATAATGACTTTGACATGGGAAACAGTATTTCAAAATTTTACAAAATATTGATAAACTATAAAACAACACCCAAAACCTCATACTGGAAATATATAACAAAAGGACACTCAATACAATTAACAGAAGATATTAAAACAAATATATTATTATCGATAAAATATACATCCTTTACACAATACTGGAAAGTTTTTAATTGGAAATGCTTGCACAGAGCATTTTTAACCCCAGACAGAATCAGTAAAATTAGTTCTTCCATGAAAGGAATATGTTGGAGATGTGAGCAAGTACACAATGCAGATTGGAACTACATTTTCTTTGATTGTGTTAAAATTAAGTCATTTTGGAATGGTATTAATAACTTTCTACAAGCTTTATTTAATGAATCATTTTATTTAACTAAAGCTCTTGTATTATTAAATGTGAATGATGGTCCTCATATGAGTAGGTCAAACATGTATCTAGTATGGCTATACTTGCAATTTCAAGGAAATGTATAACAAGAAGAAATACAAACACAATACCAGCTTTGGAAGACTTCTACAGCCTACTGAAGACCACAGCATTATTGGAAATTAAACTTAAAGAACTAAGAATTTGTCCAAAGCCATTTATCAACAACCCTTGAGGAAAAGTCTTAACATTGATCGACGCTATAGAATAATTGATCAGACACTCTGATAATGGATTGGACATACTTATAAAGTAACTGTATACATTAAGATCTGTTATAGTGTCAGGTTAATGTAAATAGTGTACATAGTTATTTAAGATGTTATGTATAAATACTATGGAATTCATTCAAATGTATCTGAAAAATAAAAAAAAAAAACATTTTTGAAAAAAAAAAAAAAAAAACTCTAGTTGCTCCAAGCTGATATGAGCAAAACAAGTATCTCATCTTTGTTCAGACTTTCTGGGCTGTCTGTAAGACATATTTTTCACCCTGATTACTTTATGGGGTTGGCCTTAAATGCAAGTTTGTTGCTTCACTCTTTGTAATATCCTACTGACAGAGGTTTCCTCAGTTATGTTAAGAAGGATGTCACAAATCTAATTCCCAGTTTAACCAGCAAATGTGAGGTTTTGTCTTCCAAGTGTAAATGAGTTTTGTGCAGCTTCAGGACTGGTAGTGTATTTTTCAACTTCCTTTTGTTTCCTGGTAAGGATCACTTAAGTGATACATACAAATTTGATTGGTAAGTTTTATTTTTTGTTACTATTGAACTGAAGTGTTGAGTTTGAAATATGTTGAAAAAAAAACATTGCAGTAAAGTGTATTTTGAAATGATTTGATGACAATTTTAAAGTAAATTTAGAGTTGCAGTACGGACATCATGTACTACTCTTAACTTTTCAGGTTCATCTTTTGAAACTGACAGTGTAAGTGGCCTTTATGGTTCACAGCTGAAAATTACATACAGTATGTATTTTTATATTGACTTTCCTCATAGGTATACTTCTCAACCTCATAGCAAGGGAATCTGCACAAAGGCTAAAATAATGGGGGAGACAAAGCCCCAAAATAGGGTCAGATTTTAAATATTGCTCTTATAAACTTAGAAAGTTGCTAGAATAACAGAATTTGTGATAGCATGCATTTTCTAAAGAATATGAAGTCTGAAATGCAAATGTAGGTTATTATTTAGTGACTTTAATACTCAAAGATTTGCCAAAAAAAAAAACAAAATGTATGAGGAACAGACCAAAAATGTGAGGCAAATATCTGGACAGTTGAGAGGTATGCATAGTGATAACATCCCTGCTATGATTTTTATTTGTTCTGTCTCAAATGGTCTGAATGGGGTAGCTATCCAGACATGATTTTGTTTCTCAGCTAAGCTTTTCCCATTCTGTGATACAGTCTGTTTCCAAGTGAAGATGGTCTTTTTGAGACAGCAGTCTTCTCTTTCAGGCTCTTCCTGGGATTCAGAAAGAATCCCACTATGAGCGCTATGAGCTGTGGTCAAAAGGGGCTGCATTATGCTCTTGCAGGAAATGCAATTCAGAGACATTTGCTGCAATAAGGAAAGACCTCATTATCTGCATGTGTCTAAATCACATGGTGTTACTGAAAAATTATATAGAGCTTACTTGCTGCTTGCTTACTGTGGGATTTGAAGTCTTCTTAAGACATACAGTCTTGCTGTGCTGTTTACTGCTGAATCAGAGACACATAGCTCTGCATGACTCCATCTGTAGTCTGTTTAAAGCACCAAGCCTTTCAAATTGCACACTGATAAAGAAATACATTTTGCAGCTATAAGCACAGTTACAGATAACTTATTTTATAACAAACCACACATAGTCTGTCAGATTTGTAGCATATATTTACAAAGTTTTCCTTCATTACAGATATGAATGATGACTTCTACAAAATATCTCTCTCTGTCCTTCTCTCACATAACTGAATTACTACAATTGCTATACACAGAGCTAGTCACGCACACATTTCCTCTTGGTATGTTTTTCTGGCCTTATGTGGGAAGTCACATAATGTCTGTTTTTAGATTTTTCTATTGTCCTTTTGTGATTTAAGCACTTTTGCTGATGTGAGGATGCCATTCTGAAAGGAAACATCTGTATAAGCTGTTCCTACTGGAAAAACATCACGTATTGCTGAATTTATAAAAAAGGATATCTGTTAATTGATATTTGTTCTACAAACATGAGGAAATCATGTAATGCTTGTTTTCCAGTATTGCTTTCTTAGGCATTTTCTGATGCTGTGAAGAGAAGCCTGTCTGTTATACATATAGTATGAATGCACATTGTAAACTCTATACATATATTCAAGCAAACTTTTTCTTTCAGCATATTTACAACAGAATTAATTTCAGCCTTATATTCATAATATCTAACAAGTCCCTCTGTTTTTAAACATACTCAAAACATTCTATATAAAAAACATATTAAGAAACAAAACCTTTAAGTCTTTTTTGATACAAGTCAAAATGCAATTTTACATAGTTAATACAATGAAAACATGTATTACTACCAAACCTGAATGTATTTAACAACTTTTTCTTTTGCAGACCATTCTATGAAAATATTTTATCAGTTATGAGCTGTCTGTTTTAATTTTACTTGATTAATTTATTCTTTTGCAATCACAGAATTTAATTTATGACTTAGAATTGTTTCATTAACTCTTTGCAGCTGTTGAATTAACTATAAGAGACAATAACTATGTGCTACTGCAAGCATTTATACACTGCTGAAAATATACAGTTTTAATGTCATTTTAACCATAAGATTGTGGTCTTTAGCTATGTTAGAAACCTAGGAGGAAACTCCTAGATATGCTCAGAATTAGTTCAAAATGATGTGAAAATTACTGAACCTACACACATTGCCAACATACTGGCTGACAGGTTCAGTGCAAACTTCTCCCCCCCCTCCCCCCCAAAAGGAGAGATATCTATTCCAGAGGATTGTAGCCCCCCAAACATCTCCAACGCCCAGGTGAGAACTGCCCTCACTAAGGCAAAAAACACAGCATCCATGGGACCGGATGGTGTCCCCAGCTGTGTGCTTCACGAACTCAATGAGAATTAAACCCACAGTTAGGACAGTTGTTTAATCTTAGCCTCACCTCAGGATACGTACCCAAGGAGTGGCACGGCGACTGTGGTCCCACTTCATAAGGCGGTGCCTCCACAGACCCTGGAAATTACCGCCCATTAGCTTGACAAGCCATATCTGCAAAGCCATGGGGAGGATCATAATGGAACTCATAAATAAAGACATAGGGAACTTGCAGACTTTGGATCCAACCCAGTTTGGCTTTGTCAAAGGCAGATCCTGCCTCTTAAACTTGGTTGACTTTTTCGAGACTGTCACCAAGGCCATTGATGAGGAAAGGCAGTCCATACAGCCTACCTCGACCTGGCAAAGGCCTTGACACAATACCCCACTCAGGTATCATCGAAAACTCATCAGCTTGAATGTAAACCCATACATCACAAGATGGGTTGCAAACTGGCTAAGTGACAGAACCCACAGGGTCAGAGTTGCTGGAGCCATGTCAGACTCAAAGCCTGTCACAAGTGGTGTCCTACAGGGCTCAGTCCTGGGTCCACTCTTGTTCGGCATCTACTTTTCTGAAGTACAAGCAAACACAGGAGGGTTATGGCTGACAAAAGTTTGCAGATGACTGCAAACTGGGCGCCATAGTCGAAAACACATCTGACACAGATATCCTCCAGAAGGGCCTCACAGAAACGGATAACTGGTGCCAGAGCCATGGCCTGAAGCCAAAAAATGCATAGTCATACCCTTAGGGAAAAACAAGGTTACCCCTAGCTACCATATAGGTGGCAATCCACTGAGCACAGAAAAAGTCATCAGGGATCTGGGGACCCAGGTTGACAGTAGCCTTTCGTTTGACACCCATGTTGCTAAAGTAGTTAGGAAAACCTTCTATATCACCCACCTGATCATGAAGGGATTCACATCTAGATGAAGGGAGGTCATCGTCCCCTGTACTCATCACTCATTAGACCTATGATTGAGTACAATGCCCGTTCGAATGTATCTGACCAGACACCTGCTGCAGCTTGAAAGGCCCCAAAAGTTCCTCACCAAAAGGATAAAGGGTCTCAAAAATATGTCTTATGCTGCCCGACTGAAAGAACTCCAGCTCTATTCAGTCTCATACCGCTTGCTCAGAGGTGACCTGTGCCTGACATATAAGGCCATGTCAAACCCAGATTTGATGAATATGCTTCACCTCAAAAATCTAGATCCCTCAGAACCACAAGGGCGGAGACTTAAACCTTGACACGGTTAAAATAGAACGTGCTGGAGGGACAGATTCATCACCCAGAGACTCCCTATGCTGTGGAACAAAATCCCGGTACATGTGAGGCAGAGCACCTCTCTGGCCTTGTTCAAGAGGAATCTTGACCAATGGATGGGAGATTGCAGATATACCCCAGGGATTACTTCAGTGTCACTGCTTGACAGAGGCACAGCAAAATGATAGGCATAGTTTTTATTCAAACTAAAGAGGTGGCGAAAGCCACATAACTATGGGCTAGGCTTATAAATGCCCTTGGGCAGATAGCCTAGTATGAACCTATGAACCTATGAACCTATATCTCTGAACTGCCCATTAACATCTTGATTGACAGTGAAGTGAATATAAAGTACTGAACTGGGCTTAGATAATAAATATTTGAAAGTAATTATTTTACTGGGGTAAAACCAATGATATTACAACTTGACAAATTACTTTTAAACTTATTACAATGTATCCTGATCAGTATGTATTTACACAGATTGTTTGCTATTTATGCATTTCAATCTAGTAGGTATCCTGGACCCATTGTTTTCTTTAAATATGTTTTTTTCACACATATTCATTACTAGACATTAATTTTATTTGTACTGAATTTTTCTGCATTTGTACATACAAAGACTATCATTTGTACTGAAATTTTCTACATTTGTACATATAAAGACTGTAAAGTACATTTAGTCTAATCTTACAAATTTAATAACATTAATATTGAGCAAAATCTTGGAAAATGTTTATGTCTCTTTAGAAATATCCATTGGAACTGGCACCAAATGCATATGTCATGTTATTTTAAACTACATACTCAGCAATTAAAAATATTCATGCTTTTTTATACCAACATTGTTTTGTCAAAAACATATTGAAATAGTGACCATTCTTGCTATTAGAAACATTTATGCATTTTGCATGTCTTTATTCTCTCTTGTATAGCTTTAATAAAGCAATTTTAAATCATCTCTTGTTTTTTAAACCATCTCTTGTATAGCTTTACAATTTAACAGGTTGTAAATACAATTTAATTCTAAACAATACAATAATAACGATTATGATAGCTATTAACAACTTGTAAAATATCTTATCCTGTCAGGTTTAATCCAGTTTACCAGTATTTCTAATACACTAATACCTGTTTTCCCCCCATAAAAGAGTATTGTCAAGAAGGAATTAGATATTTTTCCTGTAGCTTTATTTTAGACCCTTGTTGTTTATTTTTTCTGTAGCTTTATTTCAGACCCTTGTTGTTTATTTTTCTGTAGCTTTATTTCAGACCCTTGTTGTTTATTTTTTCTGTAGCTTTATTTCAGACCCTTGTTGTTTATTTTTTCTGTAGCTTTATTTCAGACCCTTGTTGTTTATTTTTTCTGTAGCTTTATTTCAGACCCTTGTTGTTTATTTTTTCTGTAGCTTTATTTCAGACCCTTGTGCAGTACTGCTTATACAGTCAGTGTAAAACTGAGAAAGTGTCCCTCCCCCTGTAGTACTTCAGCACTGTTTTCCTGCCCTATGCTGTGAGAATAGAATGTATGTCAGCCTAACACTATGGTTATACATTTATTTTATTAAATTATGGACTTTTGTCTGATTTGATAATTTTTTATAAAGCTTTTGCTGTTTACTACCTCTAGTATGTATTTACACCCTCCTGCACAATTGATTTGAACTGTATATATACTATAGCCCATTTGCTGGCTGTACTTGATGCAACTGAGGTTTTTTCTTCTCTTTTAACATTTACTTGCAAACAGATTATTAGTGACATCTATGCACAATTGTGGCATTTTATTACAATTACCAAATAGTGTTGCCTGTAAACATTTTAACAATTATGTTTTAATAATGATGCTTTAGAAAAACTCAAGCTACTTGTCTGGCAATCAGTCTTGTTGTTTATCTGATCTTTCCAACATTTCCTCTAACTATTCATTCAGTCTAGGAAGGTCTGAGCTCACATTTTATACTCTATAAGCTATAATTAATTATTTTGGCATTTTCCTTTAATGTGATTGTGATTTGCATAACTATGCATTTATACAACATAAATAGACATTATTTTACAATGACCTTACATGGATTTCAGTATTTTTTATTTATTTATCTATTTAACTGTCCTGGCATTAATTTTACAAAAACTGTTTGACTAATACCATCTGTGATTTTATTTATTTCTAAAATTCAGAACTTTAACTGTTTGGTGTTACTATACAATTATAACATATGTTTATTTATACTTGCTGTTGTCTGCCTTCTGCTTTTGTGCATTGTAAACAAATGTACTCTAGAGGAAAAGAACACACATGCATGTCTGTCTTGTATATGCATATCTTTATACAAGCATGTCATGTCCCTACCATCCTAGCATGCATGTTTAACCATTTTCAAAACATAAACATATTATAAAATATATTTCTTTTGCACAGATTAACTGTGTATGCAGGAAATTCCCAGTCTTTGTCAGTTGAGCTAATTTATTTCCTTTATCCTGCAACTGCTGTTGAATTTCCTGTGATGTTGCATGGTCTTTCTGACATTCTTTAGTAAGCTGTTCTGCTGAATTTGAAACTCCTATGCACTTTTGAAAAGATGTGTGTATAACTTGTCTAAGCTTCCTGAACTCATTGTGTCTGTCTTTTAGATGTTTATTACATTTCTTTGTAACAAAATGTACTAGAGTTTCTATCAGTAACTGATTTGACTGTAGTTGCAACTCTGAAATAAATCTTTTACACCTGGTGACAGAACATAACTGTCTAACATTTGAATATAATGTAAACATATTAACTTTTCTTGGTTCTTTACCTTTACAATTTTTGTCTGTACAGTCTAACCTTTGGATAATGCTATGCACTGTATTTTTATGACATTGTACACACAATAAACATTTTTATACCACACATGATTTTATTTCAGATACCAGTCAAATATTATAATCCATTTGCATAATGCCTTACTATCATATTGCAATCCATTTGCATAATGCCATACTATTAACTTGCCCTAATAAGGTTTTACATTTGCTAATATGCTGTATATACATTTATTCTGTTATTATTATTACCTCTATGGCATTCATACTGTATGTAACACAGATAATTTTCTTACCAGTCAACAGACAGGCAGATGGCCAAGCTGCTTTACTGTAGATGGTTGAAAAGTTTCTGTAGTCACTTGTGAAGTTGGTACAGCAAAACTGGCAGATTCAGTCTTACAACTTCGTCTTGTACCTTTTCTGGAGAATTGCAGTCTCACTGGATTTAGACGTCTATTAAACTGTATTGCTACAAACTGTTGAAAACTGTAGAAATCTGAAGTACTTCACATAAACGTTACTGTGCTTTTACAGGAGTGACATTACCCATTCACTCCCCCTGTTTTTGGATACAGGCTAGGAACGTTGTCAAAGGGTCACCATTGAAGAATTTTATTGAGCTGCTCTGCTTACTTGCTTGCTTGGTGTGATGGATTTGAAGTCTTCTTAAGACACACAGTCTTGCTGTGCTGTTTACTGCTGAATCAGAGACACATAGCTCTGCATGACTCCATCTGTAGTCTGTTTAAAGCACCAAGCCTTTCAAATTGCACACTGATAAAGAAATATATTTTGCAGCTATAAGCACAGTTACAGATAATTTATTTTATAACAAACCACACATAGTCTGTCAGATTTGTAGCATATATTTACAAAGTTTTCCTTCATTACAGATATGAATGATGACTTCTACAAAATACCTCTCTCTGTCCTTCTCTCACATAACTGAATTACTACAATTGCTATATACAGAGCTAGTCACGCACACATTTCCTCTTGGTATGTTTTTCTGGCCTTATGTGGGAAGTCACATAATGTCTGTTTTTAGACCTTTCTATTGTCCTTTTGTGATTTAAGCACTTTTGCTGATGTGAGGATGCCATTCTGAAAGGAAACATCTGTATAAGCTGTTCCTACTGGAAAAACATCACGTATTGCTGAATTTATAAAAAAGGATATCTGTTAATTGATATTTGTTCTACAAACATGAGAAAATCATGTAATGCTTGTTTTCCAGTATTGCTTTCTTAGGCATTTTCTGATGCTGTGAAGAGAAGCCTGTCTGTTATACATATAGTATGAATGCACAATGTAAACTCTATACATATATTCAAGCAAACTTTTTCTTTCAGCATATTTACAACAGAATTAATTTCAGCCTTATATTCATAATATCTAACAGTTACCACTAGTGGTAATCAGTACTTTCCTGTGGTAATCACTACTGGCAGCCCAGGCATCAGGTTGCCACAGGCACCCTCTTCATTCACTCTTTCACATGCTTGCACATATTCAAACACACACACGCACACACGCACACAGACACACACACACACACACACACACACACACATGCACACGTGCACACACACACAGATGCTCACACGCACACACGCACACACACACACACACACACACACACACACACACACACACACACATGGACACAGACATGCTGCCATATCTTACCTGTAAATTACTTTACAGAACATCCCTGATGTAGCCTGTTATCATTTTCCTGTCCTTCATAAATCACACATGTTTACCGTTCCTTAATAATGACGGGCATCACAGCTTCATTCTTATCATTCCAAAACTGATCTAGTAACTTTTTAAGTAACTCCAGGTAATATTTAAAACATCTTCCTTGTGTTGTCTAGTGGCTTTCTTCGGAAGTCTTCAGCTTCGCTATTAAGAAGTATGGCAACCCCCCCATTCATTTAATTCCATTACTTTGCAAATGTCCCTAATTTTGCTACTGCTCTAGCACTTGAGATACATACTTTTTTTCGGTCAAAAAGTACAACATATGACCCCTCCTCATTTAGCAAAGAGCACTAAAGGGCATAATTATTAATGGAATGCTTTCAGTGCCCAGAGTCATAGTTTGAAACTCCCCCTTTAATTTTTAACTTTTTATGACTGTTAATATTTAAAGTGTTTCCCTTGTGACTAGTAGTAACACAGAGAACTAAAGCACTAATAACATTCTTTTTTGTGTTCTAATGGCACAGAGTTCAAACTTGTTTTTCTAGTTAAAAGGTTTAACTTTATATGTGACATAATGTATTATTTAAAAGACAACCATACTAACTAGGGGTACTGCACAGGACTAGAGCTCTACAACTGAACTGTTGTGTGTGACAGGGTTACTGGATTCAAACTTTTTTTCCCACTTTTACTTTGTAACTTTAGAGATGACCCAAGGTAATATCTACAATGCATCCCTGAGGACTAGTGGTTGTGCAGAGGGAAAAGGACTCCAAACTTCTTCCATGTTATTCTATTACCTTTTTAAATATCCCTGGCATATTGTTGTACTGAAGAGAATTCAAGATCTATAGTATTAATGATCTGTTTTGTGTGCCAAGGGTCTAGGTTTTATTTTTTTTCCTTTTTTTTTTAATGACTAAGGATAATATATCACATTGCTGGCATCTAGCGTACTCATCTGACCATGCATCTTTTGTACTGCAAAACTCTTGTTCTACTAGATTTTTAAGTGTAGATAAAGTAATATTTAAAGAATATCGCTGGTGTTTAGTACTCCCCCTGCACATATGTATTTCATGTGGTAAAACTGTTGTTCTATTAAACATCCATCTACCATCCCACTCATAAGTCTTTCGTGCTGCAAAACTGTTGTTCTATCAACTCTTTAAGTCGTGTTAGGGTATTAGCTAAAAAATATCTTTTGTGTCTACTGTTCCCCAGCAATATGTCTCTCATGCTGCAAAACTTGTTCTATTAACAAATTAAGTGTAATATTGAGCTTTCTCTTCTTAGTGTCCCCCCCAATGTTGTAGAACTTGCCGTTTAGTCCAGGGGATGTTAGTGGTTTGACAGTCCCCCACCAACACACACAATCACACACACACACACACACACACACACACACACACACACACACACACACACACTCATACTCACAGCCACCTCCATCTGATCACACTCACCGATACAAATCTGTTCACTCATACTCCACCTTTTCCCTAACTAACCCCCCTTCTATGACTGCCCAGGCAGACAGACATACATCCACAGACACCCACGCACATACACATACTCACCCTCTCCATACACTCACACATGCAGATACATGCATACATAGACACAAACCCCACCTCTACCTGTCTCTAATGCAGTCGCAACCATTGGAAATAATAGGTGAATATGACCTTTTGGCCAAGTTAGTTAACTTGCCAGCCAAATCACTTGGCTGCATAAATGCTTTATTAGAGGCAATTTTGAGGAAGGCCACATGGCTAATTAACACAGGCCACTCCCCTGGAATGCCTTATTAGCATATAGCTCTGTTGAGGTGATGACCGACTTCAATAATCCTACAGACAGTATATGTAATATTGAGGTGGGACCATATCGGAATCAGAAAGTTTGTCAGCTGGTGGTAGCAGATGATAGAGCTTACAGCTGGCAGCAGCTGTTTCTAAATCTAGCCCATTGCATTCACCCATGTTGAATGGAAGCACTCAGAATTAGTGCTCCTTTCAGAATCATTACAGGAAGTGTCAGCAAATTGTTATCCAATCAGTCATTCTGGTTTATGTTCTTGGCTATGGCCTAAGCACACTGTAATCAACTTTCCTTTTTCATTTATAAACTGCATAAAAATTATACTGTTTTTTGTAAAATTGAAGAGTTTGTCAAGTGTGGGGACAGTCCTCCATTTCACTCATTCTCTCAGCCAGCAATGTCACATTACCTACTATTCTGACCTGCTCTCTCAACTTTGATCGATACTAGACATTAGCCGACCTATCTAGCTGTTTTCCAAAACTAAATAAATAAATGCTCCCTCTGTGTAAAGCAATTTGTATGCTGTTCGAGACAGAAAAAAACGTGTTTTGTGGTACTAATGGGAGAGGGAAAGATTAGTGCTACTAACACTTTGTTGTGTGCATTTCCCTAGGTCAAAACTTTGAAGTGTAATGTGAAATAAGAAAAATGATTTGCTGTTAAAGTCTCTACCAAGAAAAGAAAACAGTAATACTTGGTGACTTCACTATCAGCTGACTGGGTATAAAAGAAAATTAATTCTTGGGATGGTGGGAACCTAGATGACCTGAACTTTGATTAGCTAAACAATAAGTCCACCAGACCAAACCCTGTGCCCAAAAACTATTGCCTCCCTGACCTCCTAATTGTAAGCACTTCAGACAAAATATTGTAAATATATGTACACCCTCTTTTCCTGTTGATCTTTTTCTTGATACCTTCACAACTTTAACCAATGCCAAAAATCCGCCAGCCTTAATAAATTTCAGAATAAAATCCCCCAGAAAATAACAGGACTTACTTCTAACATTTCCTTCCTTGAGTGACCCCCCCAAATACTGTATCTAACCAAAGATATTTATATTGCTTATAATAGGCTTTCTAGATTACCTTAAGGATTCTTGGATTGTCAGAGAACTTTAAGCTCCAGTTAAACTTAGAAATACAGCTTGGACATAGGGAAAAAGTAATCCACCTTAAATTAACATAGATAGGATGTCCTTTTAGGGATTCTGCAACAAGACCCATTACATGCCATAAAATAGTTTACTATTGCAAAAACATACATCTCTTTTTATTCCACCTAGGATCTCTTGAAGTAGTCAGGCATCAGATACACACTCCTTTCCTCATTCAAAACCATTAATATAACAAACAGAGTGGCTACCTTAGTTAATTTTCTTTCTGATTATCCAGACTTCCCTTACCATATCAGCCCTTTACTCTGACACCCCAGATCACCATGGAGACTATCACAAAATGTGTTTTATCAATTTTCT
Organism: Protopterus annectens; assembly: GCF_019279795.1. Classification (NCBI taxonomy): domain Eukaryota; kingdom Metazoa; phylum Chordata; order Ceratodontiformes; family Protopteridae; genus Protopterus; species Protopterus annectens. The sequence continues at coordinate 27,054,252 of NC_056729.1, forward strand.
TAAACAATCTAGCTTCAGTACATTGTCAGAATGAAAGAAAAACTCCTATAGCATACCAGCACTTATGGGTAAATGGTCCTTGCTAGTTTACAAAACCCTGCAAAACTCATTTCTAAACCAGCTCAACATGCCTATACATTATCAGTCATTTAAAATATGTTAACCAACTTCTGTAAAGCAGCAATTACCCCATCACATCCTAAAAACACTCCACGACTCAACCGCAGACTTTATACCAGTCTTACTTCTCTGAGTATTGGGAACAGTTCTAGAGAAACTATTCTATGCAAAATCCTTTTGCTACATGTGAAAATGTAGTATTCTAGAAAGAAGCTTGTCTTCTAGACATACAGAAACTCTATCCCCTTGAATTGTAATATATGGTGTTCATCAAGACATTGATAAAGATCATTTCACAGGTTCTGTTTTTATTGAACTTTTTCACCTAGTCAACCATCAGCTTCTCAAGACATCTCTGTACAGTGCCGATTTCAGTACTGGAGTAACAGAAAGACACTTTAGCTACTTTTCCATAGCCAATCATTCTCCAGAAAGAAAGCGAGAGTGTCCTTTTCCCTTTTGCCTCTGTAATCCAGCGATTCTTCTAAGGACTGGTGCTAGTCCATTGCTCTTCTCATTCATCATCAAACCTCTCACGTTTGCCCATGTTGACATTCAAAGTGTGTGCTTAGGCAAACAACATGGCTATTTATCATCCCCCATATGCCACCATCAAAGCACAGCTTGAATCTTACTCTCTATATTTGCCAACCTGGCTCCATAAAAATGCTATGTTGCTCAACACTAACAAAACTAAATGAATGATACCTGAAACCAGCCTTAGACTTAAAATCATTATAACAGTTTTAGTTAATAATAACCCAAACAATATCAACCTTGAAATCATTGCCTTCATTAAATGCATTTGTTTTTGACTGGACCAGTCTTCTGATTATCTCACATTGTCTCAATTTCTCCACAAAAAAAAAACACTCTTTAAATCACTGCAAACAGAATTTGTAGATTTATTAAATGTATTTATTTACATTTCTTTACTGGGAAATTCCAACTGGACACAGGTCCTTTTTCAGTGGAGGCCCGGGGAGAAAAGCTCCACAGAACAATAAATGAGCAGCAGAGTACATGAAGAACAATTGAATATACATACAATAGCAAATAATACATACTGCAGCCAACATTAGCTATACATACAGTATGAAACATAGTAATGAACAGATATAGCAATATCTAGCTAGAGGCTAGGAATAAAGGTAGGATGTATATGCAGATAGTACTAAGCTCAGAAGGATACTGTTCTAAACTCATATACCTAAATCTTATACAAATATCACACTAAACTCAAACAGATATAAAGCAGATGCTCCACACAAAGGTGGAACAAGCAAGAAGGTTAATGGAATGGAAGGGGAAGATAGGGGAGTAAGAGAGAAGACTGAGTGAGTAGTATACGTGGTAGTGCGAGTACGCTAGGTGTAAGTCAGTTGGATATGTATTTGGAGAGGAGATGAAGTGAGGTAGTTAAGCATGTTATAACAGGTCTGACAGATTGAGTGAGGAGGGAAGGGGAGGGTAAAGGGTGAGCCAAAGCCTGCAGAGGATGGAATGCAATGATCAGACAGTGTGAGGCAGGGTGGCTAGGGGAGGGAAGAGGAAGGAGAGGTAAAAAGGAGGGATACTAGTCGGGATTGGTGCATGGGCATAACCAGAGACTTTTTAAGTAAGTTTTTAGTGCAGTCTTGAAGTGATTGCAAGAAGGTAGTGTGGTTATGGGGGGGGGGGGGTTGTTCCATAATCTGGATATGATGCAGGAGAATAGTGCTTCTCCAGCTGAGTTCTTGGCTTCGGTCACTATAAGTAGATTTTTGCTGCTGGAGCATAGTGGTCTAGTGGAGTAGTAGGGCTGGAGAAGGTTTTGAAGGGATGGGACTTTAAGAGGATGGTTTACTAACTTGACTCAGGTGAAGAAGTTGAGGGAGTTCAAGCCAGTCAAGTTCTCTAAGTGAGATACAGTGGTGTCTCTGATAAGCTGTACCAGTGGCAAACTTAGCTATTTTATTGTAGCAAGCCTCAAGCTTGTTCTAGGTCTGTTTATCTAAGGAAGGTAAGTATAGGAGAGGCATAGAGTAAAGTGGAGATTAGGTGAGGATTGGCAGCAGAAATTCTGGCTATCTTTGTGAGGAATTGTTTGTTTCCGTACAATGCATCTAGTTTTTTGTGAACCTTCTTTATAGTAAGAGAAATGTGAGCGTCAATTCTGAGATTGTTATCAATCTCAACACCAAGTAATTTGGTGTGCTCTGTTGGAGAGATGATGGTATTGTCTTTGGCTAGAATATTAAAGTGGGGGATAATTGGGTTAGATTTAGTGGTTGGAAGATATGGAGTTTAGTCTTGCTCGGGTTGAGTAATAACTGGGCATTAGATAGCTAGTTTTCTACAGATGAAAAGGCTTTCTGTGTGATCTTGTGAAGTTCAGGTATAACTGGGGCTGAGCAGATGAGGGTGGAGTCATCTGCATAGTGTATAAGAGAAGCATGCTTGGTGGCTGTGAATAGATCCTTGGTGAAGAGTGAGAATAGTAGGGGACCAAGGATGGAGCCTTGGGGAACACAGAGTGTTACAGGAAGTCAAGGAGATAGGTTGTTATGCCAGACAACTGATTGTTGGTGGTCAGGTAGGTAGCTGTGAAACCAATCAGTAGCTGATTACAAAAAGGACAGGTTAGTGAGAACAGAGATTAGTAGTTTGTGTGAGACCATGTCAAAAGCCTTGGATAGATCCAGAAATATAGCAAAGGAGAACAGGCCATTATACCACTTCCATACAGAGAAAATCAGATCTTATTGAACCAAAAATGATTCTTTTCAAGAAAGAATAGAACTGCGGCTTGATTCCTTCCAAGTCAGCCTCTGAAAATGAATCCTATCTGTTTCTTACATGTGAATTAACATCTGTAATACAATTATCACCTTGGGAGGGTGGCCTAATGGTTAAGGTGTTTGCCTTACAAACACAAGGTGCAGGGTTCAAGTCTCACAAGGGATAATTGGCTAGGCTTAAAATGGCTCGCAAGGGCAGTTAGCTTAGTACTAACCTATGAACCTATCACAATCCAGTGATGCCATTTTCTTCAGATGTCCACATAAAAGATTTTGACACAAGTAATCACTATATCTCAGTCTTAGGACCATAGTCATGGACCTTTATCTCATTCACCCTCAGAGTTCTGTATAACAATAATAATGTCTCTTCCCTACTCATTCCATACCTCCTTTAAAAGTTTAAATACTGCTGATTCAGTTATAGTTATTCTGCAGTTACCTAATTATCCCTTTCACTTTGCACTGACCTCTGCTTCTTGACTTCATTTTCTGACATGCATACCTCTAAATTTCTTTGCTCAAAATTTCTGGACAAATCAAAATAATTGGGAGACAAAGGCCCACAATCAGTGACATTTTAAATATTACTCTACTTCATTTAAAAAAGTTAAAAGAACAATAGATTTTGCATCAACGTGCATTTCCTGAACAATGAGATTTATAAAACTCTGATGTCCGGTGTGACGACCGTGCCCTGGCTCAGCAATCAAGGAGCCTCAATCCTCACCACTAACACCAGGGAGGTCATCTCCTAGAAGAGGAAAGGATAACTAATACACACAGTAAAGTACAATTTCCCTTAAGTGCACACAGAGATCACAGTCAGTCTGGGGCTGGCTGCTCCCTTGCTCACCAGGTCCCCAATAAGACTCCCCACTGGCACAGCTATAGGGTCCAGGTCTCAGCCTAACTGGGAAAGCTAGAACCTCCAGTACCCTCTCTGTCCAACCAGTGCTTCATGTCCCTGCTAAGTAGCTGACACAACACACACACACTTTGAGATAAGTATTTATACAACTTCACAGACTCTCCTGGAAAAGGCTGACACAGATTCTCCAGCTGCGCCCCTTTACCCAAACTATACAGTAGAAATTACTGCCACCACCAAGTTAATATCAGCTACTGAAAGGCCCTTAAAAGGGTGTCCAATTATTACTGTGCAATATTATTATCCAATGGTAATGTGACTATATAGTCTAATGCTTATCAGAGTGGCCTATTACAATAAACTCTATATAAATATGCAGTGTACTCGCAAGCTTATCTCTACACAAACCAGCCACAGGTAGAAGGTTTTAAAAATATTTAATAATAAATAATTAAAACACAAGACAAAACTACTATACCACAGAGATATCTAAGAGTTCAGAGATCACACAGAAACTTAAAATAATACAGTAGGAAAGGTCTGATTTAAAAGAAAATGCCGAATTAATCTTTACTAGCTTTAACTATTCCTACAAGAAATCACAGTGCTAGACATTTACATGTGAGCATTAGCAGAGTGCTGGTAAGTTGGATATCAAGATCAAAATGCTCTCTATCTTTCTCTGAGACACAGTTTATAAAACATCACCAACCAACATGTCTCTGGGTCCTTCCCAGATTACATCATTTTTGACACTTAGGTTTTCCCAGTATTCATATTGCATCATCTTGACACCTGCTCTGAGTTCCCAGGCTAATAGAAACTCCATTTACATTATTTAGCAAGCTAACACCTGCACAGGAGAATACAACAATAAAAGGCATTTCACATATACACTCTAACAGAAACCAAAGCAATAAAGCACATTCCACATGTGCACTCTAACAATTATTCCTTAAGTTAAGACAATAGAAAGAATGTGTTCAGCTAGCCGCTCTGGCACCATTTTTTTAGATAATTGTACTTTCAAAGACATCTGAAATGCTCGGCTTGGTTTTCCTTCCAGCAGATGGCAATGTTGCAACAATCTTGAAGTTCATATTTTACAATGTTTTCTTTACACTCAAGAAACATGCCTGTATTTTACATTTATTATCAAGAAAACATGCCTGTATTTTACATTTATTTACAAATGCCAGAATTAGATACCAATTTCTATTTGACAAGGCTGGCAGCCTTCACCCATCTCTCCCCAACTGTCACATCCGGGATTATTGATGGGCAGTAATCCTCATTAATTTACCAGAAAATCAAAACATTTATGAGGGCTGGGCAAAAATAACAGGCAAAATCAAAGTTGTTCTTCAAAACCAGGGCAGTTGATAGATATACTGAATTTCATTTCTAGATGTTGTCTTGTTGTTTATTCTAGAAGATTTCTTCAAAAGAATTTTAATTTTGTATTCACTAGCTTAATAATGTTTATACGTATAGATATACCTTATTTTACTTACATATTGTCAATCCTTCCTTCTTTAAGACTTGCTAAAGACTGATATAATACTTAATTATACAGTTTATTTACTGTTTTATTTTATTTATTTCTCTTTGTTCAATGGGAAATTCCAAATGTGTTTTTTACCATTTTCAGTGAAGGCTCTGAGAGAAAAGCTCCACAGGTAAGAAGAAACACATTACATAACAGAAAAATATAACATAATGTAGACAATACAGTGACTTATATAATATCATATTACATAGGATAATGCAGAGTACCTTCTATATACATTTTAGTTATTGAAACATAAGGTAGTTGACTACAGAGAGATTTGGCATTTAAGAGTAGACAACTTATCTAGTGAGATTTTTTAGTTAGAATATGTAAAGATGGATAACATGGCAAGCAAAAGGATTATACTGGTGGATTATTTAAAGAAAGATAATTTTAGTAGGATACTATATATGTAGAAGATGGGACAGATAGGGGGTAAAAATATGTATGAATGAAATATATGTGTCAGTGGTTACCTGGAATAAAAATTCTTATGGGGAAGAATAAGTGGGTTATAGGCCGAAGTGAAAAGCATGACAGAAAGTAGAAGAGGTCAGTTTGGGATGTTAATGTATTGTAATTATATTAGTTTAAAAGAAATAAAGAAATTGTGAGTAAGTTAACATAAAGAAAGAGTTACTGGAGTGTACTTAAAAGGAGGAGTGTGGCTGGGGGGGGATCAGTATAGGTATGCAATATTTTACCTGTGGGCATGATTATAGCAAGAATATTAGATGTGATTAACTACAATATTTTACTTCTGTGTAGTTGATTTATTACAAATTTATTTATTCCTCCATCCATCCATTCATATATGTATATATCCATATATTTATCAGCTAGGGAGACTAGGCCACAAGAGCTCATTTTCAGGAACAGCAGGATATAGTAAAAATAAACAAATAAATAAATAACACACGTGTTAAGGTGCATAGAAAATATTGAAAATACATTACATAGCATGTATTAGGTAGTTGCTCACTTGTGACATCTGAGAATTGTATCTAGAAGAGGATTTAAGATATTTTGTGAGGCATATACCAACAATGGAGTGTTTAGATGTTACTCTTATTGATGCAAGAGGTGCTACCTAGGAATGAGAAAGCCTTCTGACTTTACTTCAGAGCAGGATGGTGTTTCTGGAAAGCAGTAGGATCTGTCATGAATCAATTTAAATGTTAGAATTTACAGAATGTAGATTGATCTAAATCAAACTGGTGACCAGCTTGCCTTTTCTGATAGTAGAAAGTGGTGATCTTTCTTTTAGAACTGAACATAGAACAACCTCTTTTGTTAGAAAAAATCGTTACCATTTGGTGTTGCTGTCATTGATATGAGAAGAAATAAGCAGCAATGCATACTCTTAGCAGAAGAATTAACACAGCCTTTCCACTACATATTTTAATTTCTTTTTGATCGCATTAAAAACTATAGTGGGTAGATGCTACTAACTATAGTTTCTGTAATGTCATATCAGTTTTATCAGCAAATGTGACTGACTTGTTGACCCCAAGTCAGTAATAGCACTTTGAGGTAACATAATTAGTCATGTGAACAAAATAGTTAGTTTTTTACATGCATTACGAGTTATTGTTAAATTTTGTTGGAGCTGATGAGTAGACCTCTTGCATAATACTACTTAAAAACTAAAATGTGATACAGAATTGCAGCACTTATGAATGCACTTTATGGATTCCTTGGTTGGTGTTCGCTCTATTTTGTTTGACTACATGTGCTGAATCAGCACATAAACCTGGCTAACAAATTATAAGTCAGCTCTAGTGGCATAGCTAGCTACAGTCTAGGCTTCATGGGAGGTGGCTCTGGCTTTCTGCTTGAGTGACACCTATTGGGAGTACTCGGTATTGCGCCACTGGAGCATTAGCCTATAAGCATGCTCTTCCACTGTATTTTGCTTATAGCCAAGAGTGTGTACCTCCACACACTCACTGCAGTAGACAGCAAGCAGCAGAGCTCCAAGACCCTCTGTGAGGGAGTTCTACTGCTAGGCTATTCTGCAAGATTAACAAGCTGTCTTGCTCCATACTACCTGACCCTCATCATTCAGCAATGACTAAGCTAACTGAGCTACAGGGGACAGAAATAAATGGGTCATAAGGCTCTCACCTAGGTCAAGGATGCCTAGTTCTCATCCCATGAATTCATTAGGCCAGTTTAATGTAGGCAGAGGACCTATCAGTCTGGTTCTATGAAGGGAAAAAGTCTGGATAACAAATTATAAATAAATCATTAAATAAATAAAGTATTTGCCACTGGTAAAGTAGTTTGCTTCACAAAAAAAAAAATCATAAACAAGCCTTGTAAACTTTAAAAGACACAACACTAAGAAAACACCTTGAAATATACCAATGGGTCTAAAATGATCTCAGAATGGTTCTAACTTAGATGGCACACGTCTTAAAGGAGAACGCCACTCAAATGTCAAACTTTTCTTCCCAAAAAGTGATTTTCCCTCTTTGTAATCCAACATATAGCACATTACAAAAACAAAAGACATAATTTAGTAATTATTCCATTTATTTTATCCATCCATCCTCAACCCTTTTTCCCATTTCTGCACATGGGATCGGTGTGTCACTTCAGCAGTAACAATTCTCTCAAGCCAAGGTTTATACCACCAGGTGGCTAGCCCTGCTGCAGTAGTTCACTCGTATCACTCACTCACACACACATACTCTCACCTATGGCCAATTTAGTGTTTCCAGTCCATCTACTGCATGTCTTTGGAATGTGGGAGGAAACTGGAACTCCCAGAGAAAACCCACATGACCACAGGGAGGACATGCAGACTCTGCAAAGAAGGCACCCCAGCTGAGAATCAAACCAGAGAACCTCTTACTGTTAGGTGACAGTGCTAACCATTGCACTACCGCGGCCACCCTGAACTTATTTCTGATTGCCTTTCTTTCCTATATTTGTCTCATCATCTGCTACATCATGAAGGCTACAGTGGCAGAGTAATTAGGTTAGGTACAATGCTGTTAAACAATGGCATTTAAATGTGCCTTATCAGTCACAGAATGCCAGTATCACACTTAAGATAAATAGCACAACCTGGAGTCTAAATAAAAGCAAGATTTTCAATCTTAGTTTTCAGTTGTAAATGAAGAAGAAAACACAAGTTATAATTTTATTTCTGTATTGTTATTACAAATTGGTTGTCTTTCCCTTTAATGAAACTATGGGTGCCAAAAAGAAAATCATTTTCATCTTATTTTTTCCTAAATATTTGATTTTGACATTTTTTTCTACACTTTATTTTCTGTAAAAGTGCATGTTTCTTCTGGTGCCTTGCCACAGCATTTTTCACTGAGTACATTGTTTTGTTGAGACAACTCAGTGAGTTGGGGAGGGAAGATTAACATCAAAAACTGTAATTCAAGCTACAGTATTAAAAACTGTGAATGCAACACAAATCATCTCAGCCCAAGTAACATCTATTAAGCAAAGGGGTCAGATTTCCAACACTTGAACACAGAGCTAGAGTTGTTACTTTGAAAAGAGCAACTAACTCAACTACATTTTCAAGCCTGTCATTGAAACATCCTTTAAAATATTGTATCATAGAATGAAAATGAAAGGAAGCAAAATAATTAAAAATGTGGATTGATGTTGACAGTAAAATAGGCAGTCACAATGCTGTTATAAACTGTTGAGAGAGAAAACCATAGTAAATGATCCTCTCATCCTGGTGATTTCTGTCTGCTCCTGTAAAATGACACCAAGGCGGTGAAGGCATTGACTGGAGAACAAAATCATGCTACCCATGGCAGCCCTCTTTCAGGCCATTTTGGGGAAATGACTAATTGGAAAATAATAACCGCTCACTTTGATACAGAGTCATTAGTATTGCAGAACAGTATAAGATGTGCTGAAAACATTTTTTTTGTTCAGTATTTGGGTGCAGTTCTACAACAGATAATTTTAAATCAATACACATGATGTCTGTTTTACTTGAAGTAGACAAGTGACTTATCAGATAATGAGTAGACTCATATCAGTAATGCAGAAAGTACTAGAAAAGTTGTACAATTACCTCATGAACCCCAAGCGGCATGTATGACCATGGCATGGTTTGATACTGAAAAGGCCATGCCACACAATCATGATAGTTGTATTTATTTTTTTACTTTCTCATTTCATTGTCACATACATGTAATGGACAAAGGGACTGTGTTTTTCACTAGAATTTCTTCTGACATCATGCTATTTGATTCTTCTAGTATTTTTTAATCTTTTGCCATTATTTTGTACACTTTTTTCAATTTTGTCTTTTTTAATCATATTTTTCATGAGCAGGTTTGTTTTCCTCAGATTGTCTGTGTTTGTTTCTGTGCCTGTGCTTTTATTTCTCCATTTGTTCAGATATGTATTTTTTTAGTTTCTTGTTTTGGGCTGTTGGTTATAACTGAGAGACTCAGAATTGAAAGATGGCATCTATAATAATGATATATTGCATGTTGCAATTATTCAGTAAATTTTATTGTTTTAAATAAACTGATGTATTTTGTAGGATTAGTTGCTTATTCTGATATAGGATTCAAACATATCATATTTTTATGTACTAACCCTGTGATTGCTATATTATGTAGTTTAGGTCATATGCTAAGATCTTGCAGTATTAGAGTTACCATATATTAACAGCTTGGTACATTAACTGCTGATGTTTCCAGGATCACAAATATAATTCTTAGAATTTCCATAAGAAACCTATTCTTCTGCATGCTTTTATTTTTTTCACATCCTTAGGTTTGTTTCTTGGTTATTTTTGTTACAGTTTAGCTTTCTTATTGTTGATCTTGTTTTTTTCAACTCATTTTCAATTTTGTATTATGCATTTTTTTTTTATTTCCTTCTTAGTTGTTTCCTTTGAATTTCTTTCTTTCTTTCTTTCTGTGAGTTTTGTCATGTGGTGTGGACTTTTGGACTTTTTTGTATACCTAGTAACTGTTGGGTTATCATTTCTGTGGCATGGGTGTTATATAAAATTACTTGTTTTATTTGTTGTATACTTGTATTGGCAACTGCTGTGGTAGACCAAAATTGTTATTTTTGTACTTTTTATTTGTGTTTTAGATTTATGGATGATAGTTTTGTGATATTTGTGTTTTGTTTGGGTGGAGGACTTTTATGTGTTAGTGCTAGGCAGTTTATGTTTTGCAGGAAAATGAGATGCATTTGTATTATGTTGCTTTGTACTTATGGTGCTGTAGTGTTATGTGTTTGTGTTGTGCTGCGATTTATTTTCTGTTTATAGTGCATTTTGCCATTGAAGTGTATGGGGTTTAGTTTTTTCTTTAAAGTAGATATTTATCCCATTACAGACTACAGGATTGTAGCTGTAGCTTGCTTTGTTTACTTTTGCTAAGATCACATAATGAACATATGCACTTTTAGGACACAATCAACACGTATTTTTTTAATAACTACATGTTGTCCTCAATAGCAGTTTTTGTCCCGCCCCCTTTTTGGGAGGTCCAAGGTTTGGATAAATATGTGTTTGTGTGGGGGGAGGGGTCTGTCTTATGTAGTAGTACTATTTCATTGGGATGGCAGAGCAAAATGCCCACTAATTTTAACATAATAATGGATTAATGCAGTGAATAGCCAAAGATATTGCAGCACCAACTAAAGGTAGATTGATATTTATTTTTGTAAATCCTAGTAGGCAAATGAGATATTGTACACAACTAGCAGGGTCACTGGTCTTCTTGAAGGTGTGGATACCTCTCAACTTTCTCTAATTTTGCATAATTTCCCTGTTTTTTTCTCCTTTCTTGCCTCATCCCTTGAAAATCTTTGATTTTTTTTCTAGTAAATCATTGAGAATTACATAGTCAGTAATGCCAGATATTAGAGTTTCATACTTGTTATTGTTTGTTGGATGCATATTAATGCAAAACATATTATTATATTAAGTTTTAAGTGCATTAGAGTAGTATTTGAAACTTGTACTTGATGTTTGTCCTTTAGTTCTCCATCACTTTTGGTTTTGACTCTGGTTCCCAAGGAAAGACATTTAAATGCATGTGTGGTCTTCTCACCAGCAGCTCATACCTCTCAACTCTTCCTCCTTTTGCAGAATGCCACTGAGTTTGCTTTACATGTCTGCTGTTTATTTTATTTATTTTACATTTGATTACTGGGAAAGTCCGACTGGTTACAAGTCCTTTCTCAGTGGAGGACTGGGAAGAAAAGCTCATCTCCACATTTAGTAAACATTACCTTGAACTATAGGATGATGATAAGTTGCAGGATACACATAATATATACATGGCCACTAAATATATAACCTATACAAATATAGAAATTGTATCATAATAAAAGAATGAGAAAACATATAGAACATATCTAATATTTTGTATGTCAGATAGATTTAGAGCAATACAGTATGTAAACGTCACAGATAAAACAATAGGAATCAAAAACAATAAGAATTTAAAAAATATTGTTATTTACATCAGCTAGAGTTCTGTTGGCTAAACTATGGAGATGATGAGAGATGTAGAAGAGAAGAGAAAGTAGATAAATTGCTGGCTATTAAGTTTACAGAGGAGCAATAGAAAAAGCTGAAGATAGCATAAGAGGATCAGGTATGGGCTAGCTAGGATTGTTGCATGAACATTTCTCATTATTCTGGCTTTGCAAGACTAATGTGATTTGTCCGAGCAACTTGGGCAGTTATGATGTACACAGACAAATTAACTATAAATGCTAGGGCTGTTTATAGAAGAAAATGACTGGTGTTTGCTCATTTTTCTGGATTTGCAGGATTAATGCGATTAGTGTGAAGCATCTTGGAATACTTCAATGTGTGACAACTACTGGTATGGAACAAAGTTGAAATGCATTACATGGCCACCATTTTATTACAATCAGGCATCTAAAGTGCACACAGAAATGGCTATAACTGCTAGGCGGAGGCTATTTGTAGATGAAAAAATAATTAACCCTTTTGTCGTTTGCTCAGTTTACACAGTCATTAATCTGGATTTGCAGGACTAGTGTATGTGAAGTAGGATAGGCTACTTTATTGTGGTTACTGTGTGCTTTTTATGACACAAACTTGAGGAACATTACTGAGACTATTATTGTTATTTATTTTTACCACAATCAGTATGAGGTATACACAAACAGAAAAGTGGCTATAACTGGTGAGTATGGACTCCATCTGAAAATGAAAGCATCTTATACCTGTTGTTGTTTGCTATGATTTATACTTCTGTGTGTGGTGTGCATGCGTGTGTGTGTGCGTGTGTGTGTGTGTGTGTGTGTGTGTGTGTGTGTGTGTGTGTGTGTGTGTGTGTGTGTGTGTGTGTGTGTGCGTGTGTGCGTGTGTGTGTGTGTGTCTGTGCATGTGTGTGTGTGTGTTGGTGGGATTGCAGTATAGGTAAGAGTTATAAGCTGACAATAAACATTTTCAGGTTTCTAGCACAAATATCATCATTGCAGATAATAAGCATATATCGTTTGTGGTCTGGCAGGAACAGTATATGTGTGAAAGCCACTTCATCTGCCCATTGGCATAACAATGAGTAGCAATGCATTCTCATACCTCTTGACTGTAAACTCTTCTGTGTATTCTGCATACCTGCCAGTTTTTTTGTGGCTTTATTTAATGTATTTTGATTTTCTCCAACACCCAACGGACATATCATACGCGAATTGGCATTCTTCCAATTTACCTATAGGCAAGAGTACAATGTGAATATGTAGGAAAAAATACCAATTTTTGTTATTTGTAGACATATGTGATATTGCAGGTACATGTATAACTCTCCCTGTAGTATTAAAAAAGTTAAGAAAAACAGTTAACGGGTCATCTTTCAAAAATAATGTATAAATGCATCAAGAAATTCAGACTGCTAGAGCTTCTGAGAGATTAATATCCTCCACACTCCAGACTGTATAACTGGATTTTGACACAAGCTTAGTACTGACCTCTAGCTTGTACCCCACCTAGTCTCAAACTGGTCCTGCTACAGTTTTATGTAGCTTGTGTGTGTGTGTGTGTGGGGGGGGGGGGGGGCTTGGGGTTGATGTAGCCAATATTTCTTGTACTTTTACTCATAAACCTCAGAGATGTGTACAGAAGGTAAGTTTACCTTGTCTAGGGGCAGTTTTGTCTATGAACAACAAATTGGATTACATTACTGGATTGTTACATTTTCATGCTGTGCACAATCTAGCATCACGTACATATACAGATGGCTGTCTTTTGGTGGTAGGAGTTAAGATGTACTACCTTTGTACACCTCAGACTGTTTGTGGTAAAAGTATAAATAACATAATAGTAACAGGCTGGAATATATTATTGCATTCCATTTATTCTTTCAATTTCATCACAGTCTGACAATATAGCAATACTCATAAGATGAATGACTATCCCCAATCACCACAAAACATTTTCTTAAAACCTGTCAGTGCACATGCAATTTTCTTGATTATTTTTACAATGATCACAAAAAAGTAGATCCACTTTAAAACTTTTATTAAATGTTTTATAGCAAAATTGCTGACAGTCATTTGGTGATCAAAACAAAATGTTCTCAGGCTGAAAACACACAGCATAAGTAACAGTAAATGTATCTTTCTGTACTACTTACATTTATTGAAAATGCATCTGGTACTCCATTGAACTACAAGACACATGCTGGGATTCATAGTCATGCTCATGCTCAAACAGAGCACCTCACTGTCCCTCTTCAAGAGAAATCTTAAGGAGTGGATGGGAAATAGAAAATTCACCCCTGGGATCACACTAGTGGCTCTACTCGACAGAGGCACTGGAAACTAAGGTTGGGTGGCACGATGCCAGGGTAATCCTATGGGTTAGGCTTGTAAAGGCTCCAGGGCCATTAGTCTAGCACACACCTATGGACCTACAAACATATGCAGCATATAATAAAGCACTAATTAGTGTCTATCCGAAGGATGCAAGAATTAAAAAAAAAAAAAAGAAAGAAAGAAAAAGAAAAAAACAAATGTATAAAGCATTTGCTATCAGCTTATGATAGCCCAGGAACACTTACTGGTGAAATGGCTTGGTCAGACTCACACATCTGACAAACTAAGGCTGAGGGAATTAAATCATGCACTACAGGAAGCAACTCATTAACAGCTTATGGCCTTACTCATCTGCTTTAAGAACCAAGCAGACTGCTGTAGCCCAGTACAGTGCATTTCACACTCGTGCCTAAAAAGGCAAGTTAAATTAAAATGCATTCACAGTTAATATTTTAACATTAAACTCATATGATTCTCAGCTCATTTCCAGCCAAATAATAAACATACTGTCAACAAAACAAGGAAGCCAAGGGCTGTATCCAAATAACATGAGTCATATGATGATGTTCCTGTTTAATACACTTGATTCCTTTGTTTACAGCATATCTACTCTGGGATGCAAGAACTAAGTATCATCAAGTGTAACCCATTGCACCCTCATGCCCTCCCAATCTATTAGATAATGTACAAAGACCCAAAAAACAGAAATAGATTTTAAATATTTCTGTTATAGACTTACAAAGTTACTAGAATAACAAGTTTTTACAAGGATACAAAGTCTTAATCTCACATGCCTGTTACTATTTAGTGACTGCAATTCACAATTTGCCAGAAAGTCACATATTTTCCAAGGAATAGATCAAAATACTTATCTTTTTTGGTTAAGAATTATGGACAAAACCTCAAATAATTGAGGATAAAGGCCTACAAAGTGATACATTTTATACATTATTTTCTTAATCTATTTTTAATCAAGTAAACCTGCTGGAGAAAGTGTACCTTTTCAATAGTGACTCAATAGCATTGTCTCACTGATTTGCTCAAAGTCACACATAGATGGAAGAAGAATGATTTAAACTTTGTACTTTAGAGTACATGAAGCAGTTTGCTTACAGCTGAGTGCCAGATAACCCAAATTCATTTAAAAAGTTAAAAGAACAACAACAGCATGTGTTGCATAGATTTGCACTTTCGGAGCAATAAAAACTATAAACCTCTAAGGACTGGCATTATTAAATAATTGTAATCCTGATCAGTCTAAAGAAAAAAAGTCTAATGTCTAACAGCTGGTGCAGAGGGTTAAGATTCCCAGCTCATAATGAGCTGTCATTTGTGGTTAAGGGTAGAGAATTTGATTATTTCTATACCCATTTGACTGTTGTGTGACTCTGAGCAAGTCATGCAACCATGCAGTGTTCCTGTGTTTTCTGAATGATAAAAATTATGACTGACATTAAAAGCATATAATCAAGTCTTAGACACACACATGCAGACACACACACACACACATGATTACAGGACCCACTTTACAACATGCAATATCCTGTGCTTTGATGGATCAGAACAGCCATTCATTTGATCCATTGAATGACACCTATATAAAATATATGAGTTTGTTGTAGCTCCCTAATATGTACAGACATGAAAACAGTGCTGATTAGCGCTGCATAGGGATAGTGTTATGGGAAGGGTTTTTCTAAGGTATAGTATAGCATTAGGATTAGGGCCATGGTTAAGGTTAGCAGGCATTGGTAAGGTGGACAGGGGCACATTGTCCCACTGTACTACCTGCTAACCTTAACCTTAACCATAGTTCTGTTCCTGCCCCTAACCTTAATCCTGTACCTTACCATAGAAAAAACCTTTTCATAGTGGTATCACTACAGAAGATAAACTTGTGCACTTGCACGCATGCTTGCACACACACACACACACACACACACACACACACACACACACACACACACACACACACACAAAGCAAGCAATAATACATACACATACACCACTAAATCTATCTCCTTACCTAGCCATTAATTTAACCTTACGCTACAAATGCTCACACAGTACTAAAGAGATCCCCTTTCCTAGTCTTTACTGTAATCCTAACCTGCAAACAACCACACACAGACACATGCACACACACAAACACACACACACTCCTAATCCCCATTTCCAAAACTTTTTGGTATACCCAAAAACTCCACCAAAAAACATCCTTCTCCCTTTGATGAATGCAGAGTTTGACCAGCAGAATAATTAAAAATTAAAGCATTTGACTACTTTGATAGGCATAGCACATTTTTGACAAAAATGATATTTGACCACCTTAGAGGTACATATATATTTTCTTTTGTGGAATTATTTCCTAGCTGAAACTATCAAGACAGAGTTCTGCTGACATTCTGAAACTTATTTTGCTGTGAAACTTTCCCCTCAGTGTGATGTCATGATAGACAACATTGCTAGTGTAGAATTGTAAAATTGAAGTGTGTCAGGCTCAGAGCCTTCATCTTGTTTTTTTTTTCTGGGTTTCAACTGTGACAGGATAAAAACAAAGAAATTGCAGTGACATTCAGCTATTAATCTAATCAGTGTTGCGCAGGTTGTTGTATTATTTTACACAGCAGTACTGTTGAAGAAGTCGCTGGTTAAGTCTGTGTAATAGTGAATAGGTTTTTATCTGTGTGTTGTATTACTAATAGCCTCATGCTTGTTGCAGTTCATTTTTTATAAAATGGTTTCTGTGGAAACAGCTACTTATTTATTAATTATTTACAGCTGTCTAAGCCAAGATAAAGATGTTAGTTGTGCTGTGCATACCTCTCAACTGTCCGCAATATTGCAAAATGTCTCTGACTGTGTTTTTACTCACACATGTAGAACTTTAACACAATACCTCTGCATATTTCATATACGATTCCCGTGTGCACATCACAGTCTGTCTCTGTGATCTGTTCCCAGCACAATTATCATTTCACCCTCTGTCATGCTCCACATAGTTTCAGGAGTAAGCCTTTGATTCCTTATAAACTGCAGCAAGCTTCCTCTATGAGCGGCCAAAAGAATCAGAATCCCTGAATAGCATTTGCCAAAAAAAAGCCAAAAAACACTTTTTAAGGGTTTTTGCACCCTTGAATTTATATGTACCAACTTCATGGTTGCACCACCTCAAAGAAGGGGAAAGTTCCCTAAAAGGGCATTAATACAGGCAGAATTCATAAAAAATGACTTCATATGGAGTAACTCTGATCGGCAGTGGGCTGAACCTGGGGCAACTGAAGCTTGAGAGTTTAATTTTCGTCCACCCATAGGTTACCCCTACACTATATACCTGTACTATAATTTTGTACTACAAGTTGCATCAGAAATAAAAAAAAAAAAATTCACACACAGAAGAATTTAAATAATACTCCAAATTTCACTCGCTTGCCAAACAGCAAGTGCGTGTGTGTGTGTGTCTATAACAATGTGTGAGACACAACCTCTGTAAGAATCATTACAGTATTCATTTCTAATTTCATATCCACAGCTAATTTGCAAACACCTCCGTATCGTTCACTAACTTCTTTCCTTCATACTAAACAAAATCATTTTACTCATAGACATAAACATTACCAAAAGCAACAGTGCACCCCTATGAATCCACAGTAATAACAGTTAAGTGTGACCACATAATGAATTAATGCATTCACCAGTATAAAATATATATATCATTAAGTAATTGGCATCAAAAGAAATTCATTGTATCCTAGCAGAACTATTCATAATTTCTGAAACACCTTTCACTGTAGAATGGTGGAAGCCACCCAACCACATCAACATCGCTGTCATTTGAACTTCCTGTTGAACTCAAATAAGGGTCACCCTTGTAAGTGTTTAGAACTCCAACATCAGAAGCTGAACTAAACTTTGACATCACTGTTATTACTAGAAATAACACCCCAGTCCCCAGAATCACTTTTACACACTGAGCTGACAGTCTCAGTGGAATCCGTTACAAGGTATCAAAGGTCAGAGGGCATCCCATAAAGAATTACATAAGACAGAGCATCACAGATTGAAAAATGACAGGAAAGAAAGGAAAAAAAATTATCACAAGTCATGAAATGATTATGGCAAAACCACAGAAGGATGTACTGCAACAATAAAACAACCATGGAGGTAAGAATAGTGATAAATCACTTTGACAAAACGTGTAGCACTGTCTTGTAACACATTACACTACTGAAACCTTTCTTCCCACTTTAAATCTGTTATCATATATTAACTGAGACATAGATATATAAGATGATGTAAAAGAAATGCTGAATTTCAGGCTGAATTTATTGCCCAAACAATTTAAAACTGTCTCTTGCCTTTTGATGTATATACTGGGTCTATGACCACCCATTGAACGGAAAAAGCATTGAACAGCATTTGTCATAGAACATGCTGTTCATTGAGCCATTCGAGTAAGATCTCATTATGGTAGGAATAAGGAAATTTGCCCTTTTCCCACTGTAGTGCGATCTTGGAGTTGATATATATAGTTAGCGGGGTGGCTGTACAGCCTTCCATATGAGGAGGTTTTGGTGAACAATGTAATGCCGTTCAGTGATTTTTCTGTTCGATGGCTAAACATAGATCCATATATACTGGACTACAGGAAAAATAAGTTCCTGTGGGCAATTTTGCTACTCAAACTGTTACTTCATCAGCTTTTCAAAGATGTAAGTATTCCTTTTGTTTCAATTAATATATACTGTCAGGTGTTATCTTACATTTGTGAGTCACTCCTAGAGTAATTTAGGGCAGCTATTTTGAATGCTGTCCAGAGAGGTACTTAAGTACCTGACAACATTAAGCACTCCCAAGAATGTAGGAGTTCCCAAAGAGATTTGAATTTGTTACAAGTTCTGAATAGTACTGTACATGCAAAAAGTCAAATTCACATACCTCAGGCACATAAAATTATATAGTGATTACTTCCATATATGCTTGTAACTCAGCCATCTGATTAACTAACCTTAACTTTTTTAATCCTGCACTATCACTGGCACATACAGCAATTAGCATTGCTTACCATGCATTAGTTAGTCTTGCTCAGTCCAAATAAGGACAAGATGCATATATACTTCAAATGCTTTATTATCAAATCACATTTACTTGGAGGTGAGAAATATCATGTTAGCATTGCTGCTGTTCTCTTAAAGTTTGTCACATTACACTAACCATAGAACTGTAGCTCTTGAAGCAACAGTCAACTTTCTAATCTCAGTTTCAGTTTTTGTTCTGCTTTACATTTGGTAATATCTTGTCATGTGTAAATATACAGAAATACATGCATATAAAAATTGAGGCAGTGTGTGGATACTTACTGCTGCAGCAGATATATATTTCTCTCTTTTTATCCTTTCTTCTGTTCTGCCATGTTGTCCCCCAAGCTTCCTACCAAAGAATTCAAGCCCCATACACTGCTATTACAGGGGAAAGCTCTGATGTGGAAGATCCCTACTGTGGGCCATATGGAGACGCTTCTATCCTGACAAACATAAGGGACTTTATGTCCTTGACAACTGCCTAACATCTGAGGGCATTGTTATATTTTAAAGAACCAAACCCCTCCTTATGGTGATGTAAGCACTTGTGCCATCACAAGGACCACCAATATGCTACTCCCTCTGCATGGGTTCTCCTCCACATGTTCAGAAAAGGATTATCGTCATTAGTTTGGGTGATCATGCTCACATCTCCTTCTAACCAGTTTAGTGCTGAGCTCAGGTCATGTTTGGAGCAGCAGACCTGGCTGGCCATAGATAATTATCCCTTTTTCAGGATGGCGTGGCCCATTCTCCTTGCCTGCACTGTCAACCTCCCAAACTATTTTCAAATTCTGGTCACCTGGACCACAATTAGGGCTTTATCCCGAGATCATCTACATTTTTTTATTATTTGCATATACCATTACAACAGGTAATTAATCTGCCTGCTTATTGTACGTTCTCACTATATGCTTAAAACCTATATCATGTGTTTAATGTCTACATTGTTTATATTTGAATATAGACTTAAAATTACATAATTGTATTTATATATGTTACAATTGTACAAATATATGTTGTCTTTTCCTCTGTCCACTGCTCATATGGGCCTGGGTTGTGGCAGAAAAAGGTCCTCAGATCAGTCTACCTACCCGGTTAATAAATATAAATTAATAAATAATAAATGCCACTAATACATGCCCAAATGTTATATTTCAGTTAGAAGTTCCTGTTTTCATACTTCTTTCTGATTTAATAGCTAAATGTGGTCACTCAAGAAATTTTCACCTACGCTGCCGGACAAGAAAGCCCTACAAAACACGTCTTTTTTATTCATGCCCACCTCAAAGACAAGGTGAAGAACGTGCTTAATGTCACTCTGTGTAGAAATGAAGGGTATGAAAATAAGACACAGGTGAGTCTAGTATGAGAAAATTTGGCATATTCAGATGGCATACATAGCCTTCATTCATACTTTTTCTTCAATTATCTGAAATCTGAAAATACAGAACTGCTCCTAAAGAAAGAAAACAGAAAGGTGTTATATTGCACTGGTCTGAAATTTCCCTAGCTCACAAAAGACAATAAAACATGAAAAAAAAACCTCTACTGTTACTTTTCTGAACTATACTCATTTGAGAATAAAGCATTATATTGTTGACACAGATTGCTTTTGACCCCCTCCTCACTGTTTTACCAAATCATATATTTCAGGGGGGAAGAAATAATAACATTTTTAGTTGCAACTGTAATGTTAGCAGCAGTTTACAGTGAAATTAAGAGTTTAGGAAAGAAATAAGTGAAGGAACTTCCTTAAGATTCAGAGGGGCCTCTAACAGAAATGGCATGACCCACAAAACTGAGGCAT
The DNA here is from genome assembly GCF_019279795.1 of Protopterus annectens. NCBI lineage: Eukaryota > Metazoa > Chordata > Ceratodontiformes > Protopteridae > Protopterus > Protopterus annectens. The sequence goes on from NC_056729.1 coordinate 27,075,274, forward strand.
TAAATGTGTTTCCTGGCAAGCATAAATGCCTAGCAAACTATTGTATACACTGAATGAACAGTGTGAAATACTAAAGAAGTTAACTTCTAAAGACATACTGTGGGAAAGGACAGAGATTAATGGTTCTGGGATTCAGTAAATAAAAGAATCAAAAGAGAAAATGTGTGTTCTAAAACAGTATGATCCTGGGAAAAGTTTGATTTTCAAAGTGTTATGCTTTGCAGTTGTGCTACAGTTCTATGGTGCCCTGAAATGGTATTTGCCTATCAAGCACACAGTTTGCTCAGTTTAAACAAAACATGCAAAAATAACTTAATGTAACATTAGTCTGCAGCACGGAAGTAAGACGTCACATCTATAATAAGATGCTGGACTTGCAATCTCAAATGAAGCTGCAATGCAAGTGTTTTAATGTTGTGATACATTTCTGGTTAGCTGTTTGCTGTGTGTGCAAGTGTATATGTGTGTGTGTGTGTGTGTGTGTGTGTGTGTGTGTGTGTGTGTGTGTGTGTGTGTGTGTGCGTGTGTGCGTGTGTGTGTGTGTGTAATTATATATATATATATATATTATACATATATAATTTACAATTTTAGAAGCTTTTGCAAGCATTAATTGTCTCTTAGTTTTTATACTGGACTCATGATGTCATGTTTTAAAATAATGACTCACAGACTAAACACATACATACACACACACACACACACACACACACACACACACACACACACACACACACACAAACATATTGACTATCACTGATTTTACATAACATTCATAAGAGAAAAACACTCTCACCCATAACCTCATATATATATATATATATATATATATATATATATATATATATATATATATATATATATATATATATATATAAAACACTCACCTGAAACCACTCATACCTCTTCAGACATACACACCTGCTTCCATGCACATAGACTTACAAACACACACACATACACACACACACACTCACAAACCTCTCCTCTTAATTCCCAATGCCTACCTGCAATCTTATATTGCCCATTAAAAGTATTAGGTGAATACTGCCATGTTAATGTATGCCCCTGAGCAATTTTCTGCATTGCTCAAGTGAGTAAACCTCTTCCCACAGGCATTTTTAGGGGACAGCACATAACTAATTAGATTAGGCTACTCCTCAAGAATGTCTCATTAGCATTTAGCACAGTTGTGGACACAGCCTACCACTGACTTCTGCCATTTGTGTCAAATCATTGTGGTGGGCCTGGCTTGGAATTGAAAAGGGCTGCTGACAATGTTTGTCCACCAGTGTTAGGGCTGCTGCTGATATTCCTTTCTGAAGCCCAGTCATTATCTACTCTATTAATATACCCTGGCTGCAGTTTTATAAGAGTTTGAATAAATGTCAGAGACAGCCATCTTACTTCAATACTTCACAGATAAAGAATCTATCTTTGAAGCTTGATCCCATTACATTTCTATTATCCAGCTGGAGCTCTGTTCCAAGCCCAATTTGCAGTTTCTAAAGTAGTCTCCAACCTTGCACTTGAATTGACCTATTTTCAAACTTACTGCATATTCTCTGTGCTTTGCTTACTTCCATAAGGATTTTTAAAATTATGACCCAGAAAGACCAGTAAGAGATTAACATAACATTGAATATCTGCATCATTCAGCATCTACACAGCATATGTATCAACATATTGAGACTGGAAAGCACCTCATCAAAAGCATGCAATGTATATCTTGTTCCTGACTGATATGCATTTAATTGAATCGTGTTACTTTTAGTGCTTTTTGCAGTCAACAACTTTGATTTAAAATGTGGCAATCACTTTTAACACTGAATTTTCCTAATATTAACAGTACCCCTTTCAGAACATTCCAGTATGATGCTCCTACGTCTTGCTGTCTTATCACAGATATTGATGCATCACAAAAAAATGCTAATAACTCTAGTACTCTTTGATTACTACAATCTAGTCATACATTCATAGATCAGTATTAGGCTATCTGCCCTTGTGGGCCATTTTAAGCCTAGCCAATTACCCCATGTGGGAATCAAACTCCTGCACATTGTGTCTGTAAGGTAAGCACCTTAACCATTATGGCAGCTTCCCACCAATTTCTATGGTAAATTCCGTAACATAAATTTAGCCTATTAAATACATGGTTTTGCACTTGTCATAGGTATAGATTACTAAATTACCAAAGATTCAGTGAACAGGAATTTTCGCTAAGTGATGTGGCAATCAAAAAGTGTTTGACTGAAGGGTAAGTTTTTGTTTTTTATATTATTTCTTTAATATGAGTCATAGATTAGTACTAAGCTAACTGCTCTTGTAAGCCATTTTAAGCCTAGCCAATTCCCCCTGTGAGAATCAAACCCTGTACCTTGTGTCTGTAAGGCAAACACCTTAACCATTATGCCAACTTCCCACCCCAAGTAAGAGCCCCATGTGCAGGAATCTCCACTACCTTCAATTAAGTGTGGTCAACTGCAAGGACGTAGCTCAACACATTAGGTCATTTCTTGCTGGCAGCATATCTGGTTGTCTGAAAGATTTGTAGAAAGGATTTTAAAGATTCTACTTTGTTGAATTCTTCACTGGTCATATTAATTCCCTTCTTCATAGAAAATCATGCTTGTAGTCATACCTCAAACTCTTAGCAGAATAAATCTGAACAAAGCCTAAAATAATGGGGTAACAAAGGCCCAAAAAACTATGGACAGATTTTAAATATTGCTCTTATAAACTTAGATAGTTGCTCAAATAACAGGATTTGAGTTAGCATGTATTTTCTGAAGGATATGAGGTCTTTATCACAAATGTATGTCATTATTTAGTGTCTTCAGTTCTCAATGTTTTGCCAGAAAATTACAGATTTTACAAGGAACAGGCCAAAAATATAAGGCAAGAATCTGGGCAGTTGAGAGGTATGTTTGTAATAGCCACTTCTACTGTGTTAGGTTTTGCAGCTATTGGAGCATCATTTACACAACAGTAATATATATCATCCTAGTTTTTATTTTTGTTTCCATAAAAAATGTATAAAATTCCTTCTCAATCCTTCTGCAATGTCACTTGGCAAAGATTCAGATTAAGTGCTGTTCACTACTACATCCTCAGTTTACCAGTCATTCACTGTTCACTTTCAAGTGTGAGATGTGATGCTTTCCAAAATCACATACTCTGCAGTTAATGTACTACCTTTGTTAAAATGATCATATCTGACTTTAAAGTGCGCATCTTTATTAAAAATCTCATTGGTGTGATAGCACAAAATCCCTTATTACAATTTATTTTGGCTATAGCTACTATCCTGAAGCATAGTATTATAGCCATCCAACTTCAATAAATTCATCTGATTTTTGTGAAAATGTGCAACTCATCTTGAAAATCTGTAATGTTTCTCTAACCTTGCAAAAGTCAGGTTTCCTATTGTCTTTTAAAATGGCATTACTAGCTCTGAAGTCCGAGGTGGCCAGCAGACTAGCTTGCATCTGCCAGGACCCTCACTCCTCGTGGTTTTTGAAGCATAATTATTTCCCTTCCTCAAGTCAAGAAAGGCCATTCTCATTTCCTTTTACCACAAAGGTGATGATAACCTTAGCTGACAATGTCTGCATTTCACCTGTGTCATTCTCCCATCTGACTGCATTAGAAGCAGTTGCCCATTTTGATCTTCTGTCCTCTCCATTTACTATTTTATAGTTCTTTTTCATTGCCATTGTGAAGATTGGGGAAAGATGGGCGAAGGCTGCCAGCCTACTCAAATAGAATTTGATACATAATTCTGTCATTTGTATAAATAAATGTAAAATACAGGCTTGTGTTTTTAAATGTAAGAAAACACTGTAAAATGTGAACTTCAAGATTGTTGCAACATTGTCATCTGCTGTAAGGAAAATCAAGCCAAGCATTTCAAATGTTCTTTGAAGTTACAATCATCTAAAAAAAAGTGGTGCCGAAGCATCTGGCTGAACACATTCTTTCTATTGTCTTAACTTAAGGAATAATTGTTAGAGTATACATGTGAAATGTCTTTTATTGTTGTAGTTTCCTGAGCAGGTGTTAGCTTGTTAAATAATGCAGTATAATACGCATAAAATAAAATAGTTGCTCAAGATGAATACCAGGCAGCTAATACTTGTAGACCACAATGTTAATGGTACGACAAAAAGTTAATAAAAATTACAGTAAAGTTCAAGTCTCTTCAGACCAAATCTTGCAACGTAGTTACCACCATGACAGTAGTGGTGATTAACAGCACATTAAATGTCTGACCGGACATATGTCAATAAAGGAATTTGTTTTATGCAGTATCTATGAAAGTTTTTTGAGTTTCTGAACTTGAAGGTGATATTATATATGGTCTGAAGAGACTCCTGGAAACCAGTTAATATTTTAAAGGAATTTTTTGAGATACTAGTCTGGAACATTTTATCGTTGAGGTCTGAAAAGACTTTTATTGTGCTGTTAATCACCGTTACTGTTGTGGTGGTAACTACGTTGCAAGATTTGGACTGAAGAGACTTGAACTTTACTGTCATTTTTATTAATTTTTTTGTCATACCATTAACATTGTGGTCTACAAGTATTAACTGCCTGGTATTGATCTTGAGCAACTATTTTATTTTATGCTTATTTTACTTCATCGTTTTTTGCTCAAGACCATTCATCTGCTTGTGGTATTGGTTTTTATTTGGTTTATAAATAATGCAGTATGTTTGCCTGGGAACTCCAGACTAAGTGTCAAGATGATGTAATGTGAATACTGGGAAAACCTAAGTGTCAAAATGATGTAATTTGGGAGGGTCTTAGCAGAGCTGTTTGTTAGTGTTTTAAAAACTATTGTTCAGTGAGAGACTGAAAGCATTTGTCTTGGACCATCAACCCCAGTACTGCTTATGCTCTTTATGTATGTAAGTAGGATTACAGCACTGTGTTTTCTCTTAAGAATAGCTAAAGATTAGACATTTAGATTAAGTGTCTTTCTTTGACATCAGACCTGTCCTACTGTATTGTTTTAAGTTTTTGTGTGATCTCTGAACTCTTAGATATTTATGTGGTGTAGTAGTATTGTCTTGTGTTTTAATTATTTATTATTAAACATTTTAAAAACCTTTACGTGTGGCTGGTTTGTGTAGAGAAGTAAGCTCTAGAGTACATTGCATATTTATAGAGGTTATCGTAATAGGCCACTCTAATAAGCCTTAGACTGAATAGTCACATTACCAATTGGATAATAATATTGCACAGTAATAATTGGAAACCCTTTCAAGGGCCTTTGGGTTGCTGATAATTATTAAGCTGGTGGTGGGAGGAATTACTACCGTATAGTCTGGGTAAAGGGGCACAGGTAGAGAATCTGTGTCAGCCTTTCCTGGGAGTGTCTGTGAAGTTGTATAAATACTTATCTCAAAGTGTGGGTGTGGGTGTGTGTCAGCTACCTGGGCAGGGACACGAAGCACTGGTTGGACAGAGATGGTACTGGAGGTTAGCTTGCCAGCTAGGCTGAGATATGGACCCTATAGCTGTGCCAGTGGGGAGTCTTATTGGGGACCTGGAGAGCAAGGGAGCAACCAGCCCCAGACTGACTGTGATCTCTGTGTGCACTTAAGGGAAATTGTATTTTACTGTATGTATTAGTTATCCTTTCCTCTTCTATAAGACAAACTCCCTGGTGTTAGCGGTGAGGACTGAGGCTCCTTGATTGTTGGGCCAGGGCATGGTCATCACAACCATACTTCTCTTCTATCAAATTATACCTAGACTAGCTAAATGGTGAATGGCCACTCTGAACTTCTGCCAGCAAACATATTCTCTCTGTCATATGTATAGGGCAACTCTAATCATACACAAATTCGTATTTTTAATCTAGGCTGGCAGATCTGTGTTCTTCATTAGTAACTTTCATTTGATTTCTGTTAATGGGTAAATAACCCTTAGTAGTGGCTGATGTAAATTTTATGAAGAGTATATGGTCACTTCACAAGGCCCATTAGATGGAAGCCTATTTGATCAGGACTAAGGACCCATGTGCTAACTTGTTACTCACCACTATAACTTCCCAAATGTTTTGTAAGCTTGATTATATTAGTTTATGGGGAGCAAGGCATATTTTCTTTTGCATAGAGGTGCACAGTCCTCAAAAATACTGAGGCAACAATCAAAGCACAAAATTCATATTATCAAAATAAAGTGATAAAGAAGATGTCTTGTTTACAGTATATGAACTGCTCATAGGTATTTTGCCTCTATTTCTCATAGTGCCAGTCCTTCAAATGATCACAAATTGTAGTTTCATAAGCAATTCACAACTGAAGCCACAGAAAACCAATGTAAGATGTAAATTGTTGAAAAAAGAGGCAGTCTCTATGCTTAGAGCTACTACTCCAGACTGGTCAATAGAAACATCTAGCCTTATAGTTTTAGTGAGCTTTTGTGATATAAACTAATATAATCAATCTGCGCAATCAGTAGTGAACATAAGTAAACAGATGCATTGATAACTAATGGTGTGGAATAACCCAGCAGTTAAAGGTAATTCAAGTTTTAAACACTTAGCAACCTGAAAAATAAGTTATGTACTTTTTAGAGAGTAAACTTTTATTTCTGGTCAGTAAATATTAAATCAGACAACAAAAGTTACTTTACAAACCCTCACATATTATGTATGCCTCACCCTTAAGCAGAGAATTCTGATTCCATGAGAATTAACTTTGTGATGACATTATGACAAGCAGCAAACACTTGTGTGATGGTTTCAAAGCCAAGAAACTTACGAAGACAAAGATTTAAGTAGCCCACCTTAAATTTAAATCTGACTATTCAAACATGCATTTTGTCATAGGTTCATAGGTTCATAGGTTCATACTAGGCTATCTGCCCAAGGGCATTTATAAGCCTAGCCCATAGTTATTTGGCTTTCGCCACCCCTTTAGTTTGAATAAAACTATGCCTATTATTTTGCTGTGCCTCTGTCAAGCAGTGACACTGAAGTAATCCCTGGGGTATATCTGCGACCCCCATCCATTGGTCAAGATTCCTCTTGAACAAGGCCAGCGAGGTGCTCTGCCTCACATGTACCGGGATTTTGTTCCACAGCATAGGGAGTCTCTGGGTGATGAATCTGTCCCTCCAGCATGTTCTATTAATAACCGTGTCAAGGTTTAAGTCTCCCGCCCTTGTGGTTCTGAGGGATCTAGATTTTTGAGGTGAAGCATATTCATCAAATCAGGGTTTGACATGGCCTTATATGTCAGGCACAGGTCACCTCTGAGCAAGCGGTATGAGACTGAATAGAGCTGGAGTTCTTTCAGTCGGGCAGCATAAGACATATTTTGTGACCCTTTATCCTTTTGGTGAGGAACTTTTGGGGCCTTTCCAGCTGCTGCAGGTGTCTGGTCAGATACATTCGAATGGGGCATTGTACTCAATCATAGGTCTAATGAGTGATGAGTACAGGGGCGATGACCTCCCTTGATCTAGATGTGAATCCCTTCATGATCAGGTGGGCAATGTAGAAGGTTTTCCTAACTACTTTAGCAACATGAGTGTCAAACGAAAGGCTACTGTCAACCTGGGTCCCCAGATCCCTGATGACTTCTTCTGTGCTCAGTGGATTGCCACCTATATGGTAGCTAGGGGTAACCTTGTTTTTCCCGAAGGGTATGACTATGCATTTCTTGGCATTTAACTTTAGGCCATGGCTCTGGCACCAGTTATCCGTTTCTGTGAGGCCCTTCTGAAGGATATCTGTGTCAGATGTGTTTTCGACTATGGCGCCCAGTTTGCAGTCATCTGCAAACTTTATAAGATATTCATCTGCACGTAAAGGTCATTTATTTTGGGAAATGGCTTTGCTGTTTTAAGAACAGGTAACAAATAGCATCACTAGTAATGAACATGAAGTAAGTTAGAGAAACAACAAGTCAGATGACAGCAACTGGGAAAATTCCTTTGTTCATCTATGACTTATTAAATAGCATCACTCTGATGTCTGCCTGTAGGGTTGTTGTTCTTACAGAAATGCAAGGTACGTAAACAGTACATTTGACATCTATTTATAAAGATCACAACTTACAAGATGTTTCTCAATTAGTCGGTATATCTCTTGTTTAACAAGTTCTGTGGTGTATTTAGTGTTCTGTACCTGTGAGTTAGAATGCTATTAAAAATTCAGGCAGGAAAATATTTAGAGTAATATAAAAAAGTCAGACTCAGATACTTTGAGGGATGCATTTGTGCACCACACCCTGTGATATTTATAGACATTAGCTGCACAATGATGGGGTGGCAGCAGTGTTTCAGAGGATAATCAACAGGGCTAGGTCAGCACTGCAGCTGTTAGTGCGGATACATGGGCATGCAGTGGAAAATAGGAAGCAACTTGCTTATTAGGCTTGGGATGGTGCTTCACATAACCATCCTGTCATTTACAAGATGCTGCAAAAAGATCCAGTATGTTACAAACGACTGCAATGATTCACAGTCATTCCTAAGAGACGTCTATTTACCCTACATGCTATGCAAAGGGCGTACATAGGTGTAGATTTAATCTCATGGCTTTGGGCATGGGAGACGATCTAGAGATACTTGAAGGTTGCAGGGACAGATTGTACTAGTATTTATAAGGAATGTGTACACATCTGGCATATGACATCATGGTAGGCAGGTGTTCTAGAAGCAGGAATAATTATCTGATGTGGGGTAACTGGCTTATCCTGTGTCAGATCAGGGTGGCACTTCAACAGTGACAATCATCTGGAGGCATGTTTTACACCACCAGGTGGCTAGTCCTGCCACAGTAGTTCTTCCATACCACATATTCACATGCATGGTCAAACCCATGGCCAATTTAGAGTGTCCAGTCCATTTACTGCATGTCTTTGGAATGTGGGAGGAAACCAGAGTACCTGGAGGAACCCCATGTGAACAGATGGAGGACATCCAGACTCCACACAGAAAGTAGTCCAGTCGGAAATTGAACCAGGGAACCTTTTGCTGTAAGATGACAGTGCTATCTGCTGTACCTCTTACTGTGAGATGACAAGTCTATCCAATGTGCCATTCATACATGCCAACAGAAAAAAAATTGTACTCATGAGATGCTACAACAGACTAACAAGGTCAAGTCATACAAACAGTGTCTTGGTCAATGATAGAACCTCAGTTAATATGTAGAGACAGCGTTATGCACTGCGCTGTGCAAGGCTCTGTACATTTCAAAACAACAATTCTAAATAAAATACATGCCCAAATGACCTGCAAGGCAAATGGAACAATATATGACTTGCAGCAACAATACCAGTGATGTCACAGAACATGAGATTAACTGCAACAATTAGTTCTTCCATTGCCATTCTGGGACACCATTCAGCACATAAAATGTGATATATTAACATAACAGAAGAACAACAGAACGGTGCCATCCAGGATATCATAGTTATCACATAGATGGGTGGTGTGGGATACATGACTAGCAGTGTATAATGCAGGATACTGTTTGTATACATTTAGGCAACTTGTGCAAACCCCAAGATGGTATTGAAAGGACATTAATATATAGGATATATGCCCATACCCTACCACCATGTGTATTATTGTACTCTTCCCAATAAGACATCTACCATGCTGAAGTTGCATTCCTTTTAGTAACTGCTGTAAAGAACTAGCTATGGGATCTGGATAGCGGATGTCTGAGTACTTATGAGAAGGAAATTATACACATTTGATTAAATGCAGGACATTTGTTCATACTTGCAACAGTGGTCTGAGCCAGAGACACTAAGAGAAAACCCTATCATATAATATGCAACAAATAGTAATAGCAATGCATAGATATTTATTATAACAGTTATTAAATACAATTAATATTTACAACAGAGAATGCATGTAAAAGCAGCAAGGGTTAAGATTAAATATAAATACGGAGTAACTAGATAAGTGAAAGGGTCCATTATTGACTATTTTCAGCCATGATACAGGCCGCAAGGATTTGGGTAAATATTATATGTATATTGGTAGCCTGTCAACTAAAATTTGTTAGGTCAAAAAATGAATACTAGAAGAAAACAGAATTAGATACGAAGAGAACATGAAAATCCCATACAGTATCCTGATATCAGGCTAAACATTATAAACTGTGCAGTAGTGAACACTGAGCCACCATAAATGTTGCATACAAATAACAACACATAGCACAGAAGTCTTGCGCAAATGGAATATCTGGTGATGTTCTCAGAATGGCTGCCATCTCATGGAAAAGGCAAAGGTAGAATGCATCACACCAAGAGAGTCAGTGATTCTCTGAAGAATTAGTGCATTTGTCAATGATTACACTTCAGTGATAGTTGAATGTACATGATAAGAATTACAGGATGCTCTGATCCTGTATGCTATATGTGCTTGGGTCAGAAACAGAATACCACAGAAAATGTTTAAATCTATTCTTTCTGAAGTAGTGTACTGTGTGTGTGTGTGTGTGTGTGTGTGTGTGTGTGTGTGTGTGTGTGTGTGTGTGTGTGTGTGTGTGTGTGTGTGTGTGTGTGTGTGTGTGTGTGTGTGTGTGTCAAAGATCACAATGAAATTCCAATCAGTTACACTGCAAAAGATAAGGAAAAAGTCCACAAAAGTAAACTGCCTGATCTTAAATGCTCAAGTTTCCCAGACAAACCCTAAAACCATCTCTACTTGGCTTCACCCCCGCGTCATTCCAGGTAAATAGCCACATACCTGTGCTGTTCCAGAGTGACAGTAGGGTGAAAAAGGCTGCTCTAGGCACAGGTTCCTAGGGCAGCACAATCAGCACAGCGGAAGAATTGTCAGTTAGGCATTCGCTTAAACAACTGCAGTTGATATTACTGCTGCTTACATGAACTGATTTATTTGTCAATGAGTGTGTGCACTTGTGTGGATGTTAGCAAATGTAGCAATACACTATAGCAGTTTAACATGGAAGGGGCTTTTTTTTTGGTACTCAAGTTTAGGGCACCTTTTTTTTAACTTGGCACCACTTTGTGGATTACTTACTATGCATCTAGCCTTTCTAAATCTTATCATCCTTAAAAAGTAAACAAAGAGTAATGTACTGCAAAAGAGGGAGCGGTACCTTGTTCCATAACCTAAACAAAGACTAAGTCATAAACTAATACCTGGTTTTGCTTTTTTTATATTTACTTTTAGTTACAGGTTAAATGATCAAGCATTGTTTGTATTCCTGCCATGTTGTCTCAGAAATAATGTTTTTCATTGCAAGAAACCTTTGAACATTTTTGTAGTTATCCAACATGTTTTGTTAGGTAAGCACAAAAACCTAATACTATGTTTGTTTGAATCAGAATCATATATTCCACAACTTGATATTTCTGCAAGCATTAAATGTGATATCCCAAAAATCTTAACCACTATAGAAGCAACTGGATCAAACCTGAAAGTGTTATCTGTAAATGTAGCTATGTCTCACTTTAGCTTTTGTTTTGAGTAATGCAACTCTTAATTTTATAATTAAAATATATGGTACTGTTTTTATGTTATGAATGTTATGTTATAAAACTATTTTTACCAGGCTGTGGAGTGGTGATTAATCAATGGGACAAAGCAGAAATTCCCTAAGACTCCAAAAGCAGAATAAGTTATTTCTTACATTTATTCCATTGAACTGCACTTCTTAATAGGTTCATAGGTTGGTACTAGGCTATCGGCCCTAAGGCCTATTCAAGCCTAGCCATAACAGTTCCCTGGCTATTTCTTCCCACAGTATTTACTTCCCTGGACCCCTGTCTAGCAGGGCGACTGACATGATCCCCGGGGTGAATTTCTTATCTTCCATCCAATCATCAATGTTCCTTTTGAAGAGTGCCAAAGAGGCGCTTTGCTTGACATGCTTATAATTGTTCTATACAGTTAATCTACTACATTTTGCACTGTTATAAAGCTTTTTTACTATGTCACTGCATTTGTGTACTGTTTTATACTGTTTTAACTGTATTTTTCATTGCTAGATAGTGTTTCATTACCGTAATTGCATTTTTACTGAATTACTAAACTGTAAACTGCTTTTTCATGCTGAGACTTGTATTTTCTGTTTGTGAGTGCTCTATCTGTGCTTTTCTGTCCATTTTTGTGAGGTTTATGTGTTCTAGTCAGGTAGCATAGTCTGGATAGAGGCCTGCTGTTCTCCAGGCCTGGTTGTTTTGTTTGTTGAGTTTCCTGTGTTTCTGGCAGCCATCTTCTGCTGACTATCTTGTCTTCTCTGTAAGTGAGAATAATAGGGGTGCCTGACCTTCTCTAACACGAGTGATTGGTTGAAAGAACAGGGGCTAGCATGACTGAGTAGTAATTCGAGCTTCTAGATTCTTCCATCTTTTCTGGTATTTAAACCCTTTGTCTGCAGGGGGCTGCACTTGTTTTTACCAGGCTGTGGAGTGGTGATTCCTCACTGGGACAAAGCATAAATTCCCTAAGACTCCAGGAGCAGAATAAGCTATTTCCTACATTTATTTCATTAAATTGCACTTCTTAATGCTTATAATTGTGCTATACAGCTAATCTAGTACATTTTGCACTGCTATAACTTTTTTTACTGTTTCATTGCATTTGTGTACTGTTTTATACTGTTTTAACTGTAGTTTTCATTGCTAGATAGTATTTCATTACTGTAATTGCATTTTTATGGAATTACTTAACTGTAAACTGCTTTTTCATACTGAGAGTTGTATTTTCTGTTTGTGAGTAGCTAGTAGCTGTAGTATAGTTCCCCACCCTCCTTCCCTGTTGATGTCTTGTTCTTATACTTTTACTTGGTGGCTTTGCAGTTGCCCACCCCTACAATAAATGGTCTGGGACACTCCACCCAGTCTAGTGTCATTAGCTCATTCTACCTAATACAGAGAGAATATCTGAGGTCAACCCACTTAGTTTCTTAATCTTGAATTATATTCTGTTCCTCCTTTCTCCCTTTCCACTTTATTAAAAAAAAACACTTTGCTAGAATCTACCATTGCTAGAATCTCCTTGTGTTCTGTCTGAGTGTGCTTCTCAAACAATCTGGAAATATAGAGCTGATAAGTATTTTTTTGACACTTTTTAACTGTTCGGAGTTCTGCACTGTCTTAATTTTAGTTTAACTGAATTATTTATATATTTGCTGGCATTGTTTTCTGATACTCCTAGTGCCTCCATTTTGATTTTTTTCCTAATTTACTGCTTTCTGCACGTTTTTAGTCATTTTATAATTTAATTGCATTTATTAAACTGTATTTGCTTTAATATTGCTACACACTCAAGTGTGCTAACTTGCATCGCATTTGAATTGTTTCACTGCTGTTTTAGCTACTGTAAACAAAGTTCTAAGCTTGTTTCCCACCTTTCCTGTAACTAGTGTAGTCCAGATACAGATTTGCTGTATCCAGGACTGTTTGCAAACTTCTGAGCCCCCCCCCCCAAGCCTTTCTGTGTTGGAGGGAAGCCTTCTAGCTTATCAGTGGGAGTGGTAGCACTAGGTAGCCCATCTACCACAAGAAGAGTGGTTTCTGGCTCAGAAATTGTAGTTTATTGAATGCTTGGCCAGTATTTCCATCCCTTTCAACCTTCTGGTTTAAAATGCCCACATTTGCATGGGTTTATTCTTGTTTAAGCTCTGCTCACCGGAGCCGAGCTGAGGCAAAATATTACTGGTGCCAGAAAATATGCTCTTCAGTTTTTCCCTTAGATCTTGTAGGTCTTTCTCTCTTGCACTTCAAATAGCCTAATCGCTTTGCACATCAACAGGTTTTTGTAGCAATTATTATAGAACACCTAAGAGCCATCAGCACTGGTCGCTCTTATTGGAAATAGCTCCAGTACGTAGTAGTTATAACCACACCTCCTGGCATGATTAAAGGGCAGTTCCCTGTGCTTTTTCCTATTAACCTGGTGCACTTGGGCATTCTGAAGCAGTGTAGCAAATGCCTCATGTACACAGACAACCCTGTCCTCTTACCTCCCAACATTCAGACTTGTGAGAGATGCACTTATATCACCATATTGGAAGCTATGCACTCTCCAGCCAAGACCAGACTAGCTGGTCAAGTGGAGAAGGTCAACACTTGCACCACACCACATGGAACACATAGCCCTCCAGAACACCCACTATCACAGCTCTCACATAAAAACACAAACCATGCACCCACCTTTGGGGAGGCATTCAATAGAAATTTACCCAAACAGCAGAGACCTCCAAGACAGAAATGCACTTGACCACCAACCTAAGCCCCTAAGGCTAAACACCTTGCCCAATACACTAAGCATAGGTGACTCAATAGTGAGGCACACAGATGTCCCACTCACTAGGTTGAATATGGAAAGGTAACAGTCTGCTGTTTATCAGGTGCCAAAATCCGACACATAACACATGCACTCAGGCCACTCCACAACTAATACAAGTATGACTCTGTCATTGTCCATGTGGGTGTGAATGACCTGAGATGTACCTCCCTGGAAATATGAAAAGAGACATGGTGGAGCTATCGTATTATGTGGCCCAGGGAGGTATGACACTAGCCCTGAGCAGTATCCTACCATCACCCAGAATGATACCGCAGTACAAACAAAACATAATTGACTTAGGTTCATAGATAGATTCATACGTTCATAGATTAGTACTAGGCTAAGTGCCCTTGTGGGCCATTTTAAGCCTAGCCAATTACCCCATGTGAGAATCAAACCCTGCACCTTGTGTCTGTAAGGTAAACACCTTAACCATTATACCAACCTCCACGTCATCAATTGGCCAAGTTTTTGTTGTCATTCTAAGGGGATCCAGTATCTGTCTGCTTGGGATGACATGACTGACAGACTTCAATGCTTTGCCAGAGATGGCCTGCATCTGTCACCCTTGGGTTTCCGGGTACTGACTAAGGCTCTTGCCCTGCCATAGTGCCTTTTTTAGGTGATGTTCCAAAGACTAAATTACCACTGTAACAGCTATAAATAAATGCAACCTGAGGGGTCACTCTGCTCAGTGCTAGAAGTCTAAATCTCAAGATGCACTCACTTGAAGCACTCCTCAAAATGGAGAACATCAACATTTGTGCTGTAACAGATTAAAGCAGCAGAAAGCACCCCTGCACCTCCAGGCTATAACTCATTCTACACCTTTTGGCCCCAAAACATGGACTGAAACTCCAAAGGCAGTGCTGTCTCCACATTCATAAAGGATACGCACACCTCCAGACTAGTAGCCCAGCATAATGCATCTGAGATACTTCAGGTACAACTAATATTGGGTAAAACTGTGATCCAGGTCATAGCCTGCTATAGGTCCCCAACCATGTCCCTAGACTCTCACTCTATGTTCCTAAGCACCCTGGAATCTATCAAGGTCTAACCCAATAATCTCATACTAGGAGACTTCAACTACCCCTCCATCAACTGGGAAAACTACTCAATCACCAATGCACTGTCCCAACGCTTTCTAGAATTCATTAATTCCAGTGCCCTGGACCAGCTTATTCATACCCCCACTAGAGGAGGCAACATCCTTGACCTGGTTATTACTAACATGAGCAACCATTGCTCTACACCAATAGTCAATTCCTCCCTGGTTAGATCAGACCACAAACTAATCACCATGGAAATTCACATCTCACCCCCCCCCCCCGCAAAGGTATCCACAATGAAAAACTTCTCCAAAGCTGACTTTGGACTCCTAAAAACAGAGGTGGCTAACTTCACACCACCCATGCCAATGGAAAATAGATGCACGACTGCCAAATCATACACCAATGCACTGTACGAACACATACATAAATGTATGGAAATAGCCATACCCAAAAGAACCAAGATGCTTTCCTCCAAAAATAGGAAGCCAGTCTGGTGGCCCCCTACCATTAATAAACTCTACAACAGAAAGAATAAATTGTTGCAGAAAAAAGGTGAAGTCCCAAGACTGGAAAAATTCCCTTATTACCCTCAACAAAAAGTTGAGATCTCTCATCAAAACCTCCAAAGCCAGCTATGAAGGCAGAATTGCAGCAGACACTAAAAACAACCACAAAGCCTTCTTTAGTTATATCAAGAATCTCCATGGCAATACCCAGATTTGCTCTGAGTTACTGTACAATGGTACCTCCTATACTGAGCCAAAAGATATTGCCAACATACTGGCCGACAGATTCAGTGCCAACTTTACCCCTCTCTCCCTCCTAAAAGGACCAATCTCAATACCGGAAGAATGCCAGACACCCTGCATTACTGCAGCACAGGTTAAAGCTGCATTATCTAAGGCCAAGAATACAGCTTCCATGGGACCCGACAATACCCCTGGCTGCGTTCTTCATTAATTACAAAGTGAACTAGCACCACATCTGTGTGCTCTGTTCACTCACAGCCTCACCTCAGGCTTTGTCCCTAATGAATGGTGCACTGCTACAATCATCCCTCTCCATAAAGGAGGAGCAACTGCAGACCCTAGAAATTATCACCCCATTAGCCTGATGAGTCTGATATGTAAGGCTATGGAGCATATCATCATGGACCTAATTAACAAGGATATAGGGAATCTCCAAACTCTAGATCCCATGCAATTTGGTTTTGTGAAAGTGAGATCATGCCTTCTCAACCTGGTTGACTTCTTTGAGTCAGTCACCAGAGCAGTGGATGAAGGTAAGGCAGTTCATACAGCCTACCTCGATCTGGCCATGGTCTTTGATACCATTCCTCACTCAGGAATTATTGATGAACTCACTAAACTAGGCATTAACCCCATATATTGTTTTGTGGGTTGCAAATTGGCTCACAGATAGAACCCGCAGTGTGAAAGTAGCGGACTCCAAGTCACACTGCTGACCAGTCATGAGTGGAGTCCCACAGGTATTGGTCATGGGTCCTCTCCTGTTTGGTATCTACTTCTCAGAAGTCCAGGACAACATGGAGAGACTCTGGCTGACCAGATTTGCAGAAGACTGCAAGCTGGGAGCCATTATTAACTCCCCAAGTGATGCAGACATCCTACAGAAAGGCCCCACTGAGACCAATTACTGGTGTTGAAACCATGGCATTATGCTTAATGCCAAAAAATGCTTTGTCATCCCCTCTGGGAAAAATTGAGTTCCCTCTAACTACCACATCAATGGGAGCCCACTGAACACTGAAGGTGTTATAAGAGATTTGGGGACACAGGTTGACAGCAACCTCTCCTTCAACCACCTCATTGTCACTGTGGTCAGAAAGTCCTTATATGTGGCACATCTCATTATCAAGGGTTTTGCATCCAGGAAGAAAGAGGTCATCATCTCTCTCTACTCTTCCTCATTAGAACAATCATAGAGTATAATGCCCCATTTGGCATGTACCTCACTAAACACCTGCAACAGCTGGAGAGGTAACAAAAGTACCTCACAAAGAGGATCCTAGGCCTTAAACACATGTCGTACATGGACAGACTCAAAAAACTCCAGCTATTCTCTGTCTCATATCGTCTACTAAGAGGCAATTTCTGCTTGACTTACAAAGCCATGTCTGACCCAGCTCTGTTAGAAATGCTACATCTAAAGAAATCCCAGTCCCTCTGCACCACATACTCCAGAGACCTCAACCTCATTACCACAATCAACAGAACATGCTGGAGGGACAGCTACATAACCCAGAGACTGCCTACGCTCTGGAACAGACTTTCCATACATGTCAAGAAGAGCACCTCACTAGCCCTCTTCACGAGAAATCTTGATGAGTGGATGGGAAATAGAAAGTTCACCCCGAGGATAACTCCAGTGGCACTACTTGATAGAGGCACTGGGAACAAACGACGGGTGGCACAATGCCAAGACACTTCTATGGCCTAGGCTTGCTTTTGTTTATATTTACTTTTAGTTGTGGGTTAACTGATCAGGAGTTAGCCTTGTGTGTATTCCTGCATTTTGTTTTATAAATAATGTTTTTCATTGCAATAAACCTTTGAGCATTTTTGTAGTTATTCAACATGTTTTGTTAGGTAAGCACAAAAACCTAATATTATATGTTTGTTTGAATCAGAATCATATACTCCACATCCTGATATTTCTGCATGCATATGAGCTATCCCAAAAATCTTAACCACTATAGAGACAACTGGATCAAACCTAAATGTGTTATCTGTAAATGTATTATGTCTCACATGTTAGCTTTTGTTTTGAGTAATATAACTCTTAATTTTATAATTGAAATGTATGGTACTGTTTTTATGTTATGAAGTGCATAAAACATGCCTTCAAGTGCATAGAACCCTCTGTTCTCCACCGCAATACAACATACATAGCACATACATGTGTCAAAAATATCTCTAACATCTCAGTTTTAGTACTACCCAAACATGAACACATGCATTTCTTGCAGATATACTTTCTAATACCTACCCACTTTCCAAATACTTCCACTTCTTTTTCATGAAGTTAGGGTGTCTGTTTTTGCGGTGTTCCATTTCTAATCCAACAAAGGGAAATCATCCTCTTAGCATGCATCCTGTAAGCAGTAACCAGGGAGTTCCCTGATGGCACTGGCATGTAATAGCAGTACAGACAATATAGTGCCTGCAGTTATTTCTTTTTCCCATGAAGTTATGGATACCACTTTGGACTAGATGGCCAGATTACTGTGATCACAAATGAAAAAGCAGATGTACAGGTATCAATGAAGTTTGACCATTTACTATTAATGTGGTTTTGGAAAACTATTAAAGTAGTTTAACTGCTTCACAGGACTGATATTTAACTGGGATATCACAAAGAATGTGGTATTATGATCAGCTGAGTAGCCCACCCGGCAGAATGACCTTTAGACCAGAGAAATATTAAGGCAGTCTGTGGCTTAGTAATTTGCACTGACTCATAAACTATGCTATGGGGACAGAATGAGCCAAATATAAGACTACCAATGGATGTTGTTAAACAAAACATTAATCATTTATTTATTTATTCTTTAATTTGGCATGTGAGTAAATAGCCTATACTGATTGCATTCCATCTTGGATGTGCTGATCTGGTATAAAGTTAAATATTTACCTTACCTTAACATTAAATCTGGATGAGTAGCTCCATTCTCAGAGCTGTAAGTAGGGTAGGGCAAAGGAGAAATGACCTCCCTCAGCACACACTGTGCTGTTAGGATTAATGACTGGCAGATGCTGACGGTATGCGGGAGAGTACCAGTACTGGTTTCTGGCACCATGAATATATCACAGTTTTATAAATTAATGAAAATACTGCATTTATGGTCATGAATGAATTGTGTGAGCTAAGTGTGTGGGAATAGTTTTTTTGTTTTTTGTTTTTTTTTTATGCTTCTTAAGTGTTCCTCCAGATTGAGGATCTGCACAGGACACCTGATGACTCATTTACGGTTCTGTCCATCTTTATCAGCTTTAGGAAAAGGTTAGTAGTAATTAAGT
The DNA here is from genome assembly GCF_019279795.1 of Protopterus annectens. Taxonomy (NCBI): domain Eukaryota; kingdom Metazoa; phylum Chordata; order Ceratodontiformes; family Protopteridae; genus Protopterus; species Protopterus annectens. The sequence continues at coordinate 27,094,667 of NC_056729.1, forward strand.
ATAGCTCAGCTTAGGACACTTTCCCAGGCTACTAATTCCTCTCTTTTTTATCCAAAATACTCATAATGTAGCTTTCTTTCCTAATCTGTTTCACCACACTAAGGTAGAGCAGAAAAAAAAAAGAAAATATAAAATAATCAGCCTCTAGAGCATGTCAGTAATGATACTGGGGAAGGAGAGTGGGTGTGTTGCTGAGGATGGAAATGTTAACCCAGATCTAATATTATCCTAAGAACATAACATTCATGACTAGTATTTGGAGTTCCATCTTATTCAACATTAGGACAAAGTACCAAGCTAATCCTCCTCAGTAGTTATCTGCATGGGAATATGCCTCTAGTATTGTGGTCTGAAGGAAATACAAGATTTACAGACCACATCTGCTTTTAGTATCTTGTCAAAGTATTCATTGAAACCCACACAGCATCTACATAAATATCATTTTAGGGCACATTTAGCAAAAAAATACCTGAGAAGTAGTCATTCCCCTTGTTGAGACAACTCTGTACACAGAAGACAAAGATTTATTGTGTTTCACATAGCAGAGATTAATGCAATCATTCAACCATCTAGATAAGGTAATGTTTGAAACTTTAGAATACAATTACATATTAGAAAAGGATACTAACAGTTGTGAATCTTTCCTTAAATACTTGGTGCTGCCCACATAAGATCAAGCTGTCTGTGTACACCTATACAGTGTAATAAATAGTTACCGCTGTTACACTAATTGGGAAAGAATACAGGCAGCTTAATAACCTGATTGAGATTTATTTCCATATCTTCCTTATATTAAATGAAAAAATTGTTGACAAAACTCTCTATCCTTATAGAAAATTTAACATGGAAGATAATCACATAGTGGTTTGAACCCTAAAACTCTTCCAGCTGAACTAATAGCCACAAGAAAGAGTGTTTTCTGTGATAAATATTTCAGTTCTACAGCAGTAAGTAGTTTGATAGAGAAGATGATGTTAACATGCTGCTAGACCAATATCCTGCATCAGGTTTGAGATTAATTCCACAATATCCTTTTTTTCTGTTGACCACGTTAGTGCCACTAGTCTATTTGCCTGCCTCTTTTCAGAGATGACTCAAAGATAGTATTTAGTCTACTGGGGGAAATTTGGCAAGGGCTTTGGGAATCTACCCCTGCCCATCATTGTTGTCAGTGGGAACCATTCCACTTCCTGTTTCCATTTCAGGCACAGAGGGAGCCTGGAGAAACAGGGAAGCAGATGGAAAGAGAAGGAAATGGAGTGGGGAAAGAAATGAAGGAAAAAACAAATATCAAGAAAGAGAAGGTGTGCAGGATTCTGAGGAAATATTTGAAAGAAATTTGTTTGATGGAGATGAGTCAGCAAATGATGAATATATAATTACAACCCTCCAGTCTGCAGAGTTGCTGGATGATTTACTCAAAGAAATGATGGTGCAGAGTGAGCCAGAAAATGAAGGAGATGTTTTCTGGGGGGACATTATGGAGAAAATACAAAAGGAGGATGGAGAGACAATCCTGCAGAATAGTGGTGACATGGAAAGGAAAACATATGAAGAGAAGTAAAATATGGCAAAAGTGGAGTAGCAGAAAAGAGGGCAAAAGAAAATTAAAAATGGAAGCGTGTTTAAGACTCAAAGTAAAGATGACAAAGAAATGGACAATTTAATAGCTCTGTTGGGTGTAAAAGCACATGCGGTAAGTGCATTTATTCTTATTAACATATTACATAATAATACATATTATTATTATTACTTTAAAGATTCTACTTCGTAGAATTTTACACTCGTCATATTAATTCCTTTTTCATACAAAATCATGCTTGTAGTCATACCTCTCAACGTCTTAGCAGAAGAAATCTGAACAAAGCCTAAAATAATGGGGGAACAAAAGCTCAAACATAGGGACAGATTTTAAATACTGCTCTTATAAACTGAGATAGTTGCTCAAATAACAGGATTTCCATTAGCATACATGTTCTGAAAGATATGAGGTCTTTATCACAACTGCATGTCATTATTTAGTGTCTTCAGTCCTCAGTGATTTGCCAGACAATTACAGATTTTACAAGGAACAGATCAAGAATATAAGGCAAAAATCTGGGCATTTGAGAGGTATATTTGCAATAACCACTTCCACTATTTTAGATTTTGCAGCTATTGGAGCATCATTTCTACAACAGTAATACATATCATCCTAGTTTCTATTTTTGTTTCCATAAAAAAAAAAATGTATAAAATTCCTCCTCGATCTTTCTGCAATGTCACTTGGGAAAGATTCAAATTAAGTGTTGTTGACTACTGCACCCTCAGTTTACCCAGGATTCACTTTCCACTTTCAAGTGTGAGATGTGATTCTTTCCAAGCTCACACACTCTGTAGTTAATATGCTACCTTTGCTACAATTCTCATATCTGACTTTAAAGTATGCAGCTTTATACAAATCTCATTAGTGGAATATTACACAATTCCTTAATGTCATTTATTTTGGCAACAGCTACTATCCTGAAGCATATTACTAAAGCCATCCAAATTCAATAAATCCATTTGATTTTTGTGAAAACGTGCAACCCATCTTGCAAACCGATTATGTTTCTGCAACCTTGCAAAAGTCAGGTTTCCTATTGTCTTTTAAAATGGCATTACTAGCTCTGACATCTGAGATGGCCAGCAGGCTAGCTTGCATCTGCCAGGACCCTCAGTCACTTCCCATGTTTTTTGAAGCATAATTATATCTGCCTTCCTCAAGTCAAGAAAGGCCATTCTTGTTTCTGCTTACAATGAGATGCCTACTTTGTGAGATCACTCCTTTTACCACAAACATGTTGATCACCTTAGCTGACAACGTCTGCATTTCACCTATGTCATTCTACCACCTGACTGTATTAGAAGGAGTCACCCATTTTGATCTTCTGCCCTTCTGTCCATTTATTATTATATAGATATTTTTCACTGCCATACTTCTGTTCTACCAAATTATGCCTGAACTAGCTAAATGGTGAATGACCACTCTGAACTTTTGCCACCAAGCATATTCTCTCTGTCATATGTACAGGGTAGCTCCTATCATACGGAAATTCAAATCTTTGATCTAGGCTGGCAAATCTGAGTTCTTAGTTAATAACCTTCATTTGATTTCTGTTAATGGGTAAATAACCCTTAGTAGTGGCTGATGTAAATGTTGTGAGGAGAATATGGTCACTTCACAAGGCCCATTAGATGGAAGCCCTTTTAGTCAGGACTGAGGACTCATATGGTAATTTGTCACCCACCACTATAACTTCTCAAAGGTTTTGTAAGCTCAGTAATATTGTTTTTTTTTTTTTTTTGGGGGGGGGGGGTCATAGTCTCTTTTGCGAAAAGGTGCACAGTCCTGAAAAATGTTGAGGCAACAATCAAAGCACAAAATTAATATTATTAAAATAAAGTGATAAAGAAGTTGTCTTGTTTACAGTATATGAACTGCTCATAGGTTCATAGGTAGGTGCTAGGCTATCTGCCTGAAGGCATTTATAAGCCTAGCCAGAATGTGTTGGCTTTCGCCGCTCCCTTATATTAGTTTCCTGTGCCTCTGTTCAGCAGAGTCACTTAAGTGATCCCCAGAGTAAACTTATAGGTTCATAGGTAGGTGCTAGGCTATCTGCCCAAAGGTATTTATAAGCCTAGCCAGGTACTTTGCCTCTATTTCTCATAGTGCCAGTCCTTCAAATGATTACAAATTGTAGTTTCATAAACAAACCACAATTGAAGCCACAAAAAAGTAAGATGTAAATGGTTGAAAAGAGGCAAACTCTATGTTTTGAGCTACTGCTCCAGACTGCTCAAGAGAAAAATCTAGCCTTATAGTTTTAGTGAGCTTTTGTGATATAAACTAATATAATCAATCTGTGCAATCAGTACTGAACATCAGAAAGCAGCTGCATTGACAACTAATTGCGTGGAATAACCCTGCAGTTAAAGGTAATTCAAGTTTTAGAAACTTGGCAACCTGAAAAATAATTTATGTAATTTTTAGAGAGTAAACTTTTATTTCTGGTCAGTAAATATTAAATCAGGCAACAAAAGTGACTTTACAGCCTGTAAGCAGTAACCAGAGAGTTCCCTGATGGCACTGGCATGTAATAGAAGAACAGATGATATAGTGCATGCAGTTACTTCTTTTTCCCATGAAGATATGGATACCACTTTGGACTAGATGGCCAGATTACTGTGATCACAAAATGAGGAAGCAGATGTACAGGTATCAATGAAGTTTGGCCATTTACTATTAATGTGGTTTTGGAAAACTATTAAAGTAGTTTAACTGCTTCACAGGACTGATATTTAAGTGAGATATCACAAAGAATGTGGTATTATCCAATTCTCAGCTGAGTAGCCCACCCGGCAGAATGACCTTTAGACCAGAAAAATGTTAAGGTAGTCTGTGGCTTAGTAACTTGCATTGACTCATAAACTATGCTAATGGGGACAGAATGAGCCAAATCTAAGACTATCAATTGATGCTGTTAAACAAAACATTAGTCTCTTTGTTGGTTTGTTTATGTTTTATGTGTTATTTTTTGAATTATTTATCATTTATTTATTTATTTACTATTTAATTTGGCATGTGAGTAAATAGCCTATACTGATTGCAGTCCATCTTGGACATGATGATCTGGTACAAAGTTAAATATTTACCTTACCTTAACATTAAATCTGGTTGAGTAGCTCCATTCTCAGAGCTGTAAGTAGGGTGGGGCAAAGGAGAAATGACCACCCTCAGCACAAACTGTGCTGTTAGGATTAATGATTGGCAGATGCTGATGGTATACGAGAGAGTACCAGCACTGGTTTCTGTAGCCATGAAGATATCACAGTTTTATAAATGAATTCCAATACTGCATTTATGGTCATGTCTGAACTGTGTGAGCTAAGTGTGTGGGAATAGTTTTTTTTTTTGCTTCTCAAGTGTTCCTCCAGATTGAGGATCTGCACAGGACACCTGAAGACTCATCTACGGTTCTGTCCATCTTTATCAGCTTTAGGAAAAGGTTAGTAGTAATTAAGTATAGCTCAGCTTAGGACACTTTCCCAGGCTACTAACTCCTCTCTTTTTTATCCAAAATACTCATAATGTAGCTTTCTTTCCTAATCTCTGTTTTACCACACTAAGGTAGAGCAGAAAAAACGAAAATATAAAATAATCAGCCTCTAGAGCATGTCAGTAATGATGCTGGGGAAGGAAAGTGGGTGTGTTGCTAATGATGGACATGCTAGCCCAGATGTAATATTATCATAAGAACATAACATTCATGACTAGTATTTGGAGTTCCATCTTATTCAACATTAGGACAAAGTACCAAGCTAATCCTCCTCAGTAGTTATCTGCATGGGAATATGCCTCTAGTATTGTGGTCTGAAGGAAATACAAGCTCTACAGACCACATCTGCTTATAGTATCTTGTCAAAGTGTTCATTGAAACTCATGCAGCGTCTACATAAATATCATTTTTAGGGCACATTTAACAAAAAATTGAAACATTTATTTTAATTTGCGTGCTACTTCTATGCTGTGCTCGATCCAAAGTCTTCTTAAGACACAAAGTCTTGCTGGCTGTTTACTGCTGAAATCAAAGTCACAGAGCTTTGCATTACTCCATCTGTAGTCTGTTTAAAGCGCCAAGCCTTTCAAATTGCACACTGATAAAGAAATATATTTTGCAGCTATAAGCACAGTTACAGATAACTTATTTTTATAACAAATAACACGTACTCTTTCTGTCAGTTTGTAGTCTATATTTACAAAGTTTTCCTTCATTACAGATATGAATGATGACTTCTACAAAATACCTCTCTCTGTCCCTCTCTCTACTACAGTTGTTATATAGAGTGCTAGTCACGCACATAGATTTTGGGCAGGATTCATGAAGGCTTGCAGGAAGTGTAAGAGACATGTAACACTCCATGCAAGCCTTGCGATCCAGGAACAGCCCGAGACTCCATGTAAGAGACCAGCTAAAACGTCTCTTACATGGACTGGGCATGGATATGCTAAATACCTCACTTGCAGCTGAAAGGTATGCAAATGAGGTATATTAGCGATCCACGAAGCAGAAACCAGCCCGTGTAAGAGACGTTTTAGCTGCAGAAATGTACTCAGTTGACAACTGAGTACGTTTCTGCAAAATTCACAATGGAGCCATGTCAGCTCCAAATAAAGGGTGCATATGTGTCAGGCAGCATGCCAATGGCCAAATATGTGGCCATTGGCAAGGTAACCCGATGCAAATATAAAAAAAATATAATTTTTTTTTCGGCAATCGCCGATGTTTAAATGCAGCGCAGCCCCACGCAAACGGGCTGCGCTGTATAAAACATAAAAATGAAGGTTATAAACCCACAAATGTGGGTTTTATGCAATACATGGAATGACAATGCAGGGACCAGCAGACCAAAAACAACATGGCCACCGTGCTGTGGTTGCTAAGGGGGGAAGCTGAGTCTAAGACATGTAACTAAGCATTAGTAGGCAATCTCATGTAAATGAGGGTTAGGATACTGAATCCCACAGTCACATAGCAAATGAGCACAGTCTGAGTAGTGTAAGAGATACATAAGGGGGAGGAATAGAGTAGGAGATAGGTGACATCACAGGGGGGAATGGTAGAAAGAAATGCAGTTCATTGGAGGTCAGTGTAACATGACAGATGACAGACACAGATCAGGGAAAGAGGAGTGCCACAAGATAAGCATGGGAAAGTCAAGAAATGGAAGGTGTACACTGTTACTTACACTAAAGTTTCTTGCTGGGTGTGCATGCGCACGTGTGCATGCCATGAAGCACGAGTAGGGCAGTGTGCGCGCGTGTAAGGCAGACTGAGCATGTGGGAGCGTGTTGGTAGATTTGTAACACTGTTTGCGCTGGTGTGCACACGTTTTAACCCGAATAGGCAGATCCTGAACCGTGTAAGCATGTGTGCACGCATGTAAGCCACTGTGAGCGCGTTTCTGCTGGTATGCACGCTGCTCCCCTATGAGGAAACAGAAAGGAAAAAGGAAGCAACAGAATTAGTAGGAAGCTAGCAGGGAATACTGCTGGCGCTAGCAGGTGAAAACAATTAGAAGCAGGCAATTACACAGGCAGAATAGTAGCCCAGCCCAGCACTTAAAACTCTGCAAACAGCAGTGCAGGATGTTTCTCTCAAGAGACACTGCAAGACAGGAGTAAGCTATTAGAAGTGAAAACTGAAAAAGCTGAACTCAGAGCAGAAATGTTAGAGGTTGCCATAGCTGTCATAATGAGACATAGGCGACTTGCTGAGGGTGGTGACAATGCAGATGGTGCCAGACAACCCACAGTGAGGAGACAGAGAAGAGTGTACAGGCCCAGGGTCACCTACCATGGGTTACATGAGCTGGAGATAGTAGAGCGCTATAGAGTGGACAGAGAGCTCCTGCAGCAAATAGTCGAGCTGTGCAGGCCACGCCTCACACACAGAACCAACAGAGGGGAACCCATCCCAGTGGAAACCAAGGTATGTGTTGGCCTAAGAATACTAGCAACAGGTACCTTCCAGAGACCAACTAGTGATATGATGGGGATATCACAGGCATCAGCCTCCAGGGTACTGCACCAGTTCCTGGATGCCATGTCAGCACATGTCGGTGATCATGTATATTTCCCCAATGCTCGTGAGGTATTGGCCAGCAATATGCGTCTCTTCCAGCAAATAGCAGAATACCCTGAGGTAGTGGGTGCAATAGACTGCACGCACATACACATCAAAGCACCAGCCGGTGAGCGGGGTAGGGCCTACATTAACTGCAAGAGCTTCCCCTCCATCAACTGCCAGGTCGTGTGTGATGCCCAGGACATAATAATGAATGTGTGTGCTGGCTGCCCTGGGAGCTACCATGATTCCCACATCTGGCATTTGACGCAGCTGTACCAGACATTTGCCAATGGGGTCATCCCACACGGACACCTAGTGGGGGATGCAGGTTATGCACTGGAGCCGTGGCTGATGACACCCATCAGAAACGCACACACACCTGAACAGGAACGCCATAATGAGGCACATGCACAAACACGTAATGTAATAGAGCGTGTGTTTGGGCTGCTCAAGTCACGGTTCCGGTGTCTGGACACATCTGGTGGAGCCTTGCAGTACTCACCAACCACATGTACCCAAATTGTCATGGTATGTGCTATGCTACATAATATGATCTTGCGAAAACAGCTGCAGCATGACCAGCATAGGGCTGGGCCAAACAGCCCCCCACCATTGCCAAGGCCATCACAGGCAGAGCGTGACTCAGAGGAGGAACAACCTGAGCCTGCCCCAGTAGGCAGAAGGAGGCGTGCCCAGTATGCCCTGGCCTTGGCAAAGAGGCAGCGCATAGCACATACACTGGCTCAGTAGGAACCCTGGGAATGATACCCCCTCTGACTCACTCAATTAATAACAGGGATGCCTAAAATGACATGACCTGCTCACAAACATGTACAGGGAGTGTAATATGTGCATCTGACAGAGGCAGCCCTGCAGCACCACCTGAGGCATGAATGCCATGTGTTAAGTAATGTAACACTATGTACTATATGCACACCTGAGGACCCTGACTAACATCCACCCTCACCAAGCATGAAGCCACAAAATGATGATGGGATGATCAATTGCAATAACTGGCTGAAGTAATGCAGTTGGTCAAAGGGGAGCCAATGTGTTTCAGCCTGGGAAGACATGCTGAGCATGACATGATGCACCACCTGCTAGGGGTGGTGTGCACCTATCAGTCCAGGCCCCATGGATACTGGAAAAAGCTGTCAGTACCCACAGCATGCCCTGAATAGGTAAGTCTCAAAACACAAACCCACCTTCATAGGTAACATAAGGGATAGGAACCTAGATGTAATGCTACCCAATGCCAGAAGTCTAAACAGCAAGATGCGTGCAGTGTAAACGCACACAGTATGGAGAATGTTGATATCAGTCGTGTAATAGAAAACTGGGTCAAGGCTCACATCAGCACCCTAACACTACCAGGTTACACCTCATACTGTGCTGTACAGCTGCAAAACATGGAACAAGCTACAAAAGGAGGGTGACTAGCAATAAATGTCAAGGATAACCACACCCCCATGTTGGTACCACAACAAGAAGCAGCATGGATTAGCCATGGTCAAATACCAATGGCTAAAACCACCTCCCATTATATAGCCTGCTGCAGACTACTGTCCTAATACCAGGAACTGCACATGGCCTATGTTAGAATACATGAATATATCAAGCCCCCCAAACCACATTATATTGCTTGACTGAAAATACCCAGACATACACTGGGAGCATTATACTAGCACCACCACAGTAGGAGAAAAGTTCCCAGAATCCATAAACCAAAATGCCCAGGAACAATGTACCACTCCCACAAGAGGGGTAAGCATACTGGATGTGATAATCAGCAACATGTGTACTGGATGGCAAGATGAGAAGTGTATCCCTCACTGGTAAGACCAGACCATAGAGTAATCACACTGGATATACACATCCTGACCACAGTCCCTGGCCAGAAAACCACAGTGAAAAACATGTGTAAAGCATAGGTTGCACCCCTCCAAACCGATGTGGAATCCACGAAAGGCCCTGTGCAGGTGCAGAATATGGGACACACCACAGAACATGTTATACAGGCATTCCATGAACACAGCCAGGAATGCTTGGATCATGCAATCACAAATAACAACAAGACACATTGCCATACATGCAGGCATCTGGCATGCTGGACTCCAGCCATTACCAAACCATGCAAGAGAATGAGGAAGCTACTACATGATAGAGCAAACATAAAATGGGAAGTAATCACTGATCAGTAGTATGGCAATAAAATATGTCCACACATACAATGCACTAAGGCCAGCCACAACAAGTAGAATCTGTGAATCCAGAGGCAATGTGACACCTGCCCCAAGTACACAGACAACCCACAACTCCCCCCAATAAATACAAATATATGTGAGAGATGCAACCATTTATCCAAACCGGAGGCTGAGCTCCCCCAACTCAGTACTGTCAAAACTAGTCAGGAGGAGAAGGTAACCACATACACCACAAACCCAGTCCCACATAGACCTATCACAACTGTAAACCAAACACATAAACACAGAAAAACATTCCCGGAGGCCCTAATTACAAACACACCACACCAACAGAGGCCTCCAAAGCAGATCCCAAGCAACCACAACCTCCAAACATAGCACATGCAACACATAGTAAACAAAGCTGGTGTGCCAAACAGTTACATGCCAGAAGGAGAAACAACATGCCTGATACAGTTGTAATAGGTGTCTGTATAGGCAGACACACTGCTGTCCCACTCACCAGACTGAACAATGGAAAGGGTACAGTAAGCTGCCTGTAGGCTGCCACAATATGCCACATAACACAAGTACGCAGATCACTCCAAAGCAAGCAGAAATATGATGCACTCATTGTCCATGCTGGTGTGAATGACCTGAGATGTACCTCCCTGGACTACATGAAAAAAGACATGGATGATCTCTCTGAGTATGTACTCCAGGCCAGTATGACACTGGCTGTTTGCAGCATCCAACCCTCACCAAGAATAATGCCACAGTACAAACACAGAATGATCAGCTTTAACAGGTGGCACAGTTACAGCTGTCAGTCCAAGAGGGTCTAATGTCTGTCTGCTTGAGATGTCATGCATGACAAGCCATGCTGCTGTGCCAGGGATGGCTTGCACCTGTTACCCCTGGGTGTCTGGATACTGGATAAGGCCTTTGCCACCACCATAGAGCCGTACGTAGGCAAGGCCAAAAAGACTAACCCACCACCCTAGAAAACATAAGTGGTAAGAAACATAAGGGTAATGCTAACCAATGCCAGATATGTAAACTGCAATATGCATGCACCTGAGGCACTACCCAGTATGGAGAACATCGATGTCTGTGCAGTGACAGAAGCCTGCTGCAAGCCTACTGATAGCACACCAGCACTACCAGGTTATACCACATATCATGCGTCATGGCCCCAACACCTGGACCAAAACATCAAAGGAGGGGGAGTATCCATATGCAGCACAGACACCCATACGGCCAGGTAACTGACAATGCACGAAGCAGCGGAGACCACCCATGTGCACCTAAGTGTAGTCAAAACTGCTGTACAGTCTGTAGCATGCGACAGACCACACTCTCACACACAGGAACCCCACCCAGACATCCTGAAGACACTGGACAGTATGAATGTCCCACCAAATGCCAGACAAGGTACTCACAAATTACCACATAGGTGGTAAACCATTATGAATGCAAGGAGTAATCAGGGACCTAGGGACACAAGTCGACAGTAACCTGTCATGTGACACTCACAATGCCAATGTGGCTAGGAAGACTGTCTATATTGGACACCGTATCATGAAAGGATTCACATCTACATCAACAGAGGTCACTGTGCTCCTGTACTGTACCCTTATCAGACCCATAATCTAGTACAATGACTCATATGGGATGTACCGTACCTGACACCTGCAGCGGTTAGGAAGACCTCAAAGGTACCCCACCAAGAGGATAAAGGGTGTCAAATATATGTCATATGCTGCCTGGCTGTAGACACCCCAGCTGAATGCAGTCACAGACTGCCTACACAGAGGCATTGTATGTCTGTTGTACAAGGCCATGTCCAACACAGGAGTAATGGACATGCTCCACCACAGGAAATCAAAGCCATTGGAACTGTGAGAGTGACAGATGTCAGCCTCAACACATAATGAAATAGGATGTGCTGGAGGGACAGATACATAACCCAGAGGCTCCCCACACCCAGAAACAGGATCCCAATCCATGTTAGGCAGAGCCCCTCACTGACACCCCCCAACAGGAATATTGCCAAGTGGATGAATGATCGTACATGTACACTGGGGGTCTTCACTGTGTCACGTCCAGACAGAGGCACAGTAAAGAAAATCATAAATGGCCATAATAGTCACATAGCAAGGGGCGGCGAAAGACACACACACTCTGGCTAGGCTTACTAATGCCCTAGGGTGGATAGCCTAGTATGAACCTATGAACCTATGAAGATACAAATTGTACAGGACACTAAGGATAATCACAAGGCTTACTTAACTGAAGGTAGGAACCATGTTGGGAATTCACAGATATGCTCCGAATCACATAGATATTACAAACAACATACCAAACACACACACATATTGCCAACATACAACCTGACAGGTTCAGTGCAACCCCCAGAATGCAAAATATCTATCCCAGCAGACTGCTGGTCCCCTGACATTGCAGATGCTGAGGTAACAGCCATCATCTACAAAGCAAAACACACAGCAGCAAAGGTATGTGATGGTGTCCTGGGCTGAGGCCAACATGGACTCCAAGAATAATGGAATGCCAAATCACACTACTGCCCAATGTCAGCCTTACCACAGGATATGTACCCAAAGAGCAGTGTACAACAACAGTGGTCCTTCACAACAAAGGTGTTGCCTGAATGGATACTGCAAACTACCACCCCAGGATCCTGACAAGCTTGGTCTGCACAGCTATGGAAGGGATCAGTATGTACCGCAGACATAAAGCTATGGTGGACCTACTGACACCGGACCCTACCCAGTGTGGCTGTCGTAAGTGCAGATCCTGCCCCTAAACATGTTTGACCCATTTGAAACAGTCATTAAGGTCATTGATGAGGGCAATGTGGTCCACACAGCATAGCTGGACCGTGCATATGGTTCCAGACAATACCCTACGAGTTCAGTATGGATATGTTCACCAGCTTAAATATAAACCCCTATGTCAGTAGAGGGGTTGCAAACCAGACCAAGGACAGAACTGACATGGTCAGACATGCTGCATCCATGTCAGACTACAAAGCAGATATGAGTGGCATCCCACAAGGCTTGGTCCTGGGACCTCCCCCGTTCTGTACATATGTCCCATAGGTACAGGCCAACATGGAAGGACTGTGACTGAACATGTATGCAGAGGAGTACAAACTGCCCACCATATTTGACCCCCAGATGACACAAGCAACCCACAAAAGGGCCACATAGAAACAGACAACTGGAGCCATAGCCATGTCAGCAAGCTAATTGTAGAACTGTGTATAGACAACCACCGTGGATATACAGTAAGTGCCCACCAATTACCACAGAGGTGTTAACCCATTACGTACCTAACATGTAATGAGAGACCTGGAGACATAAGGTGATAGATATCCTGCATTGGACAAACATGTGGCTATAGTGTTCGCAGAAACATACCATATACCCACCCAATCATGAAGGTTGTCAGATGTAGATAAGGGGAGGTCACTGTGGCTCTGCAGTCATCCTTCATCAGCGTCACAATTGACTACAATAGCCCCTGTGGGATATACCTCAGCAGACACCTCCATCAACTGTAAAGTCCACAACAGTACCCTACCAGGAGTAGCAAAGAGCATGAACAGATGCCATGTGTTGCCTGAGTAAACAAACTGCAGCTCCACACACTGCCATACTGCCCACCCAGAGGCAGCTGTACCTGATGTATGAAGCCATGTCCAAGCTGGAATCAATGAACATGCTGCACCTTGTACAATCTGAATGGCAGTGAGCTATGCACATGAGAGGCCTGAACCCCAGCACTGACATACATAGGACAAGCTGTACAGAATGATCCATAACACAGAAGCCACCCCCACTCTTGAGTAAACTCCCAGTACAGGTTAGCCAGAGAGTCACCTATCAACACCCCTCAAGAGGAATCCTGATGAGTGGATGGGAGATGGTAGGTTAACCCTGGGTATCACTGTTATGTCAGAGGTAGACGGAGGCACAGTATGCTAACCATGACATATGTCATGGCAAACTCCAGTTACAATGTGTGTCGAAGGACAAACACACTCTGTGACTAGCATCAGAAATGGCCTAGGGAACATCGCTAGTGTTTGCCAATGTCCACCTATGTTGTGGAATACACTACCAATGTTGGACAAGCCTGGTGTAGGTAGTCCATATCTGAACATAATGCAACATGGTCATATGTGCACAACTGGCCCCTACACAATCTGTTGTGCTCACTATGAAGATATCAAGCAGTGATAGGACTAAAGCCCAGGATACTGTCCACCACAGTGAAAGTACTGAACCAGTACACCATACGGTACTACAGTGTTAGGTCATTATGAAAGGATGTTGACAACTGTATGCAAAGTATCCCATGCAATCCCTGCAGGCACAGTATAATCCCTGTTGTGGCAGACACAAAGCAGTTGGCCAGTTAGTACACAACATGACACCCAACACACAACCACAAACGTGAGATATTGTTGAAGTTCACACACACCCAAATATGTGGTGGACTTCAGAGTTCAACATATGGAAAGCTCACACTGGGCATGCTCGCACACTTTGATAAATGAGGCATATGTCAGACAACATGCCATGGAAAGGCTGAACTGGGCATGCTCACTCACTTAGGCCATATCTCCATTTAGCAGTTGGCCACACATATCTGGTATTTGTACGTGTCATTCCAGGAACCAACCACAACACAACAATCTGCCCAGTGCACACAGTAAATGACTACAGAGACATAAGTGATATAGTGGATCGCCCTCATATTCAAACATCTTCCACAGATACGCAAGTTGTTCATAGGAACAAGGAATGCTATGGCAATAATGACCTGCAAACAGTCTAACAGCACAACAAATATTGTGCATCTGACAATTGAACATATGGGTGCAGAGGTCAATACTAGGCTTGTTGTCCTAGGGAATGACAGCTTAGCCAGAGTGTGCTTGGCATCTGCATCCCCAGTACAGTAGGCTACTGTGCCACTGTAAAGTAGGTCACATAAGGCAACGTGTGAGGCTAGTGAGCTGTGCCTCTGTCAAGCAGGGGCACAGTGGAGATCCCAGGGTTTGAATGTGCTAAGCCACATCCATGTTGTTGGTGTGTGCTGGAAGAGGGTTGCTGAGGACCTCTAACAGTAAGTGGGCATCAATAACAGACTGAGGGGAGCCCTATCTGCATTGTCTAGACAATTCCACTGTCAACACTGTGTTGTGATGATTATGTGGGAATGAAGTGTTGTGCCGGCACTGTTCACAGATGTCCTCCCTCTGTGGGCTACAGCTCTGCAAGGTATTAGCTCACTCTGTCTGTTGGACGGCTCATATATGGCTGGTGTACACCTGACAGGTGTCTTGTTGTGGAGCAGTCATGGGTATATGTGGGATAGCATGATCAATGCAAAACTTACACATGCTCATAGAATGCAATTGTCAAGGATTATTCAGAGTGGCCAGTATAGTCCCCCAGCATGGGTCCTTTGAAGTCGTCCACCCCAGTCTTCACAAGTGTAGAGTCTGCTTGTGCTAAATACAGTTTGTTTGCAGTGACAACCTTGCCTGGGGGTGGGGATGGGATATGGATGTCCAGGGAAAGGTGGGTATGGTCAGATATCAACAATGGTGGTCTACCTCTGGTGTGGAACAGTGAGTACCCATGTTGCAGATGGACAGGTGCAATATGTATTCCCCCATGTGGCTGTGGTGAGTGGTTCTGCCATAGCACATGGACCCACAAATTGTAGTGGCTGTAGGGTAAAGTGGTAGAGGCCTGAGTAGTTCCCACACACAGTATGCCTGTACCTGATGTTAACAACTGGAATGGTGTATGTGAACACCTGCATATCCCGGCACTGTTCCCAGGGAAGCAAAGTGTGTGTCCTGGATGTGGGAGTGGTGTTCCGGACTGGTTGTGTTGTGTGTTACAGGTCCTGTGGTCACGAAGCATGGTATAGAACATAAACTGCCAGTGCGATGTGCATATCTGACCCTGATGTAGGTGGCTGCAAATGCATATATATGCTATCCCCCACCTGACAGGTAGTACTAGATGTACATACCGCTGTAGAAATAAAGATGTCAGCACCCTATAAATACTGCAGGTGCAGAACAGATGCCCAGTATTTCGGTTAGCGTGCTCTGCTAATGCGTCTCCCTCAAGTGTCATAATATAGTTAGGTAGGAGTTTGAACCATGCAAATGCTCAGTGTGTGTGTGTGTGTGTGTGTGTGTGTGTGTGTGGGTGAGCGGGGTTGATGTGTGTGCAAGTCTGTGTGAGGGAAGTGTCCCTTTTGGCAACTTTGAAAACACTCTACAGGATGCACATTCCCCTATCTAAGCACTGATGATGTCAGCACCCTATAAGTACAGCAGGAGAAGGGAACCCTCTCAGTAATGCGAATAGCTCGCTCTGCTAATGTGTCTGTCACGAGTGTCATAACATAGGTAGGTAGGGGGTTGAATCCTGCAACTGCCCAGTGTGTGTGGAGGGGGGTTAGTGTCTCTGTGCAAGTCTCTGTGAGGGAGATGTCCCTTTTGGCAACTGTGAAAACACTCTACAGGATGCACATTCCCCTATCTAAGCACTGATGATGTCAGCACCCTATAAGTACAGCAGGAGAAGGGAACCCTCCCAGTAATGTGAATAGTGCGCTCTGCTAATGCGTCTGTCACGAGTGTCATAACATAGTTAGGTAGGGGTTTGAATCCTGCAACTGCCCAGTGTGTGTGGAGGGGGGTTAGTGTGTGTGCAAGTCTGTGTGAGGGAGATGTCCCTTTTGGCAACTGTGAAAGCACTCTACAGGATGCACATTCCCCTATTTAAGCACTGATGATGTCAGCACCCTATAAGTACAGCAGGAGAAGGGAACCCTCCCAGTAATGCGAATAGCATGCTCTGCTAATGCGTCTGTCATGAGTGTCATAACATAGTTAGGTAGGGGTTTGAAGCCTGCAGCTTCCCGGTGTGTGTGGAGGGGGGTTAGTGTGTGTGCAAGTCTGTGTGAGGGAGCTGTCCCTTTTGGCAACTGTGAAAACACTCTACAGGATGCACATTCCCCTATCTAAGCACTGATGATGTCAGCACCCTATAAGTACAGCAGGAGAAGGGAAACCTCCTAGTAATTCGAATAGCGCACTCTGCTAATGCGTCTCTTTAAGTGTCATAACATACTTAGGTAGGAGTTTGAAACCTACAAATGGCAAGTGTGTGTGTTTGGATGTGGGGAGTTTGTGTGTGTGCAATTCTGTATGAAAGACATGTGCTTTTTTGCAATCAGGTGATCACACTACATGATGCACATTACCCTTTCCAAACACTGATGATGTCAGCACCCTATACATACAGCTGGAGAAGGGACACCTTCCAGTAATCCGAATAGCGCACTCTGCTAATGCGTCTCTCTCAAGTGTCATAACATAGTTAGGTAGGAGTTTGAAACCTGCAAATGGCAAGTGTGTGTGTGTTTTGATGTGGGGTGTTTGTGTGTGTGCAATTCTTATGAAAAACATGTGCTTTTTGGCAATCAGGAGATCACACTACATGATGCACATTACCCTTTCCAAACACTGATGATGTCAGCACCCTATAAGTACAGCCGGAGAAGAGGAACCTCCTAGTAATCTGAATAGTGCGTTTCGCTAATGCGTCTCTCTCACGTGTCGTGACATAGTTAGGTAGGGGTATGAATCCTGCAAGTGTGTGTGTGGGGGGGTAATAGGGTGTGTGTAATTGCAAGTGTGAGAGAACAGATCCTTTTGACAAATACTACAGTACACCAGATGCTGCATATTCCCCCACTAAACACAGGGTATGTCGCCACACTATCAGTACAGCCAAACAGGGCTACTTGGCCAGTAATGCCAATAGTGCGCTCCGCTACTGGGTCTATTACCATTGTCAGAGCACAGATAGGTATGTTTTGGTAACCCACAACTGCCACGTGTGGTTGTGTCACACAATATGACCTTGTGTGGGTCTTTGTGCATAACAATGCATGCCATTGCCTAAACCAGCAATGGCAATGCACACATGATGTATGTGTGTGACACATACACATAAATACCTGTGACCTGCAGTAGTTACCATGTCTGACACGTGCCTCGAGTGGATAAATGGTATTCGCAATGCATAACAATATGACTGTGTCTTACTGTGCAGGGGCTGCACGCGGTATGTGTCTATACAGTGTGGGTTGTATATGGTATAATACCTACAGCAGGGGATACACATCTGGTCTGGGCCATATAGTCTACATGTAGTCGATGAACAGGTGCTGCATGTTCCCACGTGTTGTGGGAGTGGTAACATGTTATTCCACTGCAATTCAGTGACCACATGCTGGGAACCTTTCAGCTAGTGTGTTGTAGCTACAGTAATGCTCACGCACAATGTTTGGCTGGATGCAGTCCAGCCATATAAAGACATTTCTTGAGACTGTCATATTGCCAGTGTTGTTATGGAGGATAGGTGGGTTTCCTGTGTATGGGAGGGTTGTGTGTGCCAGGCTATGAACCAGAAGGCAGTCCAACACATTGTTAGCTGCTCATGAATAGGCCCTGATGCTTTGTGCTGTGCCAACAACCTGGAGGTGTGTGTATCTGTGGTGCCTTGGGATACCACCCCCCTGTCCATGTGTGTTACATGTGTAGGGGACGACAGGCATGGTATGAGGTATAACCTGGCAGTGATGGGTTGCACCTGTGAGCCGTGAATCAGGACTCTGGTACTACACAGACATTGCAGTTCACCGTGCTGAGGACAGTGTCCAGTGCATGCATCTTGCGGTGTACACTGCTGGTGTTGTGTAGCATCACTGTTAGTGTCCTATCCTGTGTGATACCCACAGAGGTGGCTATGTAATCTGTGTCCTGCAGCAAAATGCACTATGTGTGTATCAAGGGGCTTCGCCAATATACAATGGCCCATGGGTGTCACGTGCAAGCTGCCCCTCGCAATTCATTGTGGCTTCCCTAGCATGTAAGCACACATTGACAGCCTGTGGATACCCTATGAATGACATTGGAGATTGGGCAGAATGTAGACATAGAACACCCTTCCTACATATAGTGGTAGCATACCTGGTGAGGGTATGATGGCAACCAAGATCAGGCTCATACTGGCCCGTGCCACATGCTGCGAGATCCCTTATATGTTCCCTATCATGTAGTCCAGGGAGGTATGTCTCAGGTCATCCATAGTGGCATGGTCGATGACTGAGTCATATGTGTCCATGCCTCTGACTGACCTGTATGCATGTGTTTTGTGGTGGACCATAGTGCCCCACAGGCATATCACTGTGACCTTCACCATGTACAGCCTGTTGAGCGGGACCCCACTGCAGCGGCCAAGAGAGGTACCTGACACATCTGTAGCAGGTGTGTTGTGTAGCCCTACAGGCTGTGAGTGTGTAGCACACGGGATGTGTGCGCCATGTGTGGCATGTGCTCTGTTCCGACGTAACGTATGCCTGTGTGCCAGCTGCGGAGGTGTGTGATGCTCAGGCAGGATGCTATTCTGAGTCTCCAAGTATGCCCCAGTGTGTTCAGATTGCTGTCAGTGCGGGTCTATGTCAGACTGGTATTGTAGTCACTGTAGTATGTCATGCCACCTGACAGGGTATGGCAGTACTGGGTTCAGAGTGCTCAGTCCCCAGATTGGCTATGTGGTGGTATCCCACACATGTGTTGTACATTCCTGGCCAGGGGTGAGGGTTGACTGCATACATGTGGCAGCTGTGACATTGCCACATGACTCACATAAACCACAACCGGACCATAGAGGTGATTCACAGGTTACCTTTGCACATTCTACCATAGTAGTGTGATTGCCATGGTAATTACCAACACATAGGGCCAATGGGGAACAACATACTGAAGGTGTGTATGTGTGGGTGTACTGCTACTGATTTCATAGCACTGGCATATATGACTGCACACGTGGGTAAATGCCAGGTAAGTCATGTGCAATGTGTCACAGGCAACGTACATGCGAACAGGACAGACAGTGACGTTCTGTCATGTGTAAATCTGACATACGTATAGTACACTATGCAGATGTCACTAGGAGTCCACAGAAGCACTGTAACTCTGCATTGCAGGTGGAAGCAGTGTTCCAGGGAACCCCAAGTGAACATGAATGCAAACAAAGCTACAGTAAGCAGGGCTGGAAGTAGTCCATTGTACAACAAAGAAGGGGTAACACTAACAGTAGGTAACAGTGCAAATATGTAGGCACTATCAACATGTACCCAGGAATGCACAGCTCAGATGTCCATGGTAGAACTGATATTATGTCATAGTTAATTGTGATTTGGATTACATTGGTACTGCACACATATCAACATGCAAACATCCACATTGCATAGTCATTGTGGGCAACTTGCCACCATTACTGTACATGTCCATCATTGCGTATCACTACTTGCATTAGCTTCCCCCCTGTGCTACCCATGTATGTGGCTATCTGTTGACATCCTTACCACCGGTATGCAATAATGTGCAGCTGTTACACTATGGTACTTACTATGGGTGTAGATAACAATTCAGGACAGTCATACGGTTACTGCATCAGGCATGCTGGGATATACACACAGTCATATCAGCACACTGTACTGTTACCAACATGATATTACTAATACACTTCTATGTAGTCACCCTGTGCATCAGCAACGTGTTTACCTGTTCCTGCACTGATGTTGGAGATTGCAGGAGGTGGCACAGTTTCATCATATGCACAGGGTGCGAATTAGGTATGCCTGAGTCTGCCACTGATACCACCAATTGACATGTGTGTGTATGTGTGTTGGTGAGGGACAGCAATACAGGGTGGGGCACTGTTGGTGCAGTGTGTGCGTGTATGTGGTAGCCCTAGGTGTGAACATTTCACATGTGTATGCACGCACACAGTTCCACCTCATGGCTGCCATATACAGGAGTTTGTGGACAGCCACAGACTGCACCTGGCAGGTCATACAGATCAGTGTCTGTGGGCACGGACACGGTACCTGTGCCTGGCAGGGGTGCTATGGACCGTATCCAGTACTAAGCCAGACTGGGTACTGTCATCAGAAGCGGGAGTGTGTTGACTGGACACAGGTCCCTGTTGGGACTGTCCAGATCCACGTGCACGTGGTCTCCTGGGGCGTTCCGATGACAGCACAGACCCAGCATTGCTGGGCCTGCTGCTGGCACTATGGGGGCATCCGTGGGCCTGTTGTCATCTGCGCCGACTGCCAGCTGCTGCTGTTGCTGGCATACGGCCACGTCGACGCCACAACCACCCACCATTGCCCTGGCTCATGGACATGTGGTTGTGGAACTGCTGTAATATGTTCCCACAACGTCTGTCTATGACATCGGTGAAATTACGGATAGCATCCGTGATGTCACGCATACTGACAGTAATGGCTGTGTGACATGCTCTCAGCTCCCTCAGACCCTGTCTGGTGTACCTTTCCATACGCGACTGTGCCTGCATGACAGCCCGAAACATAGCTGAGGTTGACAGACCTCTTTGGGCACGTCTGCCAGAGGCAGTATGCCCACGGATGCTCCCACGAGAACCCATGGGCAACTGTCTGTGTGGTACCATCGCAGGACCCTGCCCATGGCTGCTGTGTGGGGAAGCATGTGCCACAGATACCACATTACCCTGGTCAATGCCCACTGTATCCTGTCCATCACCTAGGGACAATGGTGACATAGGATGTACTGGCAGGATGACTGTGCACAATGATGGGGTTGACAACTATGTACTGTCAATTGGCTGACCAATGGCAGACCCTGACACACCTTCCTGTGCCATTACACAGATATCATCATTATCAGTACCTGTGGCACCAGATTCTGGTTCCCTGCTGCAGGACACCAGAGCAGCACCAGAACCTGTGGGAGGAAGACAGGAAACACAGTTTACAATGTCTACACAATGTTACCAGTGATGCACTTATGCACACATGCACACATGCACATGTGGACACAAGCACACATGCACACATGGACACAGGCACACATGCACACATGCAAACGTGGACACAGGCACACATGCACACATGCACACGTGGACACGGGCACACATGCACACATGCACACATGCACACGTGGTCACGTGGACATGTGCACACATGGACACATGTACACATGCACACATGCACACATGTACACATGCACACATGCACACGTGGACACAGGCACACATGCACACATGCACACATGCACATGTGGACACAGGCACACATGCACACATGCACACATGCACACGTGGACACAGGCACACATGCACACATGGACACAGGCACACATGCACACATGCACACATGCACACCCCGCAGTATACACACAGAGCACTACTGAGTTACACTAGTATTACTAGCACTATCATGACTATTATAGGTATTGTTAAAACACACTCACCAGCATGGATGGGCTACCTTGCTGTAACACTGGAGGGACCTGCAGAAATGAGGAGATTAATGTCAGTGGGCACAACTGTGCCATTGATACTGCATATGATACAGTGCAGTAGTACACCAGTTGCCTTTCACACGTCAGCTGCTGATATTGGCAATATCACACCTGCACAATTACATACTATGTTGACAGTTACATACCACAGACACACCTTACACATGCATAAACTAACAGTGTACAGAACAATCAAGTGTACATATGGCATATTACCTGCACGCTCCATGTCGTGCTGCTGTGTGGATCCAGCCTCCATCATGATGCAGGTGTATTGCTGTTGATGTTCCGGGGCTGAAGCCACAACACTTAGGAGTAGTCCCTCCAGTCTGGTGAGGCGGGGATGTGTGGCCACCCCACCTCCTGTGGCAACCTGTTGCCTGTGGATATGCAACGCATGCTGACGGACATTTCTGATTAAATCACTGCAGTGATGTCGTACCTGCTCATATGTCCTATTATGCGTGCCAATGTCATTTACCCTACGGACAAGGTCTTGCCACAGTGCAGCCCTCTCCTGCTGATTCTGGCTGGTGCAGGAAAGCAGTATGTCATAATCCCGCACCAGGCTCTGGTGTAGCTCCTCATCTTCTGCTGCAGAGTAGGCAGGATTACGCTGATGTGCCATGTCCCTGGAAGAGAACACAAACAGGATATCAGCAGACTATGTCAGCAATATATGGCACACATACTATACATGATATTCAACTGTAGTGATATACTACTACTCCCATATGTAGCATGTGTGTGTCTCTTGGTGGATACACAAGTACATGGCCAGATATCAGTGCTCATCCAACACCTGTGCAACAATACCTGCCACATTCCATACAACATAGTAGCATGCCCCATCGGTCAGCACACTGCGATGGGTCCAATGCACATCCTCACTCTGGGGGTTCATACCAAGGTACTGTATGTGGAACGCCACCCACTAGTGTGATCTGCACACAAGTTACTCGGCCTGGATATACATATCCCACCACCACCACCACCAGCACAGTAGACTATTTTGATATGTATGTGATTAGACAGTTATTCACTTGTTGGACTGAGATGGTATCCATGCAGCCCACTGGGCCAGTGGAAGCCACAACCCACACTGCTGACCCCTTTGCGAATGCTTCCCATGGACATCCCAAAGAATGCATGGAACATGCACACACATTTCTAACCCAGACCCTATGCACAAAGGTTAGGCATCCTGTCCGGTGGACCCCAGCCAAAGGCAGATTGTATAACGATAGAAGGAGGCTACTGCAGGACAGAGCAGATTCACATTAAGGGAAGGCATCTGTGGTCAGCACTGGTAATAAGCTACAGTCTCTCATAACAACATCCATGGCCTACTCTGGGAGGGAAATGGCCATGAACACTATAGATAACCACAAGGCCTTCTTCAGTTATGTTACACATATGGACCAAACACCTCAGATATGCTCTGAGTTACTACACACCTACTTAACATTCACCGAACACACAGATATTGGCAACATTCTTGCAGACAGGTTCGGTGCACGCATCCACCCTCCTTCTCCCCCACACTTAGAAATACTTATCACAGCTGAATGTAACCTCCCTATCATATCACATGTGCAGGTGTAGGCCGCCCTCAGCAAAGCAGAACACACAGCATCAATGTGACCTGATGGTATCCCTGGATGTGTGCTACGTGAACTCCAAGAGGACATACAACTGCATATAAGACTGATATTTCACCTTGGTCATACTACGGGATATGTACCTGAACACTGGCATACAGCAACAGTGGCCCACTCCACTAAGGAGGCACCTCTACTGACCCTGGGAACTACAGCACCATAAGCTTAACCAGCCTGGTCTGCAAAGCTATGGAATGATTCAGTATGGGAAGCATATATAGCGATATTGGGTACCTGCAGACACTTGTTCCTGGCCAGTTTGCCTTTGTGATGGGCTGATCCTGCCTTTTGAACCTAGTTGACCTTTCAAAACAGTCACTACAGCCATTGATGAGGGCAACGCAATCCATACAGCCTACCTGGACTTGCCTAAGGCCTTCAACACAGTACTCCACTCAGGCATCATAGACAAGCTCATTAGCTTACATGTTACTACATATGTCACATGATGGGTTGCACACTGGTTGACATACAGAATCCATAATATCGATATTGTAGGAGCCATGTCAGACTCAATGCCATTCACATGTGGTATCCCACAGGCCTCTGTCCTAGGACCCCTCTTGTTTGGCATTTATTTCTCAGATGTAAAAGCAAACATGTGCGGGTTGTGGATGACAAAGTTCCCAGATGACTGCTAACTAAGCGCCATTGTCGTTACACCAGCTGACACACACATCCTACAGACAGGCCTCACTGCAACGGAAAACTGGTGCCAGGATCATGGCCTAACACTGAATGACATGCAATGTATAGTCATCCCCTTTGGGTGGAACTACATGCACACAACATATCACATGGACATACCTATAGATACAGACCTATGACACATACGGAGGGTTCACAGTATGCAGACTATTAACTTGTTACTTTACATTACCTGTGTTTGTCGCAGCTGGTTGCGTTACCGCTACTACAGCTTCCTGCTGCTGCTGGCATGGCTTGGCACTGTCACTGCTGACAGCTTCAACTCAGTTTGTGTACCATGTGTTGTTGTTTGTGTTCTTATTTTATTTTATTTTTTTCTCTCTCTCTCTCTCTCTGTCTCTCTCTCTCTCTGTCTGCCTCCAG
Organism: Protopterus annectens; assembly: GCF_019279795.1. NCBI lineage: Eukaryota > Metazoa > Chordata > Ceratodontiformes > Protopteridae > Protopterus > Protopterus annectens. The sequence goes on from NC_056729.1 coordinate 27,119,712, forward strand.
ACAGTGCAATGAACGTATTGCATGTGTGGAGTGTGAGTACAGGATGCTTTTGTAGGTATCTGCATAAGTCCATGTGATGGCCTCTGCACCAATTGTAAGCCAGCATTTGCTAATTGCATGCAGCCAGTTGTGTACTGATTGCAGTTCTCACTGTGATTTCAGGACAGTGCTATAAAAGGGTATGTGAGATAGGCGTTGCCCTTTCAGATTGTAAGGGTGGGGACCATGCTGGTATGCTGTGGACACTGTTCTGTGAGTGTAAAGGTTAGTATCTCTCTCATGATTCAGGCTGTGTTGTAGATTCACATTTCTCCATTCATCTCTCCTGTTTCCTGTAGTAAGTGTGTATGCACACTGACACCTACAACTATATATATATATATATATATATATATATATATATATATATATATATATATATATGTAAATATACATACATTTATATATGTACATTAGCTGACATTATTACCTACTAGCTACCAACTAGCATGGCTGTTTCTGTTCACACACTACTATTATGGAAATCCACTAGTTTTGACAGTAAGTATAAATGACATGCTTTGTGTACTACACATCCTATACTCCCTTTACATTCATTCCTACTATTACATGATATATTTATTTTAGCACAATGCTCTTGTATAAGAGTCATGGCTTAGTGGTAGGTCATGCAGACTATTGTTTCCAAGGTCCTGGGTTCGGGACTGACAGTGGGATTTTATTTTGCTTTTGAACTGACTACAGGACCTGTCAATCAGAGTGACTAAGGCACTTTTAAGCAGTTGTAACCGGGTTAGCGCTGGTTTGCGCGGAGCTCCCGCATGCGCACTGGCGTTCAGCTCCGCGCACACCCGCTTACAACTGCTTAACAGTGCTTACTCTGGCGCACACCCACACTATTTTCTTTGAAAGAAATGAAAATGGGGAGAAAGGAAAGTGGTGAAAAAGGGGTCACAAAGAGGGTAAGACAGTAGGGAAACAAGCTTGGGTTTTGCAGGAGGGATGTAGGTAAGGCCCATAGCTGCCCATTTCTTCATCAGCAACAGCTGTGCATATGTATGTAATTTGGTGTGACATTTGAAACCTTCCACCCCTGAGAGGTGTCAGGACAACAATAATACTCATACAGCCAATTGTAATTGATAGTTTCCATGTCCAGCAGACATGTGTGTGGAATGGGCAGCTATGTATGGGGCGTAATTGTTTTGTGGGTACAGAGTGCCCTTTTTTTTTTTTTTCAGGTGAGAGTGGTATGTCAGGTGAAGGAAGTCGGTATAGCTGGGGAGGTAGGTTGGGTAGGTCAACAGACAAGACAACAAGATGCATACAGGGGCGGTGTATGACACGTGTGGGTGGTTACACAATTGATGGGGACGGATGTTTGGATATCCAGAGCCCATGAGCCCACAGATGGCAACAGTGGAACTGATATCCCCACCCATGGGCAGTTGCCACTGTTCCTTCACTGCCCAGGACAGGGCTGTGCTGGGGGCTGTGTAGGCCGGGCAACAGGCATGCCCGTATGTTGTGCCACCTGTGCCTCAAGCTGGCATAGGGGCCCAAGAACAGAGTCCCGGATCTCCCTACGCACCACAGTCCGGACGCTACGGAGGGTGAGTGGTGGTTCTCCTCTGGCCACACTTGCAGAGGGGGTTGGGCCCCATCCCCTGCAGCGCTTCCACCCACAGGTGGCACAGGGCCACCAGAGGAGGGTCCAGACTGGGCACTAGTGCCAGGTGCACTCGCCAGCTGAGGTGGGAGAGGTGGGTCCGCTGGAACCCGCCTTCCCTGTTGTCCTATGTTTTGCATTATGTCATGACAGTTTGGGTTAGTAACATACAATACCATTCGCAATTAGTTGTAACAGCATGCATTAGTATTCCCATTAACCAAACACCCAGATATTCACACCATTGAACAGCAAGCATAACACATGCATAATTTGAACAGCAATACACAGTCCAACAACATGCAGGGTAGATTGATGGCAACAGGCCATCAGGTTTGGATGTATGAACAGGGCAGATGCATCAACGTACATGCAAATATTTATGACCCAACAGGACAAATGTCCAGGGGTGTTAATTGTGATTGCACATACCAATTTCACGTGGAATGGATTATATGTGGTTATAGGGTGGGGTGGAGAAAATAATATTAACACCTTCAAATACCAATACATATGCTGTACATTTCTAATAGCTGCAGATATATACACACAACTGTTCTAACTACAGTTTCCTATATGATAACTACTTCAATTTGGTGATAGGACTGTTACTGCTACATCAATATACATTTTATTGTTCTTCATACACGTTCATATCTGGCTTTGTTCAGCTACATCATCCTGCTACATTTGCTTTATATAGCTATAGACAACTGTGGATGTTTGGTATTTCAGACAATCATACTATCTGCATATTGCAGACTGAGAGCAACATATCCAGATTTTGGGATACACATTCCAGCTGCAGCAACACTTTGAACACATTTTGCAGTTTGGTTCTACTTGTCACATTCATTTCATTCTGTACTGACTGCAGTATACTTTATTCAGGGTTATTACTACTTTATTGGTGGATTCATAACTCTTTCTCACACTCTCTCACTTGTTTTCATTTTACTATTCAGGATGGTACTTACTTCTAGGCTTTATTGACATGTTTTACCTGTAGTTATTACAATCCTTTCCAGCAGTCTCACTTCTGTCATGTTTCAGTATTTCAACAGGGATATATTTCACACATGTGATTTGCTCATCTTCTGCAGCTGTACTTTTCAGCCTGCTGAAGGTTGTGTACTATTATATTACAGGTGGGGCATCTTTATTGCAGACTTTATTTCAGACATTTTCATTTTTCTGTTTGGATTACAGACTGCAACACACTTTTGTAATCAAGCAATACTTACAAACACTCTTACACTGTTACTTGCACATTGTATTACTTAGTGACTACACTGCACTCTTTTGCTAACTGTCATACTTTTATATTTCTTTACAGTTACTGGGAGTGGATTACTGACCTGCCTGGTGGCAACTGCACCAGCCTATCGCCATAGGCTCTGCGGTTCGCAGAACGGACACCTGCAGCTGTAATATAAATGAAGTAATATTGGAATACACATCTCCATAATATCAGCTAGTTTAATTTCTTACATACATAATTAAATGTAACTTACTCAGTAGTGGGGCGTTGGGCATTTGCCGGGCCTCCTGGATCCAAAGGTTCAATTGGTCCTGCTTACGTCTCTTCAGGTCCGCATAGTGGTGATGGACCTGCTCACCAGTCCTTAGAATCCCTGTGGCACTGGTGAGATCATGAGCCAACCGGTCCCATGCCTCAGCCCTATATGCTCCCCACAGGACCTGGCCCTGCATGAGTTGGGCCTCATGATTGTGGACTAGGAGCCAGACCATGTATCTGGACTCCTCAACGCCCCACCTCTGTGCTCAAAAGCAGCAACCCTCACCTACTCCTGACATTCTGGCTGCAAGTTAGTTCTACAATTGTTTATGCTGTGTATTCCTGCTTATGGGGCTTATATATGCCGTTTTTCCCCGCACTTATCTGTGATTGGCCATTTTGGAATTGTATCAACTTCACAAAACCTGCTTTGTCATGCTCCACTTTGTATTCATTCCTATATATTTGCTATTACGGCATTTCTAGGTACAGCTGTCATGGCTTAGTGGTTCAGTACCTTGACTATGGTGCATGGTATCCTGGGTTCGAACCTGGCCACTGCTTTTTATATTTTATGACTGTCTAGACAGGTTAGGGGGTGTGTCTGTGTAAAGGAAGTTTTGATACAGCTTGCTCAACGTTGCCCGTCGGTTAGCTTGTTGGCGCGGTGCGCAGCTCCGCGCAAACGGGTTATGCTGGTTTACGCTTCATTTGGCTGTCAGTATGCATATTACACTCAGCTCAGCTAGGGGCACACAGTTTCAGTGTGTTAAACCACTGCTCACCTACTTGCACTCATTTTACACCTGTTAAACCACTGCTCACCTCCGGGCAGATGCACTCACCTTGTTAAACTGTAGCTCAACTATAGGCACATCTGGCATTTTTTATTATATTGTTGTCTCACATTTCTTCTAAATAAATGGACTATTTCATTACATTTTACATAAAATATAATTTTATATGTGTACATATTTGTCAGGGACTTGTTTCGTGCTTATTTTACTAAAAATAAAATTGATGTTGTGGGGCTCGAACCATGACTGCCTGCTCTTCAGCTAACGTCTATACCACTATGCTATTGCTTCTTGGCTTACCTTGCATATTTAGTTCTCATATGCTTTTCCACTGACTGCTAACTGTGACTAAGCTACGGGCATGCCCGCGCAAATGAGCGCACTCATGGGCAAACATCTTTACGATTTTAAAAAAATATATAACATGTTCATTTATATATTTTATGTTCATAGTCTGTGGGGGCATGTGTTGTGTTGTGTTTATTCACATTTCCATGGCCACTGTCGTGGGTGTTTACTTTGGGCACTTTTACTCTTCTGGGGGCATGTCCGCTTGCAGGGCTCGGCGTACGGACATGCCTCCTACTGTCTTCCACGAACTGTGTTAGCCTTAGGTATGATTCAGCATGCTCTCATGCATATGCATGACATGCTGACGTCACCGTTTAACTGCAGCCTCCGTGTAAGCCTTGTATCTCTTACACGGAGGCTTCGTGAATCCTGCCCTTTGTTATTTCCTCTTGGTATCTTTTTTGGCCTTCTGTGGAAAGTTGCATAATGTCTGTTTTTAGACTTTTCTATTGTCCCATCAGCAGTTCTGCTGATGTGAAAATGCACAAATGCACGCAATCAGAATAACAGAAATATGAACGGAAACATATGTTCTGTTCCTATTGAAAAAACATCACTTATTGCTGAATTTGTAAAAAAGGATGTCTGTTAATAGATATTTGTACTGCAAACATGAGAAAAGCATGTGATACTTGCTTTCCAATATTGCTTTGTTAGGCTTTTTCTGATGCTGTGAAGATATGTATAGTATGAATGCCCATTTTACATTGCTAAACTCTATACATATATTCAAGCAAACTTTTTATTCTATGCTTTATCTTTCAGCATATTTACAACATAATTAATTTCAGTCTTATATTCATAATCTCTAACAATTCCCTCATTTTTTAAACATACTCAAAACACTTTATACTGATATGTATTTTTGATCACATTATATAGAAAACACATTAAGAAACAAAACCTTTAGTCTTCTTTTGATACAAGTCAAAATGCAATTTTAGATAGTTAATACAATTATATCAAGTATTACTACTAAAACTGAATGCATTTAACAACTTTTTCGTTTGCAGACCATTCTGTGAAAATATTTCATCAGTTATGGGCTGTGTCTGCATTAATTTTATTTTTTAACTTGATTAATTTATTCTTTTGCAATCAGAGAATTTAATTTATGACTTAGAACTGCTCCATTAACTCTTTGCAACTGTTGAATTAGAAATGGACTAATATCTATAAAAGACAAGAACTATGTGCTACTGCAAGCATTTATACACTGCTGAAAATATATAGTTTCAATGTAATTTTAACCATAACATTGTGGTTATATTTCTGAACTGCCCATAAACTTTAATTGACAGTGAAATATACTCTGAAAAATGATGTTTACATATTAGTCCATTAGCTGTATGAACACAATATTTTAATATATTTTTTTCTCTAGCTGGGGTAACCAATACTAGTACAGATAAAATGATGGTCCAAAAACCAATGATAAAACTGTAACTTGAAACCAGTGAAAACATTTTATTAAACATGGCTTTTCACACATATTCATTACTAGACATTCATTTTATTTGTACTGAATTCTTCTGCATTTGTATATACAAATACTGTAAAGTACATTTAGTCTAATCTTACAAATTTAATAACATTAATATTAAGCAAAATCTTGGAAAATGTTTATGTCTCTTTAGAAATATCTAGTGGAATTGGCACCAAAGGCATACATCCTGTTATTTTAAACTACATACTCAGCAATTAGAAACATTCATGCTTTTTTATACCAACATTGTTTTGCCAAAAACATATTGAAAATAGTGACAAGTCTTGTTCAATTTTTTACACATCTTTACTCTCTCTTGTATAGCTGTTATAAAGCAATTTTAAATCATCTTGCGTATAGCTTTACAGTTTAACAGGTTGTAAATATAATTTAATACTAAGCAATACAATAATAACTAGCATAAAATATCTTGGACTTTCAGATTTAATCTGTTTACCAGTGTTTCTTATGCACCAATGCCTGCCCCCCCCAAAAGAGTATTGTCAAGAAGGAATGAAATATTATTTCTTCCTGTAGCTCTATTTCAGACCCTTGTGCAGTACTGCTTATACAGTCAGTGTAAAATTGAGAAAGTGCCTCCCCCTGCTGCATTGCAGTATTGTTTATTTGCTTTATTAGGTTAACAAACTATGGACCTTTGTCTAATTTGATCATTTTATAAAGCTTTTGCTGTTTATTACCACTAGTAGGTATTTATACCTTGTTGCATAATTGATTTGAAGTGTATGTATATTATGGCCCATTTGCTGGCTGTGCTTGATGTAACTAAGTTTTCTACTTTTAACATTTACTTGCAAACTGATTATTAAGAACATGTTTGCACAATTGTGACATTTTATTACAAATACCAAATAGTGTTACATGTAAACATTTAACAATTATGTTTTAATAACAATAATAGTTTAGGAAAAAC